>NC_092808.1:5009349-5320891 GCF_040954645.1 Diabrotica undecimpunctata | reverse complement strand
GTGTTTCAATAGCGTGTAGTACAGATTCTATGCCCAGTTTTTCTCTAACATCTTCATTTCTTATTTTGTCTCGTCGTGTTATTCCTTTGACTCGTCTTAGATATTTCATATCAATGGCTTGTATCTTGCTTTTTAATTGCTTTGTTAAAACTCAGCTCTCGCTTCCATATATCAAGATTGGTCGGAATACTGGCTTATAAACTGTCATTTTGGTTCTTCTGCTGATTTCAGGTTTACCTATGAATGCTCTACTAAGATTATGGTACACTTTTGAAGCACTACTTATTCTTTCTGTTATTTCATTCTGCATGGTACCTTCTCTGTCTATTGTAACCCCTAGGTATTTGAATGCATCTACTTGTTCTATGAGTTGTTGGTTAATTTTTATGTTAACATTCCGGTTAGTTTTCGCTATTAGCATCACCTTGGTTTTCTTAACATTAATCTTCATGTTTCTAATTGCCAGCTCATTATTCCATCTATCTATATTTTTCTGGAGGTCCCTCTCGTTGGAAGCGCATAACATGAGATCATCTGCGAATGAACACTCCGCTATACCAACCGGTCGTAGTTTACTATATCCGATATGTACTTTGTGTATACTTGCTTTTGTTTCCTTAATTATGTCGTCAATAATCAATATGAACAGTGTGGGGCTCATAACACCTCCTTGTCTTAGACCCTCGTTTATTGCAAACATCTCTGATTCCAAGTTATCCTTACGTACATAACTCTTGTTATTTTGATACAGACTTTTGATAGCACCTATTAGTTGATGGTTAATATTTCTATTTTGCAGACTTTTCCAAACTGCTTCCTGGGACACTCTGTCAAATGCTTTCTCAATATCTAGAAATGCCATATATATTTCTGTGTTCTTTATTCTAGCTTTCTCAATTATTTGTTTCAATGTAAATATATGGTCTTGCGTACTGTGTCCCTTCCTAAACCCACTTTGTATTTCATCCAGATGTGGTTCAACGATGTGTCTTAATTTCTTTTCTAGGATGCTTTCATATATTTTGGAGACGATACTGAGTAGATTAATTCCTCTATAATTTTCACAAGAACTTGGGTCTCCTTTCTTAAAGATTGGTAGTATTATGCCAATTCTCCAATCTTCGGGGACTGTACATCGGTTCCAAGCCATGTTCATAATTTTGGTTAAAAATTCAACTCCTTTCGGTCCCATTGTCTTTAACATTTCAGCAGTGATTTTGTCATGACCAGCTGATTTACCTCTCTTTGTATTATTAATTGCTTCTTTGACTTCTTCTATTTGAATATCATTTTCTTGTCCATGTTCTCCTACTTCTATCATTACAGTTTCCTCTTTCGGTTGTCTTGGTGTTAGGAGTTCGCTGAAGTATTGTCTCCTTCTTTCCATAATCTCATTTGGTCTGATAATCAGTGTGCCGTCTTTACGTTTTACCTGTTTCATCGTTGTTTCTTTACCTTTTCTTAGCGTCTTTAGTGCCTTGTAAAACAATTATTGGTTACCCCGACTATCTGCCTCCATCTTCATTCCAAACTCATACATTTGGTGCTCATACATTTTTAAAATTCTCTTTGCGGCTTTCTTCTTGCGGCTTCGATGATCTATTGTTTTTTTACTGGTCAACGTTTTTATATTTTATAAGATCATTATTTTATAAGATCCTTTGTGATTTATTAATATAGAAGTTGATAAATTATCTATAATCACAACGTGGCAACACTGTCGTCGATAAAATTCAATTATCATTTCTCACAATTTAGTTTCTAGAATTTTGGTACTACAATGTAATTCATTTCTAACGAACAATATTAAAGTAAGAAATAAAATTAGATTATACTCACCGTCTCTCTTCATGTTTACTTGAAGACATTTCTTAAATCTGCACGCTTGACATTGATTCCTTCTAGTCACATCAACTATACAGTTCCCATTTTCTTTACAAACATATTCCAGGTTTCTATAAATTATTTTAAGATTAAAAAAGTGAATATATGAGTATATTAATTGATCGCATAGTAATTTTTAACTGCTTAATTTACCTTCGAATGCTTCTCTTGAAGAATCCTCTACATCCGTCACAGCTAGCTACACCATAATGTTTACCAGAAGCCTTATCTCCACACACTTTGCAAAAACTTTCGGTCTTTTGATTGCTTACGCATGAATCGTCCATCTGGTAAAGCAAAAAATCTGCAGAAAAACATAAAAATACGTTATTAATACCACTAAAAGAAACATAAGCGAAACATACCAATTAAGATTTTTGACATCTCATATATTTGTAAATGCTATATTTCGACATAAGTATATCTTTTTCATACATTAAGTTTATAATCTATGTTTACTGGGTAATACTCCGAAGACTAGTTGTCTTGTCATCTCTTTAAGTCTTTTTGGGAACATTCTTCCATTCGTTTTCCCATCTCTTACAATTTTTGAAATTGTTTATTCGTCCATTCGTGTCAGATGTTGGTTCCAATTTCTTTTTCGTTCAATGTCATCTCGTTTTCCCTATCATAGATCTTAATATTTTAATTTCAGCTGTTCTTTGGGCCTGTATTCTTCTTTGTATTACCTCTTGTTTGTCTGGCATAGTAACTATTCGTTGAATGCAGTCATTTTCATACTCTTTTTTCGCCAATTATTTTACGCGTGTACAACAGATAGAATGATAAAGTGCCCTCTGAAAGATCATATCGGGAAAAAAGTCTGAACCTTTCACACCCTATAATTAAATCGAAGCAAGCCATTAAACCGCAATCGGCAGTCATATGTTACAGATTGTCACTCGATTCAAAATTGCTGCACCCCCGCCGAGTTTCCCCACTTTTTTGTTTGTGTTTTACATAAGTCTTTGCCGCACGCAAGCTTTTAGTTAGGTAATTATTATGAATGTTCCGACTGTCTTATAGTAATGGGAGTGACTATTGATACGAAACCAGTCAAATATGCTGAAACATTGTGGATTAGTAGTTAAAATAGGTGGAAAAGGGAGAAGAAGAGAGGAAAGTTAGTTACAAATGGGTGGAGATGTGTTAGGGAAGCAAATAAAAAAGTATGAAGGAATATTTATATCGTTTTCATAAATCAGTAGAATTCTTTATAGATATAGCAAATGGATATTATGTTCTTCTTCTTATGGTGCCGTGCACCTATAGTGCGTTGGCGAATTATCTTAAGGTCAGACGTCTGTCTTTTGCGGCATGCAAAAGTTCACCAGTGTTAGTTACGCCTGTCCAGTTCTTTATATTTCGCAGCCACGACATTTGTTTGCGACCTACTCCTCTCTTGCCCTCAATCTTTCCTTGGATAATTAGTTGAGGGATTGCGTATTTTTCCCCTCTCAGGATGTGGCCCAGGTATCCAATCTTTCGTGCTTTGATCAAGCTGAGCAATTCTCTCTCAGTATTTGCTCTTCTTAGGACTTCCTCGTTTCTCACCCTATCTGTCCATGGTATGCGGAACATTCTTCGCAAGGTCCACATTTCGAAGGCTTCCAACTTGTTAATGGAAGATATTTTCAACGTCCATGTCTCCATGCTGTATAACAATATGGACCATACATAGCACTTAACTATTCTGTAACGGAGATTGAAGGAAAGATTGCGGTTACAAAGTAGCGGTTTAAATTTAAGAAAAGCTTGTCTTGCTTGTTCGGTACGGCATTTTATTTCTTGTTGAGGATCCCATTGGTCATTCACCATCATTCCCAAGTATTTAAATGTTTTCACTGATCGATTGGAGCATTATCTACGTGCAGTTGTACTTTCTTCTTGTCTTCTTGTCTTGCATCTACTTTCTTATTGTCATGCATTTTGTTTTTCCAGCATTTATCTTCAGGCCATATGTTTTTCCTGTGGTGTTTATTTTATTTAGTATCAACTGCATATCATGTTCGTTATCTGTGATTATTGCGGTGTCGTCAGCGTAACGAATGTTATTTATCGGGTACCCGTTGACCTTTATACCACAATCAGTGCCTTCAAGTGCCTCTGCAAAAACATTCTCCACATAGAGGTTGAACAGCATAGGAGACAAAATACACCCCTGTCGCACCCTCGTAAAATTTCGAATTCCTCTGTGTTTGTTGATTTGTTCAGCCTCACACGTGCCTTTTGATTCCAATAGAGATTCTGGATAACTCTTATATATTATAATGGATATTATGTACTACTAATTTATTGTAGTGTTAACTTCCATTACCTGGATGTTTTCTAAACAAACAACACTAGAAAAAACAATATATAGAAATAAATAAATAGTATCTGAATTATCTTTTTTATTATTATTTAAACACAAAACTACATCAACTGCGCAGGGTTATTCGTGGATATAATAAATACAAGAAACACTATATTAAATATCTTTTAAATTACACAGCCCAACACAAAAAAAATTTGTCTTGCTGCCGAAAAAAATCAACTGATTTTGGTTAATTCATCTGTGCTGATTCCAAAAATACAAACCTTTTCTTTGTATCAGCTCTAGTTTTCGAGATAACATACTCATCAAATACTTAAATATTGTTACATTTCTGTATATTCCACCACTATAACTGCAATATGTTTATAAACCAACTTAACAAATTCTAATACAAAAACATACTAATGACTTCTAATTAAAGTGTACTTTTTGGAAATGCCTATAACTTGAAATTAGCGCTAAGTGCTTTTGTCCGATAAGTAAATAGTATTTTCTCTGAAACGGCCTTAATAAATTCCTGTAAAGTCAACTGCGTTCTATTGTAAAATTTAGTTTGAACTTAAGTTTCGTTGCAAGAGTTTGTTTTTGAAAACTAAAAACCATGGCTTCTACAAACAGGCGTTGTTGTGTGAATAACCCGGACGTTTTTTGCTACAAATGTGACGAGTACATTGTAAAGAAAAGTAGAAAACCAGTTTGTGATTTTATAAAAAGGGCATATCAAGCCTATTTTGGTGTTTATTTAGGAGATCAAGATAAATCCTGGGCTCCACATGTAGTGTGCAAAACTTGTCTGGAAAACTTGCGACAGTGGACAAAAGGACAACGAAAATGTTTAAAGTCTGGTGTACCAATGGTATGGAGGGAATCAAAAAATTATTTTGACGATTGCTATTTCTGTCTTGTGAATATAAAGGGCTTTAATCGTAACAATCGACATACGTGGACATATCCTAAAATGGATTCAGCAATAAGACCAATTCCACATCAGCTTGAACAGATACCCATTCCAATATTTAGCTTTCTACCTACGTTACCAGAGGATAATGTCGAAATGTTATCTGACTAACTACAGACTAATAGATTTGAGGAAGACGGCAGTGATTTTGAAGAGAAGTTAACACGTCCTGAACTCTTTACTCAGAAAGAGCTGAGTGATATTATGAGAGATTTGAACCTTCCAAAGGATTCTTTCGAGTTGCTTGCCTCCAGACTAAAGCAAAAGAATCTTCTTCACCCAGACACCAAAATTACATACTACCGTAATAAAGAAAAAGATCTTTTGCCTTTTTTTTTCTCAGCAAAATGATATGGTTTTTTGTAATAATATTAAAGGACTGTTAGACAAAATGGGTGTATCGAAATATACACCAGATCACTGGCGTCTTTTTATCGACAGTTCCAAACGAAGTTTAAAGTGTTTACATAATGGCAACAAATATGGAAGTATACCAATTGGGCATTCTACAAAAATAAAAGAAGAATATAAAACAATTTCGCTGGTGCTAAAATACAAAATATCCTTGTTTCCTGTGTCTTTGGGATAGCAGGGCTAACGACCAACACTGGAGTAGAGGAAAATGGCATCCCAGAGATGCTTTAGTTCAAGGAGAAGCTAATGTAGTTAACGAAGCATTGGTCGACCGAGAGAAAATAATATTACCTCAGTTACATATTAAACTAGGGCTGATGAAACAATTTGTAAAGGTCCTAGATCCTAAAGGTCAAGTTTAACACAAACGGTTGTCATATGAGTATTAAAATTCATTAACTCCTCAGCCACGTAGACCGTTTACCAGAAGATTTTGGTGACCTTAGTGAAAAACAAGGGGAACGCTTCCACCAAGATATCAAAACGATGGAAGAGAGGTATCAGGGGAGATGGGACACTCACATAATGGCGGATTACTGCTGGAGTCTTTAAAGAGACCGTCCTTTTAAAGCCTTTGCAAGAAAATCATATAAAAGGAAGTTTTTAGGTGACGCTGAATAGCAGATTTGTGCTGCGATGCTGGTTAGGCTAGATAAAAAGTTAAGTTTTTTTGACAGATATTTGTGATGATTTTTGTAAGTAAATTATTGTTCAATAAATACCTTACTTTTTATTAGTGTTTTGTTTATTTAATTGGTAGCAGCACTACATATATGTAGCTAGTGCTGCGTTAAATTACCCTATATGTTAGAAATGTGATCCTGTGTATTTCCTGAAAACGATCTGATGGAGCAAATCTGATGGCATTTTTGGATTCAGCAGACCCAAATTACTTAAAAACAGTAAAAAAATTTCCGGCAGTAAACTGTGTGTTTACCAGTGTTATCTTTTAAATGCTGTTTCTGGGATGATGTCTTTGTAATATAGTTCAAGTATAGTTGCTGTCGTCTTATTTGTAATGGAGGTTCTCCAGTTAGAACTTACATACTACTAACCGGACTAGTTTTAAAAGCTCCCAGTGCTAATCTCAAAGCTGTAGGTTGAATACGGTTTAGTTTTTTTAAAGTGATTTTACATGCAACATCGTAACATATACAACCATAATCGATTTTAGTTCTAATGAGCGATTTGTAAAGCCTAAATCACGGCTATCTTTACTTTGTTTATTGCAGCGCGGAACAGTTCAGTGGTAGTCGTGTTATACCTCTTTCGTAAATTTTGAAGCCAGGAAATGCGTCTTCTTCCCGGTCCTCTCTTACCATTTACCTTCCCTTGGAGAATCAGCTGGAGAAGGCCGTAACGTTCTTGATTTCTCATTACATGTCCTAGATATTCCAACTTTTTAGTTTTGACGGTCATGAGAATTTCACATTCTTTCCCCATTCTACGCAGGACCTCCACATTAGTAACTCTGTCAACCCAGGATATACGTAAGATGCGCCTATAATACCACATTTCGAAAGCTTCGAGCCGATTCATAGATGCAACAGTCAGTGTCCACGTTTCCATTCCGTAGATCAGAACTGTGAATATGTAGCAGTTCAATAGACGGCATTTTGTTTTTAATGATATGTCCCGACTGTTGAAAATGGTTCTCATTCTAACGAATGCTGCTTTTGCTTTTATTATTCGCTGTTTAATTTCTGTTGAGTGGTCCCATTGGCTATTTAAATTGGTGCCTAGATATGTATATTGCTCGACTCTTTCGATATTCTGTTGGTTGATTGTAAGTTGAGTGTTTAGTATTGGTTTTTTACTAATTGTCATAAATTTGGTTTTTTTTATGTTAAGAGCTAGTCCGTATCTGTTGCTGAATTCTGTTATGCGATTTGTTAATATCTGTAAGTCATTCAGATTATCGGCAAAAACGATAGTGTCATCTGCATATCTAATGTTATTCAACCATTCACCGTTTATTAGTATTCCTTTCGCACAACCGTCTAAAGCTTCCTTAAATACCCATTTAAAATAAATATTGAACAACAATGGAGACAAAATACAGCCCTGTCGTACTCCACGTTCTATTGCAATTTTATCAGTTAACTGGTCTTCTATTTTGATTTTGGCCGTTTGATTGTAGATTGACTGATTTTATGATCAGCACCCCTAATCTTGTTGGATATTTTGAGTATATTTAATCTCTTTTCGCAGGAAAGCTGTAGTGTATTTATATGCGAAATCCAATTTAAAGTTCTCTCAAAATTTAGACCTAAAAAGTTTATTTCTTTTGACTGTGCTAAAGGTAAATTATATAATGTTAGACTAGTTATAAGGTAGGTTTTATTTTTATTTAAAATAATATATCGTGTTTTTTCAATAGAAAAAACGAATCTCGTTTTTATCGTCCAATTATGAAGCTGGTTTAGGAAACTTTGTATAATTTTAATTGCTGTCATGGCAGTTATTCAATTTAGTATAAATAACAATTTTATCTGCGTAAAGACTAGCTTTAATGAATACTTTAATTACATTCATAATACTATTAAAAGCGATTAAGAATAAAGTTGGACTAAGAATTGAACCTTGAGGGACTCCATTGTCTAGTATCTTAGATGAGCTTGCAACACCATTTATTCTAACTAGAATGGAGCGATTTTTTAAAAAGTTTTTAATAAATGCGAGTATGTACCTTAAATACTAGTATCTTTCAATGTTTGTAGCATACAGTGCCTCCATGCTCTATCATAGGCTTGGGTTATATCGAAAAATATTGCTATTAGTTTTTGGTTATTTGCAAAAGCTTCCTTATTTGAAGTCTGTAATGCAACGTGATTTTCTAATGTGGATCTACCTTTTTAAAATCACTTTGGAAGGGAATTATTTTCTAAGTATCATATAAGGCAGAGGTTTAAAATTTTTTCTAGGATCTTGCATATGCAACACGCAAGAGAGATAGGTCGGTAACAGGTAGGGTTGTCGTTTGATTTGTTAGGCTTAATAATGGGAATAATTATTGCTTATAAAATCGAAATTGATGGGAAAATAATAAAGCAGGAAGCAAGGTTTAGATATCTGTGAATAGATATAACTAGTTACGGAGATGTTGAAGAAGAAGTACGACAACAAAGCTTAAAAGCAAGTAAAGCGGCGGGATCTCTTAATGACACAATCTGGAAGAACAAGCACCTAAGCCACGACACAAAAACAAGAATCTATAAAGCAGCAACAACATAAGAAGAGCGTGAAACAGGAGTGGAACGAACAGATTAGTAGAAAGGCAGAGGATAGGATAGTACGAATAGTACGAAATAAGTCACCGAATGGACGAAGAAGTATTGACAGACCATGACAAAGGTGGTGCGATACTTAAAACAATTTAGGAGGCTAATATAAAAGAAGAAACAGGCTTTAAAGCCTATATACAAGAAGGAAGAATACGAAGAAGACATGAGATATTTTGTAGACATGTAATCTCTCGTTTTGATGATTAGAATTGGTCCCCTAGATCGTGTGATTTAACACCATTTGATTTCTTTTTATTCCTTTATTTGAAGTCAAAGATCTATGCCAATAAGCCTACAACCGCCCCGTGCATTGAAGGAGGAAATTCAATGCTGCATTAACGAAATTTAGCCACATTTATGAAAATTAGTCATTGAAATTTTCAACAAAAGAGTGCGTATATGCCATAAAAGTCATGGAATCCATTTGCCTGATGTGCTGTTCCATACATAACCCTATCCTCTGTACTTTATTATTCGATAAACAAATTACAAAGAAAAAAAAACAGTGCTTTCTATTAAATTCAAATCTTTCGTAAATTTTAGGGCAATCAAAGAATGCAAATTAGAATATCTTGGCTATGTCATGAGAAATGAACAGAGATATGGTTTGTTGCAACTAATTCTTTAGAACAAGATATTTGGAAATAGAGGATCAAAGAGAAGAAGAATATCTTTACATTATACTTGAACTTTACTATCTGTACTTTATATGGAATTCCCACTTACCAAACTTGAAACTTAAAATGCGTTGTGATACCGCCTGTAAACCGCCGATATCCAAAACCTAACAGTCACTTCCATTTATTAAAAATCTGACCGTCCACTTGGGTAACATATTGCGTAATTTGTAGTTACATTTATCTATAATTAGGGACTTTTTATGGGGTCGGTTTCGGGCCGCAGAGAAAGCACAGGTGTTAAAGTCAATTGCGTACGGGGGTCGAATCGACATGAAATTCAAACTCTTCTACCCTCTTACGTACACGTATTTACACACATGGATAGTTCACATAAATCAACGAGATGTATAAAGGAATAAATAGTGAAGTATGTTTGTCTGCGGCAGTTTAATAGTCATTGCTAAAATGATTCAGATAGTGTTAGAATAAATTTTTTAATTTTTTCGAAGAACTAAAATGTGCCAAATTTGCGTAAGGTGAAGTGGTACACTAAGGTCCTAAGGAAAATATTTGGACCTATTAACAAAAACGGAGTATGAAGGTCCAAGTACAACAATAAACTCTACCAACTGTTCAAAGAGCCACTGATCTCAGAATTCGTTAAACTTCAGAGACTTAGATCGGCTGATCATGTAATGAGAATGGAGATCAAAAGATTGCCAAAAAGAGTCGTAGATAATAAAATGTAAGGCGCAAGACCAAAAGGAAGGTCACAGAAAAGTTGGGAGAAGGAAGTGGCAGCGAACGCGCGAATTTTGCTAGACGTGAGAATCTGGAGAAAAAAAAAGAGGATACACAAAATCAACGAAACCACTTAAATAAGAAACTTAAATATACAGAAAACAGAGAGAAAGAATTCAGAACAGTCTATAAGAAAATTAACATCAACAGAAAAGAATTCAAGGCAACCACAAGACAATGCAGAAGTCAGAATGGCAACCTATTTACAACAAGAAAAGATGTATTGAATAGATGGGTGGAAAAATAAGCACGCAACCACAAATCCTACGACCACTTGTTATAGAAAACGACGTCATCGAAGCAGTGAACGAATTTGTATACCTGGGAGCGCTCCTTAACACTGAAAGTAATACATACTACCGCAGAGATAAACCGCAGAATTTGCAAGTCCAACAGATGCTATTTTGGGCTTAATCTCCTCCTTAAGTCCACAATTATATCGAGAAATACAAAAATAAAATTCTACAAAACAATAATACGCCCAGTCCTAACATATGGTTCAGTGACCTGGACTCTAACAAAAAGTAATGAAAACATGTTAGAATATTTCGAAAGAAAAGTACTATTAACTATATAAAAGTACTACTAAGGCGAATCTATGGAGCAGTAAATGACAATGGAGTGTGGAGAAAACGATACAACGTCTAACTTTATAGAATATACGAGGAACCTAATATCGTTAAACATATTAAGATAGGACGTCTGAGGTAGATAGGACATGTAATGCGGATAGAACAAAATGGCCCAGCTAGAAAAACACTCGTTGATAGACCCATTGGTCAGAGAAGAACAGAAAGACCCAGAACAAGGTTCATTGATAACATCGATGAAGACATGAGAAATATGGGAATACATGCTTGGCGGAGGAAGGCGATGGATAGGAACGGCTGAAGAGAAATTTTTGAGGAGGTTAGGACCCAAGCAGAGTTGTAAAGCCAGAATGATGATGATGAGAACCTGGAGAAGATCGGCGCGGAACCGGTAATGTTGGAAGCATAGTTTGGAGCAGGCCAAGGCTCGATTTGAGCTGTGTTGCCATTGCAGTGAGAGAGAGAGAGAGAGAAGTGGTACACCAAACTAGAATTTTTAAAATTATTTGTAACCTAATTTATTTCTATCGCATATGCAAGTATTGGTCAAACGCAGGTTTTATAAACTGGTATTTTTGTTTTCAATCCTAGATGTCTGATTGGTTCTTTGAATATATTCTGACTTATCTGTTGATACTGTCATCTGGTATTGTTTAGTTGTATGATATATAGTATCCTCAGTAAATCATTTTCTTTACTGGTCAGAAATACAGCATCGCCTGCGTAGCCTAGGACAGTCTCTCTCTTTGTAGTTAGTCAGTCGTTCGTAAATCTTTCCCAGTAATCTTATATAAGATAAAGTGGGGTAATAGTGCGCGGCGGGTATTGTATTTCAAATTGCGTGGAAGATTTCACAAACTCAAGCAGTCCTACCCTTTCGACCGATTTTGTGAATGGATGACGACAATATCTTCAGTCGACCGTTGCACGTAGACTAAGTGAGATCCGATTATTGAAAATTGCAAGAAATGTTCTAGTGTTTCTCCTCCAAAAATTAAGACAATAAGTCCGTAGGCTTTATTCAGTTGCTTTGAACTTATTATTGATTTAAATCATGCTGTTTTTGGTACATTTTGGAGGACATAAAAGGGTAATAATATACATAATGCGCACGAGAGCGTACGAATTCCCCACCAACAATGAAATGGTAAATATTAAAATTACCATTTTTATTTCCAGACATCACGAAACATACACTAGAAAATCTACGATTCTTATCTACATATACTAACAAAGATTTACAAAATATTATGTGTGCAATCAGAATTGAAGGCAAAAAATAAGGGAAACGGGAAGAGCTTTCAACATTCCCGAATCGACTTTAAGAAAAAGATTAACAGGTTTGCACACGCCACGACGTTTATGTCGCACAGCTGTATTTCCAGATGAAGTAAAAGAAGAATTAAGAGAGTATGTATTAACGTCACCTAAAGAACTTGACGATTGGAATTTAGTTATGCTGACGAAAATAATATCTCAAATAAATTTAATAAAGGGAAGAGATTAGCCGGCAAAGATTGGCTTTATGGGTTTATAAAAAGGAAGTAACATTAAGACAATCAGAAGGAACAAGTTTGAACAGGTTTAAGGCATTCAATAAATAGTTATGGTTAAAATACCCATGGGCAAGTTTATGTTGGAGCTAAACAGAATTTTTAATATAGATGAAACTGTCATTACAACCAAAC
This sequence comes from Diabrotica undecimpunctata, assembly GCF_040954645.1. Lineage (NCBI taxonomy): Eukaryota > Metazoa > Arthropoda > Insecta > Coleoptera > Chrysomelidae > Diabrotica > Diabrotica undecimpunctata. Next base: position 5,308,335 of record NC_092808.1, on the reverse strand, counting down.
AAAACAAACCAAACAACCAAACAAAAATGTCCAAAGGTTTATGGACCTAAACAAGTTAAAAAGGTAGAATATGCTATATATGCCGACGTGGAAGAACTATTCCAGCCTTTTTCTGCATGTGGCTGTGCCATTTTGTGAGACATGCAAAGCCCACAGCAACTGATCCCATCCTTTTAGTGCTGGATAACCACTCCAGCCATATTTCTATTGATGCATATAATTTTTGTAAAGACAAAGACATTCATCCACCTTAAATTTATCCAGACTTCCACCACTCACCTCAGATCATCTTCGGCCTTTTAACTTTACTTTCTTTTGTCCTTTAAAGAATGTACTTTATAGAGAATATGATCTGTATCTGTCCAATACAGGCCATCAAAAAATAACCGAAAGTGACGTTGGCACTGTTAAATAAAGCATTTATGAAAGTTGTTACTATAGAGAAGGCAATGTCAGGTTTTCGTGCATCTGGAATATGTCCGTTAGGTTCCGATAAATTTGATAAGGATAATTTTGCTCCTGCCAATTCAGCAAAGGAAATTATAGTAGAAACCGCTTCTCTACCAGGGCCTCCTATAACGTCTAAACAGAATGTATCTACTGCTGAGTCAATGTTAGATATTACAATTATTCAGCCTTCAATATCTAAGTAAAATTCCTTTTTCGTTTTTGCTCCAATAACAACGAAAACGGGTAAACCAGAAATTAAAAGAAAATCTGGTAATAAGCAACAATCGGTAATTCTTACAAACATACCAATGTAGACAAAATTGGAGGAAGGATTAAGATACGAGAATCTCAAGAGAAAGGGAACTGAAAGTATCAAGAAAGGCTACTGTTCGAAAACGTTTTGGTAAAGAATCGCCAAATATCTCGCCAGATAGAAAAAAAAAACGTAAAGGCAAACAAAAAAAGGAGATAGTGCAGAGCTAACACCTGAGTCTTCTGATGTCAACAGACATTGATTTGTCAGATATTATCAATGAAAACGAATTAGATTATGTTGAATTAACCTTTATTCCACCATCATTAGAAAATCCAGTTGCACCTAACCACCTAATGTTGTATTTGAGGGGAAAGAGGGAAAATGAAATAATTACGATATAGAAGTGTGTTATGTGCCTCGTAGAATCACGCAGAATGTACAGATGTAAATACGCCAGAAAATTATAAATGCGACTTTGGTTTACGTTAAAAATATTACATTTAAATATTTCATACAATTAATATTTCTTTATAATATTATACTTTTTATTATACTTTTAGAGCATCAAGCATAGATAGTGATCACTATTTAGTTAAAGCACCATTTAAAAAAAGAATATTTAATTTAAAAAATGAGATCGGGACAAGGAGAGAAAAAATCGAAATTAATAAACTAAAATATCCTAACATTGCGAACGTATACAGACAGCAAATAGAAGATCAAATTAGGACAGAAAACTTAGAAGAAGAAGAAGACATTAACCAAATATGCGAGATATTGTGTTACAGAAATCGGTTTGAAATATTGGGGAAAACGAAGTCAGAAAAAAGAAATTATTGGTTTGATCATAATTGTCAAATGGCCACAAATAGAAAGAACGCAGCATATCAAAAAACCATCGACGCATGTTGTACATGGAGAAAAAAAGAAGAGTATAGAATAGACGTCTTAGAAGAAAGGAAAAAACTATCCATCGATGTAAGAAGAGGGAATACGAACAGAACACTCTCAATGATATACAAAGTTTATTCGATAAAAATGAAACGAGGAAATACTAAAATCCTTAAATAATAGCCCTCGAGATTTTAAACCACGATTAAAAATTTGCAAAGACACTAACAGTGAAATTCTACATGATAAAAACTTAGTTCTTAGATGATGGGCACAACATTTCAGCGAACATCTAAATATATAAACGATATTGAAGGAGGTTACAACATAGACAATCAACAAAATCTACAACGTCAACTACCCAACAAGAGAAGAAGTGTCAAAGTTTCCTAAAACTCAAAGATAATAAAGCCCTAGGAATCGATGAAATCTGTTCGGAAATGTATATAAAAGGTGGTGATCAACTTTTTGCAGCAATCCATAAACTAATAATATTTATATGGCAGAATGAATCGGTACCAGAAGAGTTGCTAAAGGGAATAATATGTCCGTTGCATAAAAAGGGTGATCAACTGGAGCGTAAGAACTATAGAGGCATTACTCTGTATAAAATCTTCGGTCTTATTGGTCAATATCAATGCGGATTTACTGCTGAAAAGTCAACTACACATCAAATTCAAGCACATAGGCAGATTCTACGCAAGTCACAAGAATATAACATAGATAAACACCATCTCTTCGTCGACTTCAAAGAAACCTATGACAGTGTTAAAAGAATTACATTATATAATGCAATGATAGACTTTGGGATTCCACCTAAGTTAGTTAAGTTGACCCAACTAACAATGCAAAACGTAAGCTCATGCGGTTGAATTGAAGGAAACTCTTCATTCTTTAACATTAATAATGGTCTAAGACAGTTATATTGGGCATATATGAGATATAGTTATATTGGGCAGAAGTATGAGGGACATGGAGCAGTATTTTACAAGGCCTGCGGACTCAGCAAGTGAATTAGGACTTGTGGAAACGAGGAAAAAAAAACAAATATATGTTGGTTTCTAAAAACCCCCAAAATATCCAACAGAGAATTCAAATTAACAAATATACTATAGCGACAAGCTAATTACGAATTAAATTTTTGTATTCAAAAATTAAATAAAACAATCTCATATTAAAATTTACATTTTCGCAAATGGTTTATACACATAAGAAATAGAAATGTTTTTTTTTTCAATATGTTTATTTACTACAGATATTAGATATGCTTGACACTTTAATTATCCATTTTGAGTGTGTTGCATTTATGGGAAATTAATGATTAATATAACGACCAGCCCGGTAATAAAAGTTTATGGTCTGGCTTTTAAAAACAAAGAACGCATGTTCTGTATTGAGTTTTAGTTTTCAGTAATCATTGAGACACAATTTGGATCGGTCCGCGATACATACAATCCCTTCGAGAATTAATTACGCTTTATGATAATAAATATTATTAACCACTTTTTTTCTATGTTTTATTTAATTTTATTTTTGTTTCCGTGGTAAATAGGTTTATCACACGCATCCACACAATCTCGGAACGATACCTTTAAGCACGTCAAAGAGTTCACATATCTTGGATCGCTAGTAAACGCAACAAACACGACAAGCGACGAAATAAAAAGACACATAGCAATAGCAAACAGAACTTTTCACGGTCTCCAGAAACATTTAAAAAATAAAAATATAAAACGTGCAGTAAAGCTCAATATATACAAGACCTTAATAAGACCTGTTTTGATATATGGGGCTGAAATAGTGTTGCCCAAATGCAAGAACAAGACGAGACTTAGATAGTCTTCGTCTTGCGCCAATACACCTGGTCTTGGTCTTGGTCTTGGTATTGCACTCCCGGTCTTGGTCTTGGTCTTGCAGCAAGAGTCTTGCAAGTCTTGCAGTTACCCATTAATTAGCCTATTGCTATTTATTAAACGTTACTTTAGATCTTAGAACAACGTAACAGAGTAAGTACATTTTAAGCTTGAATTAACATAGCCATAATAAAGACTAACCAAATTAATAAATGTCTAAACAACTGACACCGGGTGGGGTTTGAAGCGACGATCTAAGCGATCCGTGCCTATGCTCTAACTCAGCTATCTACCAGACCCCACGGAAGTCAATCTGTTTCTTAATAAATGTTTGCATTTACTACGCTTACATGTACTAAAACATGGTTAAAACAAAAAAAAACAAATTAATGACATAAGCATGCCTGTATTTTCAAGAACATTATCTGCCTAGAAAGGGATTGATGGACATGATGGGCAAAAAATCCACATACAGGTATCAAGGGCACAGATTTTTTAGGCGATAAGATAACAAACTATAATCCACTAATTAAAGCAAAATAAATGTTTTTACCAATCTTATCTCTACTTTTATATAAAAAACTAACTTGAAAAAATAAAGAATAGTTAAAAAAGCAATGGTAATCAAAAGAAGTTATTTTAAATTAAGGAGATCCTACTTAATAAATACATTAATTTACCAAAATAAAGTAGGAGGTACATAATATTTATATGTAATTGGTAATAAGGTAATAACTATATTTTTTTACATGTCCAGCTTTTCTAGAGGTTATTAAAAATATTGTGATATCTCCACCGAATTTTGGTTTTTCGGGAAGAAATATTTGTAATTCCTTTTTGTGAAAAGATATTAGATGCTTCCTTAAATCTGACGTGTTTCTGTTGATCATTCTTATTTCAACCTTTTTATGTAGGCACAATTTACACAAAGCAATTTGGGATGCATGAATTATTTCGAAAAACTCATCAAATTTGCTTTTAGGTCTTTTAGATCTATAACTCTAACGCTCACTACTCCGACTAGAACTATTTGAATCTTTGTCCCTCATATCAAATTGTAAACTTGTCACTCCGGGAACAACAAGGATTAGATGAAAAACAATTATTACATTAGACTAGCTCAATTGGGAATAAAGTTAAGTGATGTCGAAAAAGTAACTACTATACTACTAGTTACTTTATGTTCGTTACTATCCAATACCCTAAGTATCTAATAACAAACCGAGAATTATATATCTTTACTTCGTTATTCTAAATACTTCATTACTAACATTGTCTGTTATTAATTTGTCTCGGTACTTTTGAATATTAGCCACGCTCTTTCAGCAAATTTTGTTTAACCGAATAATGTCATCGCACACTCAGCAGAAACAATTTATAGTCTTAGGCCGATAAGATTTGTTTATTTAGATTCCTCCTGACTAAATTATAATGGGAAAAAAATTGAATTATTAAGTGGGTGTCCGTAACAATTATATTTTTTATTAGCTAGGGTGACATATTTAAAAAAATATCGATACGATATTACTGTCGGCGTCGCAATGCAAGAATATTATTTTTATAATTAGGGGGCGGCTATTCTCAAAATATGGACAATTAATTTCAGAGCGAAGAAGTCGTCTGCTGGAAAAGAATGTACAAAATATTTTATTTTTACATTGTAATTATGACCTCCGAGCACGTGTCAAATGTGTTTTTTTAATTATTATTTTGATTCGGTATGTATGTTTATGGTATTGTTTGTAATGCGCATAAGTCCAGTTTTTCAAATTTTAATTACATTTTGCGTCTCATAGAGTCTTTAAGCATATACCCGAACTACTATACTGGCTAAAACCACACTCAGTCCTAACTGCAAGACGCAAGAGTCTCGCAGGCTTAGTCTTGTTCTTGCTTAAATCTTGCACGGTCAGTCTTGGTCTTGCTAAAATTAGGCGGTCTTGGTCTTGGTCTTGGTCTTGCAAAAACGCAAGAACAAGACCAAGACTACAAGACCAAAACCGATTTTGGGCAACACTAGGCTGAAACGTGGACCTTATCTCCACAAAAAGACTTTTGGGGTCGTAAATGAAAATGGGCTATGGCGTCGAAGATACAGCTTTAAACTATGTATCAGTTGTACACCGATCCAGGTATTGTGAAATTCGTTAAAGTGCATAGACTTAGATTGGCTGGACACATTGCTACAATGTGAGATCACGAATACACGAAGAGATTAACATTTTCAAAACCAGAGGGCACAAGAAGTAGAGGACGACGACGAAGGAGATGGATTGATGATGTGGCAGAAGATCTACAGATTCTAAGGGTCAGAAGATGACCACAACGGATTGTCGAGCCCTTATGATGATGATGATGATTATTATACTTTTGAGATAAGTGTTTTTATTACGTTGATTTTAAATTAATGTTTTTTTTTAACACTAATTTAGTCCACACCATTTCCCAATTCATTGTGCATAATTACCCTCATAAATAGGGAATCGTGCGCAAAGGCACTTTTTTTCTTTATAATAATTTTTTCTATTATAATAATATGTAATATTAATATTATGCTTTTGCACTTTGTATTTCTCTAAAACTTATTCTAAATATTCAAAGTAGAATAACTAGAGTTTACTGTAATTACCGATAGATTTAAAAAATGTACAACAAAACAGATTTCTGCTTAAGTGCGCACCATTCCCTTAATTTCCCCGTACCACATACCTACCTAATGTGATCTTACGTTGTTTTCGTCAACAATGCGCCTCTTTTTTCTTTACACACAGTTTTTTTTTATTAGTATTTATTTTTATTAGTTTTTTGATATCGCAAAAGGCTCATTAAGCTTTTCCGATTTTATCAGATCAAATGTTTTTATTAACAGAAATACAAACGATGTACATTTTTACCAAGTACAATTATTTGATCAAATTTCGTTTACACACGTATCCACATAACTTTTAAATTTTCCTACGTATTAATACCCACATAAATCGATAGAGGGGTTGCAAAAAATATGCAAATAAGACCTATTGTGCACACACAAGGTGCTAGAAGACGGGATAACTAATTTTTTATGCGTGGCACCGCGAAAAATAAAAAAGTCATCATTGCGTAATTAGTTTTTAATGTTGTCACTTGCAATCTTCGCCATTGATTGATTCTATTCATAAAAAATTCGATTCACGCCGGAAAAAATTTAAATTCGTGACGGGTTGATCTTGGGGGTGATCTAATTGTGAAATACTTGAGATTGCTGTTTAAACTTTCGTTGGTACTTGTATATTACTATTAACAATTTCATTTAAGTGTTGTAATTGAGCAAAAATTACCGTTATTTTGTAATTTAAAAAAATATTGTAAATATTTTATGCAGATTGTTTGCTGGAATGATTAAAAATCCTATACAAAGATTAAAAGATTTTTATTCAAGATGCTTATAGCTAGCAAAAAATTCTGGGAGAATTTGACGTAATATATTGACAAAAGAAACCAAGGGCTAAAACAGGTTTCTAGTAGAAAATTTATAAGAATCTTAGGAGGCTATGGTAATCTGACATTTTCGTTATTTGGGTACATCATTTGACCTTTCTTTCGCCATCGTTATTATTTATTTGTACTTTTCACACTATTTTAAAGGTTTTTCAGTAGTTTCCAGATTAACTGGAACATTAATTGTTCTGTCTTGGTTGGTGGTTTCAGGTTCAGGCGTTTCAGCATCAGTACTCGCACTATCGCTATTATTGTCATCAAATCATCCGTCTCTATCCGCAGGAATATTTAATTCTTTGGTACTTTTGCTTGAAGTTGAAAGTCCTAAATTTATATCCGAGTCTTCTATATGTTCATGTATGTTTTTCATCAAAAATGATTCCAGTGCACCGCTAAGTTTTTTTTTCTTCTCAGTTTTTGCCTCTTTTATTTTTCTATATTAAAAACCTGAAAGTCTTTTTCTTTCAGACATTTTGAAATTATCACTTAAGAACGAAGCCGGGCGAATTTAACAAAATAAATCCAAAAATACTGCAAATAAGTGGTCCAAATAATGTTGCTCCAAATAATATGTAGCCGTAACGCGTATACGAATAAAATGACTCTGATCTCGACGTTACTTCGAAATACAGTACCCACTGTGCAAAAGAAACGGGTACAGTACTATATTTTACAAAGAAAAACGTTTATCAAAAGTGTGTCTAAATTCATCGAATTCTCAACTAAGACTGAACATAACACATAATAACCCATCTATAAACATAACCATAGGAACAATATTATAACAGAAACTTTACAACCACTTGCCTAAATTCTTGTAAAGTATCTACGTGTAAAATCTCAAATAACTGGAGTCCGAAAGCCGCCAGCCGCTTTGAATTAAAAAGTATTCCCGAAACTGCTTTATGACTGTACCTACAAAAGGGCGGCAGTTCATACAATAAATAATATTTTCTGACATTTTTTTTTGGTTAGGATGAAAAAAATAAGTATACATGATAAATGAAACACATTTAAGTATTATCATGTACTGAATAATTATTATTGTTTGGAATATTAGAGTTCACAGAATTATCTGTGAACCACTGTGATCCACTAATTCCCATTGTCGCAGTTCCATTTTCTCTAGATCTTCTTTGACTGCATCTCTCCACCTTTTTCTAGGCCGCCCTACAGACCTTCTTCCGTCTGGCCTTTCCCAGAACACATTGTTTATAAGGTGATTGTCGTTACTGCGTATCACATGTCCTGCCCATTATCTTTGGTTAGTTTAATTATCTGAATCAATACTATTTAATTATTTGAATTTATTTTCATTTTAAAAAAGTATTATCATCAGTGGACTGCTTTTGGCCGCCCCTATTGTTGGCCTCCCGTGTGCGATGCACACTTGGCACACATGGTAGCGGGCGGCCCTGGCGACCGTACACGCTTATTATCACAGCATCGGAGTAGCTATCTTTGTAAAAAAGTCAATTGAAACCACTTTAATTTCTCTCCAAACTAATCTAGAAGCAATTTGCATTAAACTTAACTCAAGTCCAAATATCTACATTTGTAACTTATACTTACCTTCATCAACGCAAGTCGACTCAGAAGCATTAACTGAACTGTTACCACAAATTCCCCAACCCAGACTTATTTTGGGCGATTTTAATGCCCACAACTTTTTATGGGGGTCTTCTAATATAAATACTAGGGGAAGACTGCTAGAAGAGATATTTGAACAGTCCAACCTTTCAGTCTTAAACGACGGCAGGCCCACTAGATTTAATGTACAAAAAGGTGAATCTTCATGTATAGACCTTACGATATGCGAACCAGGTCTGACCCCACAGCTCACCTGAGATAGGCTCGACTTCTTATACAACAGTGATCACTATCCTATTTTTATTCATAATAACAAAAACCAATGTGGACAGACATTTACTCCAAAATGGAATTTAAAAAACCCTAACTGGAATATTTTTTCCAATTTAATCGAAAGCAGTATGAGCACATTTAAAAGTATCTCAAATATAGAAGAGACACTAAAGAACCTTGTTACCATTATCACAAAAGCAGCAGAAAAGGCAATAGGAAAGACCACATGCATAAAACAACGCAACCCTGTCCCATGGTGGAATCACGAATGCAAAACAGCAGTTGAATCTAGCAAAAGAGTTTTTAACCAATATAAGCGCTACAAAACTGTTGAGAATAAAATTGAATACAGAAAACAACGTGCTATAGCCAAAAAGACAATTAGAAATGCCAAACCCCAGTCATGGACTCAATATGCATCAACGTTAAATGCAAACACTCTCATGACTGAAATATGGAACAAAGTCCGAAGAATATCCGGATTAAATAGCAATCAGAATATTAAAAGTCACGAAATAAATGGAAAAGCAGAGATTGTCAAAATCCTTGCTAACACATACAAAAACCGATCCAGTAATACTAATTATAAAAAATCTTTCATTAATTACAAACAACAAGTTGTTGAGAACAATAAAAGTACGCAAGACTGCATACCTTGAACACATACTGAGAAATGATAAATATAGTCTTCTGCAGGTCATCATGCAGGGTAGAGTCGATGGCAAAAAGGGAATAGGTAGAAAGAGGAAGTCATGGCTGCGAAATATTCGAGACTGGACAAACATGACTGTAGACGAATTATTCCACGTTGCAAAAGACAGAGAAACTTTTAAAAATGTGGTCGCCAACCTCCGTTAATGGGGACGGCATAGGAAGAAGAATAATTACAAACAGCAAGAAGAAAATAGGAAAATTAGCATTATACCTAACACTGATGAACCGTTAAATTTACCCATTTCTCAATTAGAGTATACAGAAGCATTCTCAAATCTCAAAGAAACTGTCGCCCGGACGATACTCCTAGTATTTTTATCAAACACCTTCCAGATAGCGCTCACAAACAACTTCTAAATCGGTTTGATATTATTTGGCTACAGCACAAATTTTCTGGAAAATGGCATGAATCCACAGTTATACCTATACAAAAAATAGTATTAAAACAAGTTCCGAGTCGTACCGACCGATATCTTTAACATGCGCCATGTGTAAGTTACTAGAAAAAATTATTAATAATAGACTAAGATGGCACCTGGAGAGACAAGAATTATTGTTCGCTAATAGCCAATTTGGCTGATGCGATTTTGTTAATAAAAAAAATGCTTATTATCATATACAGCGATAGATTGCTCAAAATGCGTATTCGAAATATTTGGTTCCATGTTTTGAGTAAGATAAAATCCATTTATCCTTGTCAAAATATTCTTACTTCGTATTTATAGTTTAAGGAATGAAAAAATAATGCATTAAAATATGTGTTCCATAATACAACAAGTGAAAGTTGACAATGACTTAATGTGACAGTTTGTTTTGTCTTAATTTATAGCTGAACTCTACCTTTATTGTTAATCAGATAAATTTCTATACCAAAAATAATATAAAACCATAACTTTTAGATTTCTACATTAGAATCTACATTATTTCGATGTTGTTTTTTTTTTATTAAACTCTTTATCTAAAAACAGTAAATGTGAGTAACTCTCACTTAAGTGAGATTTCTTGTTTATGGTTTTCTCTGTTTCAGAACAATCTTTTAAAATAATTGTTGTTCAATTGCTAATATCTCGGCTTCTATGTAATTCATTGTGTGATCGTTTTGGTTAACGTGCATAGATAAACTACACCTAGATATTTCTTCGAATCACTTTTGTGGGAGGTGATACGGTCCTTTAATTGTCCTCCGGAGGCGTGTCAGCCGGTAGCTGACAGCCGTGCCGGACGCATCAAGGAATTTGGATATTGGTCAAAATACTTGGGAATTCCAAGTTTGGCCAAATCCAAATTTCTAATTGACTCGGTGCAGGGAAATTCCACTTTTGCTACGTAAAACAAAGGATCTGTTTTACATAAAAGCAGGTAGATTTTCTCTCATCGGTCAGTCGAGCTTGCCTCTTCTACTAACTGTAGACCTAGTCGGTGCTATTATTGTTCCAACTAAGTTATTGTTTTATTTCTGAATTCCTGTATACCTTTTTATTTTAGCATTATTGTATATCCAGACCTTGTCAGGTTAGAATATCACATATTTGTTCATGTACTGATTGTTTGCTATTTTATTTGATTATTTTTTATTGTTTATTTTCTTGTATTTGTATCTAAGCTGTTCTTCCGTAAGTTAAGAACACTTAGGAATATTTATCTTGCCTTTTCTATTTTATATATTTGATTTTGTACTTTGTATCTAAGTAGTTCTTTCCGGTAAGTCAAAAGAACCCTTAGAAATATTTTCATATCGCATTATTATTTCTGATATTTTATCTAAAATATTTTCTTCCGTAAGTTAAGAAAATACTTATATATTTGTCTATTTCATTTTTCCATTTTTTGCTAAGTTGTTTCTTCCGTAAGTCAAGAAACACTTAGCAATATTTTCACATCTTTTCTATATTTGATTTTTCTTATTTTCTATTATAAGTCGTTTCTTCCGTAAGTCAAGAAACACTTATAAATATTTGTGCATTTATTTTACTATATTTGATTCTCTTGTTTATTTTCTGTTCTAAGTTGTTTCTTCCGTAAGTCAAGAAACACTTAGACATATTTCTATAATCTGTTTCATTTTTGCATTTCTCGTTTTATATTTTCAGTATTTTATTTTTCCACTCTAAGTCGTTTCTTCCGTAAGTCAAGAAACACTTAGAAATATTTCCATATTTTACTCTCACATTTACATATTTCATTTATCTATATTTCTGTCCTAAGTTGTTTCTTCCGTAAGTCAAGGAACACTTAGAAACATTTTTCTTTGCATTATATTTTTATACCATTTAATTTACTTGTTTACTAAGTTATTCCTTCCGTAAGTCAAGGAATACTTAGATCATTTTTACCTATCTGTTTTCCATTTTTGCTCTGTTACTTTGTAACTGTTCCTTGGAACCGGTACCTATAACAGATATTTGTCACTGGAACTGTTATTTATAACAGCGGTGGTATTTAACCTTTCTACCAGCGACAAACCAAAGATGGTGAATACCCGATCCAATTCCGGGGATAGGAAGAAGCCCGAAGAGCCGGCGATGGGTCCTACAGGCCCAAATGCCCCCTCTCGGCAACATAATCGCCTTGAAGAATGGTCAATGTATTGTAAATTACAATTTGTACAAGGAATACTATAAACTATGTTAGACATGTCTATGTAAAAAATGGCTTATTCCTGGAATAAAAAAGAAGAAAAAATGTTCCAAGCAAGAAAATAGAATGGAATGAATAAATAAAAAGAATTGCAGGCAACGAGTCAAAAGATGGCCAAATAATATCAATTGAGGCTAAGCTAAAGTCAACATTAATTCAGTAAGATGTCTATCAAAATAATAGGTATAAAAAAATGACAATAAATTCATTTTATCGTATACTAAAAATTCGTGCGACAGTGGTTGAGGCTATAAAAGTATTGCATTACGCTGATATGACAGCCACTGTAGAGGATAAGTTACAAGATCACATCCGTACCTAACTGTACCTTTTAAAAGAAAGTTTTGCGGAATATGTAAAATAATAAATATCTACTCTACGGAAGTTTTACAAAAGAAGAGGGTGGATGTGACATATGGCCGCAGGAGTTAAAAATTGCTTTTTAATACTGCAGTTGTTCACGCTATCGATGTCACATAAACCATTGATATTTACAAATCATTAATCATGTTATTTTTGTAGGTAAATCTTTTTTTTTTGTTTAATAATGAACACATATGGATGTATATAGATCTGTTATTTAAGCCTATTGTTGAATTATCGGCAGTTTAAATTGATACTGCATTAGAATTTAAAATAAGTACTATGAACAACATGTTTGCTTTAATTTCAAACAGATGTGTTGATGGCATTCTATAACATCTTACTACTCACGTCCAAATCAAGAAAATACCCGCTTCATCATATTTTCTGGAATAACTCGGTCGCTATTTCAAACTACCGCTCAGGAGACTCTATACATGGAAATCTCCAGCAGACAACCAACATAACGTCATCAGAAACCAAATTGAATACCTTCTCATCTGCAAACGATACCGAAATTCCATAAAATCAGTAAAATCATACCCCGGAGCTGATGTGAGATCAGATCACAACCCAGTTGTAGGAAGGTTTAGAATTAATCTAAAAAAGCTGTGGCTAAAACTAAAATAGGGAGGATACAAGTATCCCGTTTGAGAGATCCATCAACAAAACAGCAAGCCACACTAAAAATTAAAGAAGAGCTCACCAAAATAGAAATTATTCCTACTGAAGATTCAAACAGGAAATGGCTGCTCTTATATGCACATGTGAGACAACACTAACACCTAAGCTGATCAAGAACAAAAATGAATGGATGACTGATGAGATTCTGGATCTCATGGAAGCAAGGAGATCTTATAAAACCAAAGACAAAAACATGTATAATATTATACACACAGAAATAAGTAGAAAGATCATAGATGCAAAGGAAAGATGGTATAGTGGCAGATGCGAAGAGATTGAACAGTTGGTAGAGAAACATGATAACTTAAACCTTCATAAAAAAAACTCGGAAAATAACAGGCACTAATATTAAGAAAAAATCAAACATATTGCTGAATAAAAACGTCAAAATAATTATAGACGTCGGTGAAAGGCTTAAAAGATGGAAGGAATATATTCAAGAGCTATTAAAAGACGAACGGACTGAGATAGTACAAGAGCAGGAAAAGTTCGGCAACGGAGCAGACATAACAGAAGATGAGGTATTAGAGGCGATAAAGCGAACAAAGAACAACAAGGCAACAGGTCCTGACGAAATACCTGTAGACATAATACGGTTAATAGAAGAACAGCAAATTGGAATATTGGTCGACTAATAAGTTTAATGAGTCATACGCTCAAAACATTTTTAAAAATTATACACCGGAAATACACAACAAACTTGGGCAGGACATAAGTGACACACAATTTGGATTTAGAAATGCACTGGGAACGAGGGAAGCCCTGTTCGTTGTGAATGTACTTGTGCAAAGATGCATGGATGTTAATCAGCCAGTATATATGTGTTTCTTGGATTACAACAAAGCCTTCGATAAGGTCAGACATAACTGTTCACGCCTCTATCCAATTCGAGTTTATTTATGCATTTTACAATCCGGCAACATAGTGGCGTAGGGAGATATATTATGCCATATGTGAAGATAAGGCGAGTCCCTTAAGGCACCCCAAAGAAGACAGAACTCAAGTACGAGACGGGATTGGTGATACAACATTAGAGCGAGCGGACATAATACTTAATAAGCGTTATATATATTCATGTATTGTGTAATTCAAAATAAAATCAGTTTTGTTTTCGCACGGAGTTTGATTATTAACCAGCGGCACAAGCGAAGTGCATATCAAGCAAATCCATGGTCTATTCGAGCCGAATCATCAAATTCTTGTGTTGAAACAGTGTAAATTCACCGAATTCCGAACTCATATTTGTGTCATCAAATTAGCGGGCGAAATAGTGCATTCATAGTGGCCCGAGCGCGTTATAGACTGTCGAACGTTGTTCTTAAGACAGTTACATAATTGGACAACTGGGGGTTTAAAATCTGTGAAGACCTGAGGCGAAGATTCTTGGCGCCAGGAGGCTAGAGCTGTTAGAATAAACATACAAATATTTTGGTGAGCATATCCATTTCACATTTCCCTTTTATTTATCAGTCTTTGTACCTTTATTCTGCACATGTGATAATTCTGAGAACGTTAGGGTCGAATATCAAGCGATTTATAATCTGTTTCTGTTTACTGTTTAATTCATTATAAAATTATGGAGAATTTAAAGCGAAAAAGGGGCGGTTTTAAATGCAAACTCACAATATTTTCGAAATTTATATTAGCGTTAAATGATAAAATAACTAAGGGTGAAACGATTTCAGATTTAGAAGTATTACAGGCTATTGAAATGGTAAATAATATAGAACATTTACAGGGCGAATTCGATGAAGTTCAGGGGCAAATAGAAAATACGGTTCAATTTGAATTATTAGAGGATGAATATACGGAACGCGAAGAATTCTATAACAAATATTATTCACAATTAGCGGTAGCGCGAAAAATCATTCGCGATAATCAACAAGTAGCTTGTATAGAAAGCGATAAAGCAAGTGAGCGCTCTAAGAATTCATATACAGGGCATTGTATTGAGCTTAAACCTATCGAGTTACCAAAATTTGATGGTAATTATAATAATTGGTTAGATTTTGCAGATCTTTTTGAATCTTTAGTTAACAGAAATGAGTACTTAGACAATATAAGGCGTTTTCATTATTTACGAAGTTCATTACAGGGCGGTGCGGCGCAGGTCATACGAACATTAGAGTTTACCGCCGAAAACTATGCAGTTGCGTGGAAATTAATTAGGGAAAGGTACGATAATAAGAGATTATTAATTTCCAATCATATTAATGCCTTATTTAATATAGAGCCAATACATAAAGAGTCATCTAATAGATTGCGGCAATTAGTTGACATTTTTTCGAAGCATTTATACGCGTTAAAGCAGCTAGGGCTACCTACTGATTCGTGGGACATACTCCTTATTCATATTATTTCTTGTAAGTTCGATACATCGACTTTACGCGCATGGGAGAATAGCAAGACACATAATGAAATTCCTAGTTTTGATGATTTTAAAACGTTTTTAAAATCAAGGGCGGACCTCTTAGAATCTCTTGAGGTAAATCATGCTGAAAAACAAAATACACGGAATATTTCTCAGGCGGGCGCATATTCACGGAATACGAAATATTCACATAACATTCGCGGTCTATATTCATCACAGAGAACTTTAAATAAATCGGATAATACACAGTGTTGCCCTATTTGCAAAAGGGAACACACCATTTATCAATGCGGCGAATTTTCAAAACTTTCATCTAGGCACAGGTTTGATAAAGTAAGACAGGTCAATCTTTGCACGAATTGTCTTAAACCTGGACATTTCTATAAGCGGTGTAGACAATCAACATGCAAGAAATGTGCGTCAAAACACCATACGTTATTGCATCCAGATAGGTCAAGCGAACAGAACGCAGCTTTAGTTCATCAACCGGTAGAAAACGCGAGCGATATACGATCTGCAGATAATATACAAGGTAGTTTAAACACTACCAATTTGTCAGTTTCGGCAGTTAGCGCTGCAGATCAAACTATACTGTCCACAGTATTAGTTAATATTTTTGACGGCCAAGGTAAGGCATACATAGTGCGAGCTTTGTTAGATTGCGGTTCACAAAGCTCATTCATAACCGAAAATTTATGCGATAAACTTAGATTAAAAACGACAAGCGCGAACATATCAGTCATGGGCATAAATAATATTGCATCTCCCGTTCGATTCAAATGCGAAATAAATATACAGTCGCGTAGCGATATAACTTTTCATAAAACTTTAAATTGTTTCGTAATACCAGAAATTACGGGGTGCGTGCCGGCATCTGAAATAAACATTAGCGATTTGCAGATACCTAAACCTTTAAAATTAGCGGATAATTATTTTCATAAACCACAAAGGGTCGAATTGTTGATAGGAAGTGATCTATTTTGGCAAATACTGGGCGCAAACAGAATTAGTTTAGGTAAAAATAAACCATTCATGCAAGAAACAATGTTTGGCTGGATCATAGCAGGGCCGTATATCAGCCAAAACAAAGCATCAGAAAAGCGAATAACTAAGTGTAATTTCACAAACACAATCGAAGTTACAGAACAGCTAAGTAAGTTCTGGGAACTTGAAGAGGTTTTCAATGGAAAACCTGCACTCTCGGGCGAAGAAATTGCATGCGAAAAACATTTCGAAGATACGGTGAAACGCGACGCGACAGGCAAATTCATAGTATCATTGCCATTCAAGGAATCGATAAGTTCACTCGGTGATTCATTTCGTCAAGCAAAAAATAGATTTTTAAATCTCGAGCGTAAGTTGAATAAAGATGCCAATCTTAAAACTCTTTATAGCGAATTCATCCAGGAATATAAAGAATTAGGACATATGAAAGGTTTATGCAGAATTACGGAAGCGGCAACAGACTTTAGGGTAAATACTACATTTTATTTTATGCCACATCATCCAGTTTTAAAAGAAAATTCTTTGACGACACGTTTGCGCGTTGTGTTCGATTGTAGTGCGCCAACTACAAACGGTATTTCATTAAATAGTATTCAAATGGCCGGACCAACCTTACAAAATGATTTACTCTCCATTTTATTGCGTTTTAGAACACACTTATATGTAGTTAGTGCGGATATAGAAAAAATGTACCGTCAGGTATTGGTTGCAGATGATCAAAAATCCTTACAATGTATCTTATGGCGAAATAATCCGGAAGAACCGATTGAAATATTTCAGTTACAAACAGTTACGTACGGTATGAAATGCTCTTCTTACTTAGCGATTAAATGTCTAATGACATTGGCAGAGGAGCAAGAAGCTAAAAATCCTAACATTGCTAGCATTATTAAATCCGATTTTTATGTGGACGACCTTTTGACAGGTTTTGATTCAAAACAGAAAGCGCGCGAAGCATGTAAACAACTTTTTGAGGTCCTCAAAGGCGGAGGATTTACATTGCGTAAATTCTATTCAAATGATCCTGAAATATTGAGAGATATACCGGATAATTCAACTACGGGTTCCGTTATTCAATTCGGTGAAAACGAGAAGGCGAAAACTTTGGGATTATTGTACTCACCGCAATCAGATACTATGTTTTATAGCATAAGTTCATCTCTAGGCCATATAATCACAAAGCGAACTTTATTATCGGACATAGCTCAAATTTTTGATCCCTTGGGTCTATTAAGTGCGTGTACCATCATAGCGAAAATTATGTTACAACAACTATGGCTCGAGCGTCTTTCATGGGATGATCCCATACCGGAGCATTTAGCAAATAATTATTTACAGTTTAGGAATAAATTAGGAAGCTTAAACAATTTAAAAATACCTCGGCATGTTATATGTTTTAGTAAAGTCAAACTAGAACTTCATGGATTTTGCGACTCCTCAGAAAAGGCGTACGGTGCTTGCATATTCATTAAATTTACCGATTCGTTAGGCAGGTCGTATTCATTCTTATTATGTGCAAAAAGCAAGGTTGCGCCCTTAAAGCCAGTTACCTTGCCGCGTTTAGAGCTCTGTGGAGCAGTAATTTTATCGCGTTTGACCAATAAGGTCAAAAATTCATTAAATGTGCAATTCGATACGTGTTACCTCTGGACAGATTCATCGATAGTACTTAGTTGGTTGAAAACAGCAGCCAATGCATTGAAGACGTTTGTTAGTAACCGCGTAGCAGAGATCCAGGAAACCACTTCGTTTGCGCAGTGGCGTCATGTGCCAGGCAAGGATAATCCTGCAGATCTAGTGTCCAGAGGCGTGGAACCAGATAAAATAATGGAGTGCAACTTATGGTGGCATGGACCGGAGTGGATCGTGCAAGATTCAGATAAATGGCCAAATTTACAAGTTGTCCCTACTGAAACAAGCGAAACAAGGAAAAACATAAAGGTTTTTACGAATAAACTTGATGAAACACAGAATACGGAAGTATTTTCATTTGAGCGCTTCTCTAATATTTTACGTTTAAAAGGAACCGCTGCATATGTGTTCAGATTCATTCGCATGTGTAAAAATAAGGAAAGAACTTCTGAACCCCTTTCTTTGGATGAAATACATTCTGCATTTAATCGTATTCTAAAACTGTGTCAATCACAGTCATTTTCTAATGAAATAAAGCATTTGAACCAAAAGGGATCTTTAGATAAAAACAGCAAACTCATCAATTTATCTCCATTTCTTGATAATCAGGGCATCATGAGAGTAGGCGGGCGTTTAAAGCATTCCGAGTTTACGTATGACAAAAAACATCCCATCATTTTAGCGGCAGATCATATAGTTATGTCGTTAATATTTAATCATTTTCACAAGGATCTTATGCATGCTGGTCCTCAGCTTTTACTTGCAACTATAAGAGAAACTTTCTGGCCGTTATCAGGAAGAAATTTAGCGCGACGTACAGTACACAAATGTGTAAAATGTTTTAGATTAAAATCTAAATCCATTCAGCCAATAATGGGTGACCTACCTGCCCAGCGTCTCGCAGGTGGCCCACCATTTATTGTAACAGGTGTAGATTATGCGGGCCCTTTCTTAATTCGCGATAGAAAGGGTCGAGGTTGTAAACTAATAAAGAGTTACATGTGTCTTTTTATTTGTTTTTGTACGAAGGCCATACATTTAGAATTAGTTACAGAACTGTCTAAGGAATCATTTCTGTTGGCCTTTAAAAGATTTATTGCGCGAAGAGGCAAGCCTCAAAAGATGGTCTCCGACAATGGAACCAATTTTATAGCAGCTAGTTCGGAGTTAAAATTGTTAAGCAAATTTTTAGAGCAGCACACTCCCGCGATAAGAGAATCCTTGCTAAAGAATAATATTTCGTGGTCCTTCATACCTCCCTATTCTCCACATTTTGGCGGACTGTGGGAAAGCGGAGTAAAAACAGTTAAGCATCATTTGCATAGGGTTTTGGGAAACGCGCACTTAACGTTCGAGGAATTTTATTCGTTGCTTGTGCAGATTGAAGCTATAATAAATTCCCGACCGATTCATCCTTTATCCTGTGATCCAAATGATCTCTCCCCATTAACCCCTGCACATTTTCTCATCGGAAGACCACTTATTACCAATCCAGATCCAGATTTGCGTCATGTTCCAGTTAATCGGCTCTCAAAATTCCAGCATATTCAGCAGCTTTCTCAGCATATATGGGAACGATGGAACAAAGAATACATCTCCGAACTACAAAAACGCACGAAATGGACTACTACTAACGGTGAAGTTGCGGAAAACACGTTAGTGCTCATAAAAGAGGACAATTTACCTCCATTAAGGTGGAAGTTAGGTCGCGTGATCGAACTTTTACGCGGCAGTGATGGTGTAGCCAGAGTTTTTAGGATAAAGACAGACAATGGTATCATAACTCGTTCTTTTTCCAAGGTGTGTCCGCTACCCGTTTCGGACTAAGTGTAGTTTAAACATTTGAACATTTAGCATTAGCAGACGATTTTGTTGGCAGTGTTTGCCAAGGCGGGGGCCATGTTCACGCCTCTATCCAATTCGAGTTTATTTATGCATTTTACAATCCGGCAACATAGTGGCGTAGGGAGATATATTATGCCATATGTGAAGATAAGGCGAGTCCCTTAAGGCACCCCAAAGAAGACAGAACTCAAGTACGAGACGGGATTGGTGATACAACATTAGAGCGAGCGGACATAATACTTAATAAGCGTTATATATATTCATGTATTGTGTAATTCAAAATAAAATCAGTTTTGTTTTCGCACGGAGTTTGATTATTAACCAGCGGCACAAGCGAAGTGCATATCAAGCAAATCCAATAACCGTCTTATCGAATTACTTGAAAAGAAAAACTTAGATATGAGAGACATCAGGATCATTAGCGCTATCTATTATAATCAAATCGCTGTGGTAAAAGAGAACGTCTTTTCAAATGAAATACAGATTGAGAGGGGCGTTAGGCAGGGCTGTCTCCTTCTTTGTTCAATTTGTATTCAGAGGAAATAATCCAGGAAGCACTAGAAGAACTAACTATGGAAATAAAAGTAAATGGCCGACCAATCAATAATATACGGTTTGCCGACGACACTATTTTATTAGCGGAATGTCTTGAGGATTTACAACAAATGGTGGACAGAGTCTTAGAAGTAAGTGAAGAAAACGGACTGTCCCTAAATACAAAAAAGACATAATTTATGGTAATTACAAAAGCCCAACAGCTCCAAGAAAACATAACAATACATGGAGAACAAATTAAAAAAGTTGAAAAATATAAATATCTGGGTACAATAATTAACGAAAATAATGAGTACACAGAAGAGATTAAGGCAAGAATAGGACAGGCAAGTAATTCTTTTAACAAACTGAAAAAAGTACTAAAGAGAGGGACATTTCAATTTCTTTAAAGATAAGACTTCTGAGATGCTACGTGTTGTATTATTTTATGGGTTGCAGGCTTGGACATTAAAGAAAGATGTTTCGGACAGATTAGAAGCCTTCTAGTTATGGGCCTACAGAAGGATATTAAGAATACGTTGGGTGGATAGAGTCACGAATGTCGAGGTGTTGAGAAGAATGGGAAAAGATAAAGAGGTTTTAAATACAATTAAAGTTAGAAAATGAGAGAAAAGTCATGAGAGGCGAGCGTTATAACTTGCTGCAATTAATAATGCAAGAAAGAATACAGGGTAGAAGGAGTTGCGGAAGAGGACGCCTCTCCTGGTTAAACAATTTGAGAGCTTGGTTTAACTGCACTTCTGCTGACCTCTTTAGAGCAGCGGTATCGAAAGTGCGAATTGCCATGATAGTTGCCAACCTTCTTAGAGGAGGTGGCACATGAAGAAGAAGTTGTGTTGTAATATATTTAACTAAAATATATATAACTCTGTATTAGTTTATCTAAATAGTCATTGAAAATATAATATCGGTATTTTTTTTACAAAAATATCACACCACAGCTGAGTCACTTTTCTGTTAATTTACAAAATATTCTTTTTACAAAATAAATGATTAAGATAAGTAAGGTTTAAGTTAAGCTAAAAAATAAAATTATACATTGTTTCACAATGTTCTAAGTAACCTATGTACCAATTGTATCTACTAGTGGGCGTGCTCGAAGGATCATTAATGCGCGCTCTTGGTTCTTCATATTTGGCGACTAGTGTACCCATATTATTAGTAAGAATAAAATCACTGCAATGTTTGAGACAAGAAAATTTCACATAAAATATGCACTATCCATAATTTTCAAACGAATTATAATTGCGAATTGAGAGAACAAGGCCGTAGATTGGAAAATGTTAAAACGAGGTAAAACATACAAAACTAGATCTGAGATCTATATATTTAACAATCAAAACTACACAAAAACCTAAAATATATACATGTTTAGGGAACTTGGCAATCTGAAAATAGTTTGTGAAATGCTATAAGGTAAGATGGGGCAAGTGCATTATCGGGGCAAGTGCAGAACATTATCATAAAAACCTATCACTTTTGAAATATGGGCTGCCATTTGGTATCTTTAATACCCGTGACAACAGTCTTTAACAACAGCGAGCTGCTTTATTACGTTTCACTGATGTTATAGGTACGGTAGTGTCACTTGTGTTTTGCAACTTCTCGAGCAAGGTCACTGATAAAAATTAATCCATTTATATCTACCGAATCTGTGAACATCTTTATATTATTTTTGGTAGGTAAGTATCTTAGGCACAATAGTTTATGATAAACATAATATATTTTTTAAATATTTACTTTTTGACAGTTTTTATTGTTGTACCGCTCTTGCCCCACGTATTTTTAAAGTCGGGGCTAGTGCGGATAAAATTGTGGGGTAAGAGCGGCACATATTACGCACTTGCCCCAAATCTCACACAGTTTTTCTTTATGCTTTTAGTTCCACCATGGTGAGAAATTACATTCGCAGAAGTAGCAGGGGCAAAGGATATACGAAAGAGAGTTTAAAAATTGCACTGTCGGCAATTAAATCTGGGCAAATGACTTTATACCGAGCTACTAAAGTGTACACAATTCCAAGAAGTACTCTCCATGATCACCTTAAAGATAGTAGAGGACAAAAAAGTTCCAGCTATGGAAGAACTCAGGACATTCCTCAACAGGAAGAAGAAAAACTAGCAAATGGCCTTCGTACTATGGAAAAATGGGGTTTTGGCCTTTCTAGAAAAGAAGTGTTGCAGGTTGTAGCTGACTTCGTCAAAGAGAATAACATTAAGACACAGTTTAAAGATGGTAAACCAGGAGAAGATTGGTTTCTTAATTTCAAGCGTAGACATAACCTCTCTATTAAAACACCCCAGAGTGTTGAATTTGCTAGAAAAAAAAACCTTGACCCATTCCTGATCTACAACTATTTTGATTTACTTGAAAACGTTATAGAAGAACTTGGTTTACAAGAACGCCCGTCGCAAATTTGGAACTTGGATGAAAGCAGTTTTTGCACAGATCCGTCAAAAACAAAAATTGTCGGACAAAGGGGAGCTCCATCCACAAGAACTATTAGTGGGCCTGGCAAACAAAATACAACTGTTCTTATGTGCTGCAGCGCAAGTGGCAAAAAAGCACCTCCGCTTATTGTCTTCAAAGGTAAACATGTTTGGGACCAGTGCACTGCTCCGCCTGGCACGGACTTTTTAGATACTACCTACGCTGCCACTCCTAAAGGGTGGATGGAGACAACTGTATTTAGAAACTATTTTGAAAACAGTTTTTTAAAGTTTATTGGTTCAGAACGACCGGTATTAGTAATTTACGATGGACACGCGAGTCATCTTGGAGCAGATGTCATAAATATAGCTGTTGAAAACCATATTACGATACTTAAGCTCCCTCCTCACACCAGTCATGTACTCCAGCCCTTAGATTTGTGTGTATTTAAATCACTAAAGACCCGTTGGGATGCTAAACTTGTTGAATGGCAGAGAAGAAATGTGGGGGCCGCTGTAACAAAAAGTATGTTTTCCAAGATGATAGGAGAAATATGGCAGGAAACCAGGCCCGAAATATTAGTGAGTGGTTTCATTAAAGCAGGAATAGTTCCGCTGAATAGGAATATTATTCAGCAAGATTTATTTGACCCAGTGGCTCTCCAACGTTGGCAAAAAACCCGTAACGTGGCTAGGTTTGATGGTCCTGACTTAACTTTGCCTAGTACATCAGCAAAAAATAATGAAAATCCAATCACAGTCGAACCACAGTCAACTTTCAGCTCGACAGATATACAAACATTTCAAGAAACTGAGAAGATTCTGGATGTTTCATTCGAAGAGTTGTTATTGAGGTCAACCAAACGTGAAAACAATTCTAATTCGAAGAAAAGAAAACGCGTGTGCTTGGGTGCAGAGGTGATAACAAGAGCCGATGTTGAAAAAATTTTAAGTTCAAATACAACAAAAAAATATAAACCAGAAAAAAAAATTAAAAAGATTTACAAAAAGAAAAATTGCTGAAAGCAGTTCCGAAAATGATAATAGTTCTTGGTACAGTGATTCAAGCGAAAACAGAATTGTTGAATTTGACGAGCTAAGCAAAAGTGATTTGGAAGAGTTTGATGAAAAAAACCCTACTGACAAACTTACATTTACCAAAATACAAATTGGGGATTTTGTATTAGTAAATTTTCCTGGAAAAAAGAAAATGTTCAAATATGTTTGTTTGGTGAAACAACTGATCAATGGTGATGAAGCCGAAGTAACAGGCTTGAAAAGGCTCACAAATAAGTGCCATTTTATTTTAAAACCCAACGATGTCTGCACTATTCTACTGTCGGACATAGAAACAAAACTACCTGTTCCAAAAATATCAATAACTGCTGATTACGAAAAGTATATTTTTGAGACTGCACCTGAAGTGTTTGAAGCATAGCATAAGTATTTTTTCCAATTATTATTATTTTTTGTTACTGTTAACAGGATTTATTCATTCTTGTACGTTTAGTTTATGTTTTTATTTTAAATAAATATTTTTCAGTCAAAATATCTGAAATTGTTTTGACTCTCTCCTAAAAAATATTTCGTAGCATTTTTTTCTTAATATTTTATTAAAGTTAAGCATAAAGAATAAAAATTACATATATGTAGGATTTCTGCACTAGCCCCGTATGGAACACTTATTATTATTAGCAAAAATAATGGCACATTCTGCTCTTACCCCGGATCAGTGTGGCAAGTGAGTAACATGTACTTGCGAAAAAAAATGTATAGGCAAATTTGGTAGGTAATGTATTTTTGTTATCTAAATAGTTTTAATTGGTCGGTTAATAATCACAATTATACGACAGAAGTTTAAAAAAATCTTAATTTGAAAGAGGCAATTTTTGTAGTTAAATGAATATTAACTATGAATTTTTTCGTTCGCACTTGTCCCATCTTACCTTACCACGTCAACAATGCTGAAATATTTTATGAAAGAAAATAAGAAAATGGAGTTATTTTTACATTAACACGTAAAGACAGAAAGAAATTTAAATAAACCGATTATTAGAGCACGTCTCAACAAACTTATATAGCCAGTATATTAATAATTAACTAGATATAAAGTCTATTTTAAATAACGTCTTAAGCTCATAGCAATAAATTTGTGAAAATACCCAAAAACATATTTTTTCAACTGTATTTGATGCAACTTACCTTCTTGCTCTTTCTGAACACCTTACTCACACCTCAAACACCACTTTTCTACTAAAATCCAAACTTCCAGGACCTCTACACTCTTCGCACACCCTGTAGCGATGCCCCGTCGTCCTGTTCGCCCAGAGCACGCCCCCGAACTCGAGAGGGTTAAAAAGGCAACCGATCACTGGCTCTGAACTTTCGCTTCCTCACTCTATTGGCCTGTTAGTTTCCGTCGCTGCGATCTGATTGGTTGACCGTTTTCACCCTTTCAACCTGTCGCTGAACAATCGACGGGTTTTTGGTGACTTTTTGTTTTTTTCTCGGCCTAGGCGATTACGATCAGAATTGTACGGGTATATTTAGGTAATGGGTGGTGGAGGGGGCACGTCGTTTATTATGAATGACAAGCTTTCAGTGGATGTTTTTTTTATGTTTTATTTAATGCTAAAGAATATTATGGATAATAAGTTTTTGATGGCGAGCAATAACCATCACGTTTGATAAAATGAACGTCTTGAAATATTAATAAAGTCGATAAGTTGAATATTGATGAATAATATAAATTTTGCGATGTAAAAATTACCAAAAAGTAATAAAGATGTGTACATATTTGGTCAACTGAAAATACACAATAACAGTGACAAATGTAATTTAATATAGGCAATGTTTTAATCCACCTTACCTTACTTTAATGCACGAAATTAACAGACAATCAAGATATTTAAACTTGAACGTTTATTGGGTGAATTTACACGGGTTCGAAGCCCTTTTAAGACTAACTAGGAGTTCTAAATATTTTTTATTTTTTTTTTATTAATATTTCAATGAAGATTAATATTGAAAAATTGAAGAATTGAATTAGGGCCTATGTAAGAGTTAACAACAAACCATTTAATATGTCAGTGTTGAACTTATACGCCCCTACAGAAACAAGCAATGAAGACGAAAAAGAAATCTTTTATGATAGAGTCGAAGAGGAGATAGAAAAAATACCCAAAGAAGATGTCATATTTGTACTAGGAGACCTCAATGCACAGATTGGAAAAGAAGACTTTTTACAACAAATTGCAGGAAAGCATACAATACACGAAAACACATATGACAATGGGCAAAGACTATGTAACCTAGCAACTAGAACAAATTTGTTAATAAGCTCAACAAAATTTGAACACCCTAAAATACATAAGGTAACATGGAGGTCACCAGATCAGAAAACTACAGTCAAATTGATCACAAATTAATAAACGAAAACAATCGTTAAACGAAAACAATCGTCAATAAAAAATGTAAGAACATTTAGAGGTACGTGTGCAGATTCAAACCACTACATGGCCACAGCCACTATAAGACAAAAAGTTAAAATTGAAACAAAACAGAAAAACCAATATAAAAAGTGGAATGTCAATAAAATGAGTAATGAAGCAGTAAGAAAAAAAATAAGAGGAGGCAGTAACAGTTCAAATAAAAGAGAAATATAAAGCAGAAGATATAAACACAGAATGGGAGACGATCAAAAAATCAATAGAAGAAGGTGCAAATATGCAGGTAGGTAAAAGTCAGGATAAAACAAAAAACGGATGGTATAACCAAGAATAACAGAGAAGCAAAAATGGAAAAGCCCCTGGTAAAGATGGAATTAATATGGAACTAATAAAATACGGAGAAAGGAAGTTGAGAGGAAAAATACTGGCACTATTGAAAAATATATGGAAAAAAGAGAAAATACTAGGGCACTGGGAGGTAGGGCAGATCATAACAATACATAAAAAGGGGGACCAACAAATTTGTGAAAATTCTAGAGGAATAACGTTACTAAATACAACATATAAAATATTGACAAATAATGGAAAAAGCAAACGAATATAAATTAGAATTGGAAATGTTATTCATAGACGTCAAATATGCAACTCAATTAAAAGGAAAGGATTAATGATAGCAGTTAAAAAATTAAAAATTCCATATAAACTCAGAAAATTAATAGAAATGACAATGAGAACTACAAAATTAGCATAAAGACACAAAGAAGAGAGACAGAGGAATTCAGTATACATTAAGGGATGAAACAAGGAGATGGCTTATCAACAACGCTATTTAACCTAGCCTTAGAAAATGTACTACGAAATATAAATAAAGGAAATCTAAGAACAAAAGGTGGTCAAATAATCACATATGCAGACGATATTCCTATTATTGCAAAGAACAGGAAAATAATGAAAGAAATGCTAGAAGAAATAAAAGAGAAAGGAGAGGTAATGGGACTAAGATTAAATAAAAAAAAAGACAAAAATATTAGGGAAAAATCAAAATAGGAAGTTTTGAGTTTAAAGAAGTCGAATACTTCAAATAACTAGGAGTTACAATAAGCAAACAACTTTAATAAGACTATAAAGTGTAAACACATACCAAAAATGGGTACCATACACTTGAGAAAGGAACTCTGCCGAAACAGCTGTAGTGATAAGATATTATAATAAATTTTGTGGAAGTCTTGAGAACAAAGTTTTCAGTTTTTTATTGTTATAGGTACGAAATAAAAAGATTTTTTGACAAAGAAGGAGGCGTTTTCGGCTAATGTTTGTAGGGATAAGGCGAGATGTTTTGCCAATTTCTGAGTGAGCCAGTTGTATGCACTGACGATGGGTCTTAGGGGGACATTGGAACTATGGATTTTTAGCAGGCCATATATTCTTGGAATTCGGGATGATTTTTCTCTGGCTATTTATAAGAGATTTTTTTATGTCTGGAGGTAGAGTGGACTTTCTTATGATGGTTTTGGTCGTTTTTTCTAGATAGGAGGTGGGATCGTTTGAGACTCATTTGTATTTTGTGGAATTCAGAACTTCAAACATTTTGTCGAAATAATTAGAAGAGTTCAAAATCACGCTGGCATTACCTTTGTCGGCCGGAAGGATGACAATATCATGGTTGTTATAAAGTTCTTTGAGGTCTTTTTAAAATACTGATATTTGAAGGTAAGGGTTTGGAAGTACGGTAGAATTCTGGCGACATCTTATCTGGCAACTGCGGCTTGGTCGGAAAGAAGATGAGAAATAGCGTTTTCAGTTGATAAATATTTTTCTCAGTTGGGATGGAAAGAGGAGTGATAGAAAAATTGAAGGCTTTTGACAGAGCTTTGGTAGCTGAATCGGATATGTGAATATCTGAGAAATTGCGTACAACAGTAGAAGGTTGTTAACACGAAATGGGCTGTGGATTTTGCTGACAGATAAGTTGGGCCAGTTTGCGTTTCTGGGTTTAGGTTTTGTTGTCAGAAATGTCTTGGGTTTTTTGGTGAGAAAGATGATTGAAGTGTTCCATAATAATGGATCAGTAGCGCACCTAGAATTTGCGTCTGGGGGGGTTTGGTTGGTCACCGAAATTTTTTTATGATGTTACCTCCATTTTGACTCCTTAAAATGTGTGGTAACACTGTCGGAATAGGGTCCTGGGGGGTTTTAACCCCCAAAACCCCCCTGGGTGCGCCACTGTAATGGATGCATATTGTGAGAGTGGATGTCATTTTAAGTTTTGAACAGTTGGGAATTTGTTGTGTTTAAGTTGCGTTGGGTGGAATGAACTGAATTTCGAAGAAGCGAAAAACCAGTTGCTCTAAGAATTTTTAAAATGGATGAAGATTTAGTGTGATAGTGTCAAAAACAAAATTTCCCCCAAGTGAAAAGTCGTGTTGCTAATAATTATTCCGTAACTTAATATTTTAATCAAGAGCTAATTGAACGAAATCATTGTGTCAAAATCAATCAACAAAATATAGGAATTAGCTGTTTTAGATTCCGAAATAATTACATTGTTGGGCAGTATTATTGAAAGACTTTCTGATAAACTTGGATCTTTATTTTCATATGTATTTCTTACTTTCTATAGAACGTTGTTTTAAATATATTGAATAGTTTTCCCATTTTCCCAATTGTCTGAAAAGAAAATTGGGAACAAACAAAGAAAAGTTCTTATTTATGTAAAATTTGATTAAGGTAATGTGATATCATAATAGCATTGAACTAGTGTTTAACAAGTCATAGAATTTGGTTTTTCGAAAGGAATGTCGTGGTATGTAAGATGTGTGTGTCTGATTGGTGAAAAGGAGAAGGATGGATTGAAGTGAAGGAAGTCATGTTTTGCTCAGAAAAAGGAAGATTATTTTGATTTGAACGTCGAAAGAAAAAGTTGTTTTTATTTCATATCCTGCAGTGAAAATTAGCAGAGTTCTTGTCAAATAATAATTGTGAAAGGTGTTTTGTGTTTGTGGAACGAACCCCAAGGATTGGTAGCAGTGGACAATGAAAGTACATCCTGTATTAAACAAATAGGTGTATAGTATATTTGGTACTAGTCGATTAAGTGAAAATCCTTTCGACTAGAAAGAAATTGGGTTGCTGTGAGATAGGAGTTTGGTCCAGGAGCTTTTGGAGAGACTGTTGCGGCGATAGTGTGTGCGAGAGACGTTGACAAGCAGAGGAGATAGCAGGTGTAGAGCAACTGAGAGTACGAGCAAAAGGTGGGCAGTAGAAAATTCTTGGAAATAAAATATTAGTTTGCAATATAATCAACAGACTTTCAACCACGATCATAACTAGATCATAATTATTTGCTTTTTTTTAATATTTTATTCAGTGATTTCATTTCACAATAAATATAATGTTTTCATTCAGATATAAAAAATTAAAAGAAGTAAGAATTAAGAAAAATTAAAATATTTGTTGAAAGTAGCTTGGTTTAATTAAAAAAAGAAAACACAGAGAAGAGATCTTTTGTTTGAATACGTGTCCAAACAATAACTGATAATTTGTATAGGAATTTTAATGAATTTGTAATTTTAATTATACGGATTAGCTTATATGATATATGATTTTG
The DNA here is from genome assembly GCF_040954645.1 of Diabrotica undecimpunctata. Classification (NCBI taxonomy): domain Eukaryota; kingdom Metazoa; phylum Arthropoda; class Insecta; order Coleoptera; family Chrysomelidae; genus Diabrotica; species Diabrotica undecimpunctata. Next base: position 5,278,254 of record NC_092808.1, on the reverse strand, counting down.
ATTATTTAAAAAAAAGAGTAAAATTGTCTGACGAATAATTTTTTTGACGTGACAACGTCTTAAATTAGGTTGTGGCTCGGAGTCATTCATGAAAAAGTGTAACGCCCGCTCACGTCTGTTACAGTGAGTCACCGAACGAGAGAGAGGCCCGCCGGACCGGCGAATGCCTTGCGTCTCTCTCCCACTCAAACATGATCGGTCCGCTGCGCGCGCAGCACTAGAGAATTAGGCGCGTTGAATCGGTGCGTGCTTCCGTGCTTGTGTCTCTGTCAGTGTTGTCCCGTCTACCGATTTTTCGGTAGATCTACCGAATTTGATTCCTATCTACCGATCTACCGAACTGCCCCTTGAATCTACCTAATTTTAAAACAAATATCACAATGACTTCAAAATAAATTCCATCAAAAAACTTTTCAGTGTAACCTAATACTTGGTATTTTTAATACGTTTGTATTAAAATTCATTTGATACTTCCCTATAGTGTTTAAAAATATATTTACAAAGATGCAAAGAAAGCGAAATACCCCGAGATTCAAGTTCGTAATTTTATACCTAATAATAACATATTGTATAAACATCATTCCGTAATCATAATCATTCACACACGTCTCTTCAATTCTCAAAGAATCTCAAGTATCAAGTGATAAATTATTAGCTAAATGACGGTGTGTGTGCTGTCGGTTTTCTTTGACTGCCGACTTAATCCATTAGCAGATAATGGTTGTTACATCTATTTGAACCAGAACGTTTTAACTTTCTGTAAATATTATGACCTATAACTATTTCTCAAAATATTATTAAAACTTATTTGTATCATAATAGCTGATGTGAGCATTTGGTCCCAATAATTTGATTCTTTATTTATTAAACAAAATTCAAGGAATTATGGTTATTTCTAATAATTAGTTCAGCATAATTATTTAAGGTCTTTAACTTTTGAACCATTAAGTCGCCACCATAATGGGAAACTTTTCTATTTTTAGTTTTATGGAAAAAAGTTATTCTTTCTAAAAAGTTCTGAATGATCTAAAACTTCGAATACAATCATCAGATATTAAATTTTTTTAGTAATATAGGCAGTTTATCAAAAAATATGAATTTTATGTTCATATTTTTTGACAAACCTCGTGTATATGGCTCAAAAAATTTAATTGATGATTGATTTTAGGTTTTAGGTCATAAAACTAAAAAAAAATTCCATTATGGTGTTCACTTAATTGGACGCACTGTATTATAATATATATATATATATATATATATATATATATATATATATATATATATATATATATATATATATATATATAATTTACGTCATTGCATATGATCTACCGAAATCTACCGAATTTTGCCGAAGGCATCTCCCGATATTGGATAAGCTCCACGGAACATCACTGGTCTCTGTCTTTCTCGAGCGTTCTTGGCGTTCAAGACACATTACAGCAGAAACACTTCCTTTCATTTCATATTTCTCCTATCATCGTCCTATCCTCAACAAAATCACTCAAATAGAAATTAGTTAAGTTTAAGTTTACATGTACAATGTTTTAGTAAACAAAATATATTTCTATAGTTAAAATTTGTGCAATTCGTATTTTCATTCAATTCCTTGTTCCTATTGTGCAATTTAATAATATTCATATCAATAAATATTCTACCGAGAAAAAGACGTTGTCACGTAAAATCTTCGCCCGTAAAACCGACTTTACAGGCAAGCGATTTTTTTTTATTCTTCTTTAATAAATTATTTAATAGTTTATTAGTATCACACAATTATTTGGTTTACTTTATTTTCCTATGTATATATGTATGTATTTTGTATATATGTATAAGTATATCAATTAAGCCAGAATAGTGGTAGCGGTTAAACAGTGCGGACACACGTCAAACGCCTGCGGTGTCACTAAGATCCTTTTTAGAGCTAATACACAAGAGATAGAGTGTCTGCAAACATATTGCTCTCGCATTCGATAATACTTCATGTCACTGTCAGTGGTTCTTCGCCCATCCAATAGTTCAAAGAACGCCGAGAGCAGATGATGTTTGAGCAGTTATACGGAACGTTACAAAAGTTCTATTAGAGAGATTCTCATATTCTTTTCCCGTAAAGAAAAGTAAAATAGGTTAAAAAATTTAAAGATTAGAGGATAGTGCAATATTGTGTTAAATTTAACTCATTTATATCAAATAATATACAAAAATATAGTAGATTATAATTTTTAAATGTACCTATATCTCGGTAATCACACTTCGTCCCTTTTCAATTTTGAATATTTCGACGCTGTATTCATCAGTAGATCTGATATGCGATAAGAAATTATGTTCACATCTTTTTTTCACTCTTTTTATAAACAGGACAGATCTTTAATTCTTACTAGGGACAATGATGCTGCTTATTTGATATATACAAATTTAAAATCTTCAATACTGGCTTACTTAAAGAACCTATCGATGGCTTACTTGTAAATCCTCGTAAGTCTAATTTTTACACATTTTGTCTTTTATGCTGAAATAGAATCTACTACCTATGTAAATGCATTGAGCAAAGCTTTGTAGGGGAGAGTTACCTAAGACGGGACGGTTCCCAAGTAGGGACACTAGCAATTCTAGAAAATCTGTAACAAGTGGCAACACCTGCACTGGAAGAATGAAAGCTCGCCATTCAGTCGTATTGTCACGTAAACGACACGAGGCTAGCATACCGGTAGCGTTCGTCAGAACAAGTTGTTAATGTTTACATATTTTTTTAAATATATTTACGTACAACATTATAGTGAATATAGCGTTAATGGTAAGTATCTGTGAAACTTAACGTTATTAGTCAATAACAGAGTTTATAGTGATTGCATTTCACTGTAAAGTATTTGCCACTAAAGCTTTTGTTTAATATCGGTTAAGATTTTTACAAAATGGGTGCAAATCTCTTAAGATGGGACAAAGTTAAACTTCCTAAGTCGGACGTCCCATCTTAGGAACTAAAATATGGCTACAGATATTCTTCTTATACCTGCCTACTTTTAACTAATTAAATCATTAATTACTTATAAATTCTTACATATAACGGTAATTCATTCTAAAAACATTTATAAGTAGGGGTTCAGTAATTAGATTATACCCAAGGAGGTCATAATATTCTAACCTTGATTATCGCTAAGTAAAGATAATGTGTCATTAAAAAATGTTTTATTCAGTGAACTCTCTATCTCGTAAGTGGCACTGATATATTTTTCTTTTACAGATGCCAAATAGAAATCCAAATTCCTATTACAAAAGAAAAACTGATCGTGGAAACTGGTCCGTTCAAAATATGATTCTAGCTGTACAAAAAGTTCGGAATAACGAACTATCGCTTCGAGAAGCTGCTGACAGATATAATATTCCTAAAAGTACTCTTCAAAGACGAGTTACAAACAAAAATAAAATCGTGACCGAAAATGACAAATATCTTGGTCGGTTTAGGCAAATATTCTCAGTTGAACAGGAACACGAAATTTTAGATCATATTCTTGAAATGGAAAAGCGATTTTTTGGAATCACTTATAAAGAACTTCATTGTCTGGCATTTGACTTTGCCCAAGCCAATAATATTGCTAACAATTTTTTTTTATTTATTTACGCTGTAACCACCAGGGTTATTAGCGACCTAAATATATAATACAGGTAAAGTTAGAAAAAATTACAATAATTGATACAGTCCTGAGTCTTTAAGATAACTTATTGTGTTTTTAATGTTCATGTTTTTTCCTAGGGCTTCCTTTATATTATTTGGTATAGTGTGCTTCTTTCTTGCTGCTTCATATGTTTTGCACTGAGTTAGTATATGCTTCACGGAGAGTGTTACTTGACAATTTTCACACATTGGCGGCACAGTTCGCGTAAAGAGGTGTTTATGTGTAAAGTTACTGTGTCCTAGTCGCAAACGTGTTATTCTCACTTGGTCCTGTCTATTCGCTGTTGGTTGGAGCCACGGTTTCACTAATTGTTTGATTTCCTTGAGTTTATTTTGTGATGCACTCCACTTATTTTGCCACGCACTTAACACTTTATGTTTTATTTCTGACTTTTATTTTTATTTGCTAACAATTTTAATAAAGATACTCGAATGGCCTCTAAAAAGTGGGTTTATGGGTTTTTGAGTCGACATAGAAATATTTCTCTGAGAAAACCAGAAGCAACCTCATACGCTAGAGCTACAGGATTCAACAAGAATGCAGTCCAAAGTTTTTTCAACAACCTGGAAAGTATTTATAATAAACATCACCTCACTCCAGATAGAATCTGGAATATTGATGAGACCGGAGTGACCACCGTCCAAAAATTATCTAAAGTTCTTGCTCAGAGGGGTAAAAAGCAAGTGGGAGGTTTAACAAGTGCCGAAAGAGGAGTTAATGTCACTATAGTAGCTGCTATGAGTGCAAGTGGCAATTTTCTTGCGCCTGCTTTTATATTTCCCAGAAAGAAAATAAAACCAGAGCTGATGGACATTGCACCTAACGGTAGTCCGGCATTTCCACAGGACAAAGGATGGATGGATCGTGATGTTTTTTTAAAATTCATAAAATATTTTGGACAACAAACCAGACCTTCGAAGGAATGCAAAATTCTTATTATTTTGGACGGCCATTGTTCACATACAAAAAGTTTAGACGTTATAAACTTCTGTCGCGAGAATGGTATTATTTTATTATGCCTGCCACCACACTGTACGCATAAAATGCAACCCCTAGATGTTTCGTATTTTAAATTATTTATGAGTTATTATGATTTGTACCTTACTAGATGGCTAAAAAATCATTGTGGTCGTACATTTGGAATATATCAAATCTCAGGGGCTGTTGCAGAAGCATTCTCAAAGGCATCTTCTGTACAGATAGCGACAAATGGATTCCGAGTAACCGGAATTTGGCCTTTTAACGAACACGTATTTCAAGACTGCGAATTCGCTCCCTCTAAAACGACGGAACAATCAGTGGACAATGAAACTACATCACAGGTCAATAAATTACCCGTAATGATGGCTCATACCGAAAGCCTAAATCAAGTTGAAATGTATGATAATCCGATTCCTTCAACCTCAAAACAGTCTGTTTTAAGGTCACCTAAAGATGGTGATTCCGAAGATAACAGACCGATACAGAGAAGCCAAATCATTCCTATCCAATTTCCGACATCCAAGGTAAAAGTGACTGATATTAGTCCGCTACCAAAGGCACAGAAAAAGAAAGGTAAGACTTCTTCTAGACATTCTCTGAAATCCACGATACTCACAGAATCGCCGTATAAAAATGAATTAGAGACGTTGCAATCCACAATCCCTACTAACAAGGTTAAATCTGTGAAACGAACTGTAGTTATGGACCACAGCGCTCGAAATGCAAATATTAGCAATATCACAGTCGTCACTTTAACTAAAGATGATTCAAACTGCATTGTATGTGGAAAGAAGTACGCAAAGAGTAGTGAGGACTGGTACAACTGCAAAATATGTTCAAATTGGGCTCATGAGTCTTGTGGAGTAATTGATGATCTCTATTTTATTTGTGGAAGTTGTATAGAGTAATGTCCCTTTTTGAGAAACACAACGGACCATCTTAAGATTCCGATTTCTCATGATGGGACATTCACACTTTTTTTTTAATAACAAAAAACGAAGCATATTTTTTATTTTTTATTTAATTTATATCTAAAATGTGTTAATAATTAGAATGAAGTTTCATTTTATTACCTCAACTTTTTTTTAATATCTATAGATTTTCAAGTATTTGTTATAAAAAAAAACTGTCCCAACTTGGGTGACTCTCCCCTAAGTCTTTGTCAATATTATCGCCATCTATGCGCAATTGAAAATACTAGTAAGTCTGGTGTGTTTTAAAGAGGGCAGTAAAACCACCGAACTGACCGAACAACTTGTAAGTCTGGTTTAATGATAGAGGTTATGTTTTACTTTGATTTTGTGTACTGTTCTAACTACTGCCGGTGCAAATAAAGCAAGACAACTTTAAAAATGAAGAAGCAAAATAATGCTGCGGTAAGTGGAATATGTATTTTACAATGTAATAATGACTATTTAAACAATATTTGCCTTTAGTGATTAGACTTACGAGAATTTATAAACCTTTGGTTAAGACATGCAAGGTTTTAACTTCGCTTTTTAAATTGTATAGTAAGTAGTGAGTAATCTTAACGGTTTGTTAGTAAACATTAGGTTCATATTTCCAACGGATAATAATCTGCGGTGTCGTAAATTCTTGATTTCATAAGCATATAATACGTAGCTATCATTTTTTATTAAGTTATAGTCGATCTTTAAATAGTTATTAGACTTACCAGGAATTGCAATCGTATTTAGTAAGACATGCAAGGTTTTGACTTCCGTAAAGGGCGCGAATACTGGAGTGTTATTCTAGTACTTTATTATTTATTAAATTTAACAATATAGCGGTGATACCTTCAGGTTGGTAAACATTTTCAACATTTTTTATCGTTTCCCCTTTCCATTAAGATAGCTAAAACAGTTGAAGGATAGGCATATCCGTGTGTTTTTAAAACACACGGATATGCCTATCCTTCAATAAAAATATCAAGATTTGGCCAATAGCGTAAGGAATTGCAATGGTTTATTGATTTAGTATGTTAAAAAAATATTGTTTCAAAAGTTATCAAATAAATTATATTCAGTCTATTCTGAATATTTTTGAAGCATCCAGAGCGAAACGTATTTTAACGATGATTAATCCATTGGACTACAATGAATATTCACAATCAAAATGTAGAGAATCCAATGACAAAATGGAGGAAAATGGTTCTTTAAAGATACCGAATAATCCTCTAAACCAGTGGTTCCCAACCTTTTTCCCATGATCGCCCCCTTGGACAGGTTTCACTAGTTATGAATACTACAATCGCCCCCCCCCCCACCCAATTAAATTGAAACAAATAATGAATCTATACAAAAGGTAAGTATCCATATTTATTTATTTTTACATTTCGTAAAATGATAAATGGTTATATGTGTGTAAAAGAATTGTTAATGGCTTCCTTGGGCCTGGTGTCCCTCACATAATTTCTTTATATCTGGCTCAATGTTGATTAATAACAACCTCAAATCCCCTCTTTCTATTATGTCGAGCCTATTTCTTTGTCTGTTTTTCAATATACACATAGAACTAAAACGTTTCTCCACTAGATATGTTGTGGGGAATGCCAATAATAATAATTTGATTGCATTCCACAAGATTGGATACACTTCTTTTATCCGCGGCCAAAATCTTTCGTACCACACTCCCGAAACACACTTTCAATTTCAACATCATGTCTCAAATCAATCAAGTTTTCTTGAAGAGAAGGACATACCGTTCAAACTTCCACGCTGAAAGGATTGATAAACCCAGTTGGCACTTTCAGACTAGTCAAATCTTGGAATCGGGACTGCAGATCTTCTTTCAGTGTTTGAAGGTGAAGGCAGTATGTTTGAAGATCCTCAGAATCAACACAAGAAGATTTCAAGTTGGGGAATTTGGTCAGATCTCTTCTACATATTTTCTTCAAAAATAGATAGTTTGTCAATGAATGCTCCGACTACTCCCTTCGCTTTGGCCATATTTATGTTCTTTCCCTGTAGTTGCAGGTTCATTTCATTTAATTTTTAAAAAATATCTGATAAGTAAGCGATGTCATTTCGCTTTCCTTGTAGTTCTGTACTCAGTGTGGGGTCAGTAGTATTAAGAAATTCAATAACAGTATCCATGAGGCTGAAGAACCGCCTTAAGCAATTGCCTTTAGAAAGCCAGCGGACTTCCATATGTAGTAGCAATGTATTAAATATCTCATCATTTTCTTCACAAAGTGTACGAAATATTCGATCATTCTTTGGTTATTAATTTTATTTACCGCATCTATGACAAGTGGAAGAGAATCCTGCAACCTCCCACTCAAATTCTTGGCAGCCAAATGCTCCCTGTGAATGACGCAGTGAACACACAAAATTCCAGGTACTGCTTGTTTCAGATGTGCAATAAATCCCCGATGGCGTCCTGTCATTGCTGCTGCACCGTCAGTAGCACAGGCGATCATATTTAATAAGGGAATCTCTTTTTCCTCAAAAAATCTCTTAACGACCTCAAATATGGAAGATCCTTTTGTATCAGTAATCAGACTTCTAACAAACAGCATTTCCTTGGCCATTTCTCCATTGTCGTCAATAAATCGGACATATGACAGCAACAAAGCTGTGTTGTCACTCAGGGTACTCTCGTCAAGTGGCACAGTAAACTCTCTGCTTTTCAATTTGTTGCAGAGAACATCTTCGACATTCGCTCCCATTTCATCAATCCTTCTGGAGACAGTATTATTGCTGAGAGGAACTGCATCTGTTACTTGGCCGGCCTGACTGGGTCCCAACATAGTATCAACTATCTCTTTGACAGCTGGGAGGATGAGTTCTTCTCCAATTGTGTGCGGCTTGGCACTTTTTGACTCACTGAACACAATGACTGTCAGTTGAAACAAAACAACTTTATATACCACAATACAAAACTCGGGAACGAAAGACTCCGCATTTGAAGCGACGACAACCTCGGCCGTTCGCTTTTTGTTCGAGTCAGATCGGCAGGAGCGGTACCTACTTCTCATCATTCTTATCCCACTTCTCTCTCTTTCTCTTTTGTGCGGACGATCGCACAATACGAAAGCTCGATCAAAGGAAAATGCAGAATTCGTTATAATGTATAATTATATGATAATGTATAAAATTAAATTGTATTATGATTCATAGCTCTCTGTGACTAGACGAGATGTTTGTGTTATTATTACCTGTATTGGTATACATATATTTACTTTTTATTATCCTATGGATATCCGATCGAAAGTATTGTATTTTTTTTCTCTTTTATTATTTTTCTCATTTACCCATTTCTCGTTTTCCGGATGCTAAACGCCCCCCTTATCGCCCCCCATATCGCCCCACTGCTCTAAACCTTCCAGAACTAAATTTTGAAATGATGGAGGTAAGCGTAGTGCATAGGCCATTATTTTGTTTTGTTTAGTTGTGAAACTAAAGCTGAAAATTAATTTTCTCTCTTTGAGTAGGTACTTTTATTTTTTTTATAATTCAAAATTTTGGTTCATTAAAGAAACTAAAAATATACTAACAAATGAAAGTCCAACTGAGAAGGTACAATCGACTTTAGTTGCTCATCATGGTCCCCTATTGGTAGTTAACAACAGTGTATAACAACAAGACAAAAGATGGAGTGTGCTATGAGGGAGAAGGAGGAGTCACTTCCAATGAGTTTGCTTCTATACTCACTGACCACATCGAAAATTATTTGAAACCTCTTCCTAATGAAACAGTAATAATTTGACAAACAGTTTTTTACTCCTGTGTGCAAAGAAAAATATAGCTATTGTACAAAAATACTTGGAACATGGGCATACACAAATGGAGTGTGACTCCATCCATGCTCAAATAGAAAAAAGAGTCAGAAATCGGGAAATCTATATTTCAGCTGATTATATAAAGATAATGAAAAGCGCCAGAAGGAACCCAAAACCTTACGAAGTAGTTTACCTGGACCATTCTTTTTTTATGGATTTCTCAAAGTCCGTCATATATACCTCAATAAGACCAGGTACGAAAGCAGGAGAATCCACTGTTACAGATCTGTCAGCATTAAAGTACACTCTGGAGAAAGAAGTCTTTTATAAATTAAGTTTTGATGAAAACTTTGTTCTGTTGAGAAAAAGAGTGCGAAAAACTGATACATTTGAAAAGCCAAAACAGCTGTACCAATGCCCACAAAAGATTAAACGCCATAAGTACCAGCATTTGCAAGAACTAAAGAGTCTAATTCCCAAAGACTTCCTGTTAATTTTATTTTGTGATTGTATCCTGTGTAAAAATCTGAGTTTTTTTTGTATGAAAATTTTTTTATTTTAAATATATGTAAGTATTTTGTTTTTTTTTTTTTATTTGTATAGTCTACAAAAATTTCTTTATTAACATTGCAAACCCTTGCATGTCTCTTCTGCTGAAGTGTTAAAACTTGTATGTCTTATAGTAATAATAATTTACGAGATTACACACTTTGTTTTTTTTTTGTATTATTGAATATGCTATTAAAGTATCTAAAAAAACAACTCATGTTTATAAAAAGCGCCGTTTTTTTTTAAATTAAATACATTTTATCGCCTCCTGAAAAATATAGTTAATCAGACGTACCAGGTTTTACGTGTAAGCCATCGCTATACAATATTTAATAAAAAATATGATATGATATGTTTGTTATAGTGTAGTTTATAATGGTTGACAGCACAATACCCCCAATATACACTGGAGTGCAAAGTTATCTGGACCCCCAGATTTCCACTAAAAACTGGCGTTTAAAAAAGTTTAATCTATTCTCAATTGAGTATTGACTAATAAACAAAATTTAAAAGTAAAATTTATTACAAACCAAGGATTTAACAAAAAAGAAAAATAAAAACTTCAAAAAAATTGAAAATCTGCAAAGAATCAAAAATTCATTTTGTTTAAACATTTTTTTGTTGAAAAAAAAAATATTTAATAAAGTGTGTTATCTCCACGAGCCCTAAATACGGCTCTCATTCGATGAGGCATATATTTAGGCCTCTTTCTAGTTTACTTATTTAACACTTGGTATAATTGGGCATATTTCCCAAAAAACTGGTTTTCAAAGTTTTCTTCACAGGTTAACCCTAGCGGTTAACCCAGAAACTTGAAAGTTATTTCCAGCGATTTCTCTTGGCCACTTTTACTAAGGAATTTTTTCTCCTAAAGTTATAACATGAATAGTTTCTGATATATAGCCGAGAGATCGGCTTATTGGACCTCCCGGTACAATCGTTACTGACAAGTAGTTACTCTACTGACAGTAAGCCAGAATAATGTTTAAAATGTAAGTGGGCGTGCCGACTTTTAAGTAAACGAAATTTTGGGCACCGGTTTGTGCGCTGGTTCGTCAGATTTTTTCAGGATACTTTCTTAAACAACTTTTCATATTGTCTAACAGAATGTATTTTCGGATTTTCTATCGAACTAAATGTTTTGGGATACTTAAGTAGAGAAAAACACCTCAGAACCAAAAAAAGTCAATGAAGCTATACTCAAAGTTTTGAGACAGTATTATTTATCATAACCATTTTTACGTGAGAAATTTAATCTAATAAAAATAATTACTGGCAATAAATCCGGTAGTGAATGTAAATGAAAAACTATATTTTCCTTCGGTATTAAACACAGAGATAAATCCCATATTCCAAAAAATAAAGTTGATCGGAAAAACCGAAATATCTGAAAATAAAACTCGGAGGAAACAAAGTGTGGCATTGGGTAGAAGTTCAAACGTTCCAAAGATGAAAAAGAGACATTGCAGATGGCGTATTTCTCATGCCGAAGTGGATGTCAACACTTTACCGCTATTATGTTAAACGTGGAAACCTTTTATCGAAAATCAATTAAAAGGGAAACGTGGTCCCACTTTCTCGCGTTTTTCTTACACCGTGTCCTGCTAGAGATCACGGAATACACATTTTTTGAACATGTAGAGGTAATGTCTTTTTTCAGTTCTCTTCGCATTTATTAAAAGCGTTCAAATAGACGGCAACAGCGTTTATAAGATATAGAATGATAACGTTTTAACAAACTTCAAATTTTTGTACCTCATCGTCATTTTTATGCACGAAATATTATTGTTTCTTTAATATCATCGATTAAACAACGGATTTTATTGTCCCGTGTAAAAAACACTAATTTTTTAAATATTATTATTATTGCTTGTGTAGCCTAAATTTATTTGTTTGCCACATGCTATTGATTAAAGCTGTAACAATTATTTGTTTAATCATATTTGTAATAAGTCTTAAAGCTAGAAGCTGGATCTCGTAATTTATTTATAAAAGCACGTAACATATCAGAGAGAGAAAGAGAGAGAGAGAGAGGGAGAGAGAGTAAAAATCAAGCCATAAGTGCAAATGCTTCAAATCATTACAAACAGGGTTAGTGTCAATAAAACGGTCATTTTAGGTTTGGTGAATTTAATTACATATCCAGAACTTCATTTCGTTCCTGTATAAAAAGAAATTTAATTTGTTCCTGATCAAGATTCTGTACAGGGTGTCCCAAATTGTTATGTTTTGGAGGGTACACCGAAAACTAGAGAAGATAGAAAAAAAGGAGATAATATATTATGATTTCTTTTTTCGTTAAAGTAATGATTGCCCAATCAAATCATCAATAGCTTCTTACAGTAGCGAGATACAGTCGAAGATAATGTCGAAAACAGCAGGGTTAAATATCTTTTTTATTAAGAAATTTTTTTTAAAATGTTATTGGAACTTTTGATACAAATATTATGGAAGCGTTCAGTGGCGTATGAAAATATTTCTTAGGGGGTCTCACTAAAGAAATATAATAAAGTCCATTCGCTCAGCTCGGGCATATTTTGACAGATTCATTGTTGGAAACCCACAACACAAAAGTCTCTATCTCACAGTATTAACAGCTTAAATAAACCTTTATTACAGACTTCTTTCATTGAAAAAAGAAGAATTATTTTAAGAATGATAGCTTGGGCGCTACGATTTTGTTATAATGCTAGAAATTCAAACGAAAAACGTAGAGGTGAATTGGTCGCTGAGGAAATCGATTAAGCCGAAATATTTGTATTGAAGCTAGTTCAAAAGGAAGCGTTCGGTTCAGATACGAAACTAATTTCCTCGCTAAATACGTTTGTCGATGAATTTTGACTTATAGTTTAAAAACTCGCGCTACTGAGAGACTTAATACGGAAGATTTTCGTCTGCCTATCTTACTTCCGGGTGTACATTTTATAGTGCGTAAGTTAATTTTAAGCACACAAGAACTACTTAGATTCCTTCGCGAAAAATATTGGACTTTAGGTGATAGACGGATTGTGCGGTCCATTTTAAAAGAATGTGGTGTGTGCAAGAGACAAGAAGGGAAATCGTTCGAAGTATAAACGCCTTCGTTGCCGGCTGATAGAGTTCGGGATGTTACAGTTTCTGAAATTTCCGGAGTGGACTTAGCGGGACCTCTTTACTTGAAATCGGAAGAGAAAACATGGGTTTGCTTGTTCATTTGTGCCGTTTATCGCACAGTTCATCTAGAACTCGTTACCTCGTTGTCAACAAATGCCTTTATGCCTTTCGTCGCTTTGTTGCAAGACGAGGACGACCGAGAATAGTTTATTAGTTTAAGCAATTGGACTAGAATACTATCGGGAAATATAGTTCTACACAACGTATTAAGTGACGTTTCAACCTCCCTACAGCTCTGCATGGTGGGGTGGATTTTGAAAGCGATTAGTAGGTATTGTGAAAGGATTTTTGCGAAGTTTTAGGCCGAGCATCTCTCAATTATGAAGACTTATTGACATTATTGTGTGATTGTGAGAGTATAGTCAACTCGCGTCAGTTAACGTATCTTTCGGACGAGCCTACTTAGTTAACTGCGTTAAGCCCACTTATGTTTTTAAAGGAACAAGTCAGTTACGAGTTACCGGAATGTGATTTGCTAGAGCAGAATTCTCTCACACGCACAATACAGCGTTTATAAGAGTTGAGAAATCATTTGCGAAAAAGATTTCGTGCTGAATATCTGACTCAACTCAAAGCAGGAACGAAGAAGCTGAAGGTGTCTATCGGGGATGTCGTTTTAGTCGACAATGACAACATCAAGCGTCTTCGGTAGCCTTTAATAAAAGTTATTGAACTTATACCTGGTAGGGATAACCAGGTAAGGTTAGTTCGTCTTACGACTGCACAAGGGCATCTTCTGAGGCCATTACACAGGCTTTACCCGGTGGAGGTCGTCGATACAGTTACTATTGGCGAGAATGTTCAAGGTAACACTCTACCCTGTGAAAGTCAGACGGTTCCAAAGAGGTGACTCGCTGAATTTTTTTGAGAAATGTCAAATTTCTCAAGGTGGGAGGATGTCGAGTAACTATCTATGTTCATTTAAAAAATTCCCTAATCAGCGTATCGCCTCTCTAGCCGAAGGCTGGTGAAGGCAATTAAATTTTATGACTTTTTCGTCTGGGAATGTAGGAAATATCGTAATATTAATATTAGGGCTATGTAGATATAGTCAGTCGAATTGAACCACCGAAGCAAACTAAATTAAATAAAACTTTAATGTCACATTTGTTTATCTTAATACAAAAGTAATTTTTTTGTAATAGAATTAGAAAAATTTTGTATTTTTTCAAACCAGGAGTCTCTTGCGAAAATTAACCATAGGACATTCCTAACATAACAAAATGAGTTAGTTTTTTGTCAGATGTACTTAAACCAGTTATTTCTGTATATATCCAAAGTTTGAGCAGAGTGATCTCTTTATAAGTGTCCTTTAATGATTTAGGTCTTCCATGAATGCTTATTATTGAGCAGCCTCAAGTTTTATCAGGTCTTTTGTACAAATTTTTGTATAAGTGATTCTCTATAACATCTCTTCTAAGCCATTCTTTACTGTCAATTGATCTTTTCATACACCTCCTTGTCCAATATCAAATCTTCAGAATTCATATCCGAAATTGGACAGTATAATTTTATCACCCAGTAGACCGAATGAATCTATTTGTTATTAAATACACACACATAGTTAATTAGGTTACATACACATTTGGTCAATTATCAATAATATAATTTGGACATCAGTCAAAAGTGCTGACAAAGTTAAACAATTTACATAAATTAAATACACATATCACGCTAGGTCCGCGAAAATATTGACCCAATTAAAATTTATATAAAACTAATATCTCTTGCCTAGAGAAGCATTCAATCAATATTCACTCAACAAACTTGATAGTCTTCAACGATCAACTTCATCAGTCTCTACTCAAAGTAATCCCGGGTCAACACCCATAGTGTACGTTCAACAATAAACTCTGCTACTATTATTTGGTGTTTCCATTACAACTGAACGAACATCTTCACTGAGCCAACGAAGGGGATTTAGAAATCGGAGCGAAAGAGTACTGGAACGAGTCACATTCCTGAAGCTTTCACCCAAATGTATCGCCCAAAGAAAAATATTACATTACTCCCCACTAGCAGTGGGGTGGACAGAGCAGTGACGAGTTACCTGAAGTCGCCAATCACTCCCGTGGCCCAACTGGTGGCGAGGACACCCCGCAAGTTTAACACGCCTCTAAACACCTACCTTGACATACCAGGAGGAGAGCTACGTCATGTGTTACTTGAGGAGGAGAGTCTGGAACAAGACATGACGCATACGCAGTGGCGATCGATTCACGAATCTAATTGGCATTATTTTGTGGCCACCGGGATCATTACTATAATGGTAATAATTGGGATACTCACGTTATGGAAGTACCGTCCTGTTGCACGACTATGTCGTTCAGGGAATCCACAAACTCAGACTAACGAACAGGAAGTACCTGTATTAGTTAGTAATCGGCACAACAATGTACCGTCGACTTCCCAAGCTGACATCCCACTTTCCACATTTTCATCCAATTGCCCTAATTTTAATCTAGAGATAGAGTCGGACATTGATAGCTAGGGTACGGTTGGAAGATTATTGATTATTCTTAAACTATTTATAATTTATCATGTTTGAATTTTACTATGTTATGTAATACTTATATGTAAACTTTGAGTATTGACACTTGGGCCAGATTGCCCGATTCCGCAGTATATCCAATATCAAATCTTCAGAATTCATATCCGAAATTGGACAGTATAATTTTATCACCCAGTAGACCGAATGAATCTATTTGTTATTAAATACACACACATAGTTAATTAGGTTACATACACATTTGGTCAATTATCAATAATATAATTTGGACATCAGTCAAAAGTGCTGACAAAGTTAAACAATTTACATAAATTAAATACACATATCACGCGAGGTCCGCGAAAATATTGACCCAATTAAAATTTATATAAAATTAATATCTCTTGCCCAGAGAAGCATTCAATCAATATTCACTCAACAATCAGTCTCTACTCAAAGTAATCCCGGGTCAACACCCATAGTGTACATCTTAACAATAAACTCTGCTACTATTATTTGGTGTTTCCATTACAACTGAACGAACATCTTCACTGAGCCAACGAAGGGAATTTGTTCATGCCATTAATTTGGTAATCACTACTGCCAACTATTTAAAAATTCTATTTATTAAAATGTTAAAATAAACTTTTACATCCATATTAAATAAAACATCTCTTTTATTACAAATATAAATTTATTTAACCTAAAATACATACTCAGTGTAATATAATTTTAATAAGGCTTAAATTTTCTCTCTTGTTTCATGAGACGAACTTTTTCCTTGGCCTCTTCATAATTCTTCCTCAGGAGAGCAATCTTCTCTTTCTTTGATTCCCTTATTTGGAAAGTATAGAAATTTTTTAGCTCCTTTTTCTTGGCACCCTTTTGTACCTACAATAAAAATATATAAACTCTTGGAAATATAGTAAATATTTAATAGAAAGATACCTTTTCATTTAATTTGTTCGCTAAACTTTCCTTTCTGGATAATCCCGGTTTTCTACCACCTTTCGTAACCACTGTCCAACCTTCATCATCCACATTTTCTTCCTTTTTATCTTTCTTCTCTTGGCTATCAAAATCAGCCATAAATGAAGTCACTTCTTCCCTTAAAATAACTGGGTCACAGATAGTCTTATTATAGTTTTCAATCCATAAACCAAGTCCAATCTCCACTGGTTCATTTTCAGTTGACATAGGATTCAATGTCTGCAGTTTCAGAGCTCTAATTAATTGCTCCCTTTTGTTAAAAACTATATACGCTCTTTTAAAACCATCGCCTTCTTCCTCTGTGTTGTTTTCAAAAATTATTCGTTTTATATTGCCCACATTGGAAAATGCATTCTTTAAACCTTCTTCTGTTGCTGTGGGTGGTACATTTAACATAAAGAGAGTCTGACCAGGAGGTTTGTCTTCGCTAAAAGTTCTAACGGAGTGTTCTTTTATGAATACATCATGACTGCTTGTGCTGTATGTAGAAAATACCAATGGTAACACTGAAAACGTCATAAAATTATTTAACTAATCGAAAAACCATAAATTAAACCTACCTTTAAAACCACTAGTAATTACAGACATTGTTGATACAGTGTTGATATTTTTTTAGTTAATTAAAAATGTAATTTTAAATGAATTAACCAAAATTGGTTATGTTCATTTATTTACAGAACTGAACTGACACATGTTCATTGACAGTTGATTATTTCTTCTTACAGTCCTTGCTTTGTCATAAATATTGGGGATATCCGATGACGTATAATAAAACGTCATTAAGGATATCCTTGGTCTTTTTTTTGTTGTCTATCTTGGGGAATCTGTTGTGGGAACATTTTACACATTACATTATTACGTCCATGAAGCTTAAGGTGGAGTATATATTTTATTCTACAAAAATAAATTGACAGAGATCAATTAAATCACAAATTCCTTAAAGTTTATGATTTTATTTAGTATAATTTAAAAAACTTGCTGATTACTATTATAGTTTTGTTAAATAAATTTCTGCGACTACCAAATTCAATATTTGTGATATTTTCGCTTGAGTTTATGGGCAATTCTAAAAAGAATTCAGGTATTTGCCATTCTAGTTTTCTTTAAACTTTGTGTTGTTATCTTTTAATTATTCTGAATTTTTCAGTTTCAGTCATAGTTTATGCTCCGCATGCTTGTAATCTTGTTGGTGTAGATTTAAGTGTCAAATAAACCTTGATATAATCTAAATTTTTTGTATAAGAAAAATTTCTCAAAAACACTAGAACCTGTTTTTTCCTACTACATATGCAACTATAATTACATATTGAAAATCAATACTTTTAATGAAAATGATTTCAGATATTTGCAATTATGTAAATGCTTTTAGTAATTTTAACATTTATTGTATATCCTGTAGCTGGTTAAAGATTTTTAAGTAAAAATGAACTGAATTTCAAAAATATTCTACACTATTCTAAAAAATGAAATGGAATTTAATCTTGCATTATCGATGTGTCATATGTCACTTCTTTTTCTTCTGCCTGTGCGCGTCACCATCAACTCAACAAAAAAGAATTGAAGAATCCCATTGCTAAATAACCTAAAGAGTCATAAACAAAACATAAGAAATCTCTTAAGAAGAAATGAAAACCAGCATAGAAACTTTAGTTTCTCAAGAAAATGAAGAATTTAATAGCGAAAAAAACGTGTTAAGGTGTCTTGATTGTGATTTTGAAACTGAAAACATCGATGAGCTTGATGACCATATTCTCGCTAACCACGACCTTAAAGATGAGATTATTCCTCCAGAAGACAAATTCGAGATTGTTCAAGATGATGACCACCCCGCTAAGAATACTAGAAAAAGAAAAAGAGCGAGTCTACCTAAGAATCTTCCAAAAAATATACCTAGAGCAAAGATCATAGTTAAAAACCATGACCCTAAGTTCAAGCTGTGTGATGCAGATGTAAGTACATTTATTTATTTAAGTAGGATATTCAGATGTTTCAATTAATAAAAAACTGTTCATCTGATTTACTAGAAGTACATTAATGTAGAATAATTGTAGTATCAACTCATACCCAATGATATGCTATTCCATAATATCTTGAACAATCACCTGATCTGGAAGAATTTCTCACAACCCATAGGAGATATACCAAAAAATTTGTTTATTACCTAAATAAAATATGCAATACAAATTCTTTTTTATAGTTATGAAATTGTTCTGTTGACATTTTGTAAGTGATGCAAACTTTTGAAAAAAATTTGATGTTTTGAATTTTCATAATATCAACATTTAAAGGGAATTCTAGACATTATTTTAGATGAGTTGTTTTGTAAACAGCTTTTAGAATTAAATCTCAATTGATAGATACTGTAAGGAAATAATTAATGTGTCTTATTGGTAGATTATGTGGTTCCATGTAGTTGTAGCTTTCATTATCTTCTATTTCTTATGTATAATGTTTAATGTATGTTTGAGTTTTCTCAAATCTATCTAAATATTCCAGGAATTTGAGGAAGATAGTGGAACAACTGGAAGGGGTTCAAAAAGAGGGAAAAGGCATCCCAGTGAACCTATGCATTGTGACTTATGTGACTTCAATACTACAAAAAAGAGTGTACTGGCGACGCATATGTTAAACCATTCAGATTTGGTACCACCAGTTTACTACAAGTGTTCGCAATGCCCATATCAGACAAAAAGAAAGAATGACATGCCTAAACATATGTTGGGACATTGCAGCAATGGTAAATTTATTTATTTTGCTTTATTTTTGAACACCTTTGTAAAAATGATTCAAATTTCAGTTTAAAATTTTTTTTTAATGTCATAAAGTTTTAAATAATCTCCTTATTATTAGCAATTCGACTACCAAATTTAAAACATGAAGGACTGATTTAATAAAGGGTTTAATAACAAACTATAGAAACGGTTTAAAATCTGGTCTACTAAAAACTGTTTAAAAATTTATATTTTGAAACATATAGGACATGTGAGTCTGGCAATACTTTATGCATATAGTGCTTGGAAAGAATATTAGTTGAAATCCAAGAAATTAGATAAGGTATAATACACTAATAAATATTGATATGATCAATGGAAGAAAAATTTGGAGACACATTTTTAGCAAATTCTACAAAAATAATAATCAAGAGATTTATCTTAAACTGTCTCTTATCCACTGTTTACAATTTGTGATGGATGAAAAATATTTTCACACTCTGTTGTTTGAAATTAGCCAGAGAAACTTAAAAAATCAAGAATATGTGTCATATATAAAGAACATGAAAAATATTATACCAAATAAATACAAGCAATGCATTTGGTAAAAAAAATAATACAGGGTAATTTAAAATCAGACTATCACTTCGAAAAATTCTCCAGAATTAACAAAATAATTGTTTTTAATCAATATGACACCATTTTCTTTTATGTAATAATTTTCTACAATTTTTACTTTCAGTTTGATTATTTATTTAACAATTCATTAAGTTTTTTACTTCTCTTATATTTAATATTATTTTTTATTATCAAATGACTGTTAATAGACCTTAAATTAAAATAACCATGTGTTTATTGTAAACTTATAAATTTTCATATAAACTTCTATGACATTACATTTTTGGAGTATAAATTATAATAAACAGTAAAAGAATGCAAAAAGTGCTTCTTTCTTGAAATTAAAATTTTTTATATAAAGTAAACTTCATTTCTAATACAATTTTAATGATTTCAAATCAAAGATGGAGTAATCAATTATAATAATATTAATTTTGAAAGATATTAATTAAAGAAATCACATTTAACAAACAAGTTTATTCATTTAAATACAATATGAACAAAAGGGGTCATAAGACATATTGTGAGATACCCCAATATTAACACAATTTTCAGAAGAAGTAATATCATCAATACTCACTTGTTGCTTTCTATACAATAAGTATTCTTTAAACCATTCAAGAACATTTCCTCCAATACCATAGCCTTCTAATTTAGCGAGAAGTATATTATGATCAATAGTTTCAAAAGCTCTTTTTAAATCAAGAGATACCACCACTCCATAATTATCATTGTCCAATTCAGACATGAATTACAAAATAAAAGTTGCACACAGGAAAAGAAAACCTGACTTAATATTCATTAAGATTTTTATCACCATTATCCAGGACTTGATCATATACTACCAACTCTAATAATTTTTCAATGGACAGAAGTATATTAATTCATCAGCCTTAGTATTATTAACTTTTCGTATTGGAACAATTGTAAGTACAGATTTTTAATAAATCTGGAATTTTGGATGATCTTAGAGAAGTATTTATAAAATTTAAGATAATGTGATCACAAGTTACAAAAAACTCTTAACATTTTGGAGTTTAGTATTTCATTAATATTACTGTTATTATCTAACAACTCAATTAAGACTGTAAAGTCACTCAGTGATAGTAATATAAATTTGTGAAAACTGGGATACAAATTCTGATTATCATAAGTTCATAATTCTTCGGAGTCAATAGTTTCAACAATTTGCTGAATACTAGAGATGAAATACCAAACTGACACACCATTTCAACTTTGTCACTCAGAATGCATAACTGGTTCTGAACCTTAAATTCAATGTGATACATGACTTTTTGACAATTATTGTCAATTAGTGTTTTTAGCATTTTCCACATAAGACTAGAGTTATTTTTGTACCTATCGATTTTATCAAAATAATATTGTTCTTTTTTTGCTTTTAACATATTTACAACAATTCTTGCCCTTTTAAAAACCACCCATTTGGTATTTCTATCACTTATGGTAGCAGTTTTAAACTCTTTGTATCTTCTTCTTGTGCCACTCCTATCGGAGATTGGAAATCATCAAGGCTATCCTGACCTTGTTTAAAGCTGACCTAAAGAGTTCATTAGTGGTACAGCCAAACCACTCTCTCAAATTCTGCAGCCATGGCATTCTTCTACTTCTTACTCTTTGTATAATTTATCTCTAATTTTAATTTTACTATTAACTTCATTATCAAACCATGGTATGTTACTTTTTATCTGACATGTTTGAATGGGTGCTATTTTATTTATGACAGATTGACTGTTTAATACAATTTCATTGTAAATAGTATTGACATCAGTAGAATCTAAATCCCAATCACAAGAAAGTAAATTCTTTTGGTTTTGATATATTTTTTCTTCGTTAAGATATCTATAATGTTTAGTAGAAATATAAAGTTTTTAAAAACTGTTACTAAAACAGACCAACGTTATTGAAGGATCACTCAACTTGGAGTTGAATGAACAAAAGAGCTAACCAGATCATTATTAACAAAAACATAATCAATCAAGGTTTCAATAATATTCGTAATTCTAGTAGGTTCAGTTACTAATTGCTTATGCAACATTGTAAAAACATTGCATTAATTTTCTGGGTGTAGAAGCCAGTACTTAAAAAATCCAAATTAAAATCACCAAGAAAATAGAGTTGACATTACTTTTAAATAAATCGTCAAAAATATGTTCTCTAAAAATACTGCATAAGAACTAGAAAGTGAATGATACATGCCACCCAAAACAATCTTGTAGGAACCAATATCTACTTTAATAAATTTACACCAAAAATTATCTTCTTTAACAAAAGTTTTAGCAGCCGTACATTTAAGATTTTCCTGAATATATAGTACAACACCTCCTGTAGATTGTTTAGATGAATTGCAGCATATCACCTTATATGCACACAAAGCAATTTCAGAGTCTTCAATTTCACTTGTAACTTGAGCTTTGATAACCACTATTATTTTAGGACAATAACACAGCAGACTTAACTTGATTTGGTCTATTTTGTTTAACAAGCTCTATTCATTTAAATATGTATCATTACGTTCTAATTAATTATTTTAACTGATTCATTAACATTAAACATAATTACATTGGAAGCCATATTTTGCCTCTCGCACATTTCGGGAATAATATCCTCCATATCTAGTGAAACAGATGCGATATTTTCCTTATGCAGAATTTTATTTAAATTTTCTTTAAGCTAACTTACTTCTTTCAACAGAACACAAAGAACTGTTCTGCATTCATCACAGGAAAAAACTTGGTTTAAGTCAAATTGGTTAATTTATTAAAATATAGAACAAATATAGAAAACTTCCTGGACTATAATTACAATCTCTAAACCACCTTATCAGCACATTCAGTTTTTATTGTCACTATTTAATTTTATTCATCAACTTTTTGTAGTAAAGAAAGAATTCAACATGAAAGTTATTCAATCAAATAGCTAGTTACACTTAAAATTTTCTAGGATCTTATTTATACACAATTCCAATTGTAATTTGTCAAGAAATTGGAAATTTTCGGCTAGTTTAAATCCTAAAACAACAAACATTCATGGAGCACATCATTTTACAATGCAATTAAAGTACTGTTTTATTTATTCTCCAAAATTTTTGATAGTGACCAAAACTACAGCACATTGAAGTCATAATTTATTCAGTTTTGTTGAGAATTACATTTTTGAATGTGTTGTACCAATTCTATCTACAAACAAACTTCATATCCATATTCCTCAACTTGGAAATCAAACGGTAGATATGACCAGAATTTGTTATTCACTTTAGCTGCTTTTTCGAAGGTTGGTCCTCTTTTTAGGTGGTCTATTTAAATATTTTTCGAATTCTTTTTTTTAACACTGATGCACTGACCAGTCTATTATGTTTATTTATTTTTAATTTGTTTACTTGATAATTTTTAGTACTTTTGTGAAACGATTTGAATGATTATCCTTTTTTAGAAAGTGATTTAAGTTTATAACTAAGGTCTATTAACATGTTGATAATAAGAAGACAAAAAATTGGACATTACAAGTATTTGTATGTTTTTATTTATCTTTTGTTTTAATTTTTTGTTTTTAATCTGAACAAATTTTTAACAGATGTTTTAGTGTTTATTAAATACTAATTTGTACATGGGTGATCTGAAAAGTAAAAATGACAATTTATTTAAAAAACGACTTCTTCAAGTGCTGCCTTCATTCAGAAGGTTGGCAAAAGAAGTAGATATTTGAAATAATATTAATATTTTATGAGTAGAGGTATTTTCTTGTAAAAGTTTTATCAGACAGTCATGGCGAATTCTATCAGAGGATTCATTATAGTCAATAACACATAAATGCATGTTTTGATTTATGTTTAGGCATTTTTTATTTCAAATTGAGTTCAGTTGACACCTTGTTCTAGCATTCAATGTATTCTAGCATGCATCACTTTTAAGAATGCTCAGGGTACATTCTATCAGGGATATAGTATGATAATTCCTATATTATTTCAGGACCATCACCCCTATCGAAGTTCATGATCTTTAAATAATTCCTGGAGTTAATTGTTTCATGGCTTAAGTTGACGGGCTTTATTAAGATTTAGATGAACTTTAGCAAGATAACCAGAGAAACATTTGTTTTTTTTTATTCCTGTATTTTTTCATCAAATGTTTTATAATCAAAAATGGCAAATATTGTTGACCTTGCATAAACCCAAACTGATTATCAAATATTTCGGTTTACTCTCTCCATATTTTCATCGTGTGTCAGTCAGTTTTATTATCCTGTAGTTTCTTTTTGTAAAAAGATTCTAAAATACTGCTTTTCCGTTATCCTCTACCCTCTTCCTTTATCTGGGCTTGAGACCAGCACTGAGTTACTGAGCTACTCAATCTACCTAGCCACCACCAAACTCGAACACACCCTGTGACATATAAATACCGTTTGTACCTCAATTATCAACCATTTTTAAAAAATTTTATCACCTATTTTCTGTGATCACTCACTGTACAATTTGTATATTCGCGGATTGATTACACAGTTTGGCGCGCACTTCATGAACAAATAAAAACCAAACACAAGTTTCTTCTTACAGCGCAACTGTACAAATGCTTTGAATGTCCATACGCAACCAAACGAAAATCAGATTTAACAAAACATATTCTCTGTCATCGACCTACAGATACCGTACCACTGTATAAATGCAGCAGCTGCCCGTACGTGACCAAAAGAAAAGGAGATCTGCCCAAGCACGAGATGAACCACGCCGACAAAAGCCAGATGTTTACCTATAAATGCACCGAATGCGAGTATTTTTCGAAGAGAAAGAATGATTTGCACAAGCATATGCTGATACACAGCGACAGACAGCTGTCGGGACTGTACAAATGTCTCAAGTGTGCCTACGCAACAGATAAGGTAATTACATTGTTTTTCTATTTGTATATTACGAACAGGTAGATCTTTTACTTCTAGTAACAACCATTGACCAAGTACTTGGCCAAAATTTTACAACCTCTCGCCGAAAATGCTTCATACTTCGTCAAAAATTATTTTTATTTTATCGAACTTTTTGAACAATACCTTAGTAAGTTTCGATATCGTTTCACTATTTTCAAACATTCCTGTTGTAAAAACAACCTATTTATAATATTGTAATCGTAAAATAGTTATTTTATCAACTTGTACTCAGCTCGTCAGCTCTCGTGTTAATGTGTGGGCGACCGGCTCCCTCATAGTCTCTCTCCACCCCGCGTTATATAACTTAGTACCATGGTACAATGAATACACAAGGTATGATATTGCACATGACATTTGACAGCTGGCCCAGGAGTGTGACGTAGTTAAGATCGCCTGAACCACCTCGAACCCTTTATTACAGCTTAACGTACACATTAATTTTGAAATTATGGTTAAAAAGTGATCTAATTTTTTTTTGAATGTTTTGTTTTGGTTATAATTGAATAAAAAATATATTTTCAGTAGCGTAAAACCTTTACTTCTCTTAGAGATTCAGGCAAAATATTTATTTTTGTTTTCATACATATACTAATAATATAAGTACTCTTTTTGTATGCAAATCCCTTGAAATTTAAAAATTTTCTGCAGAGGAAATACTGTGAATAGGTAAATAGTAGTAGATTTGCTTATTCTGATTCACTGTCACTCACTTCCAAGCAGTTTTACTGAAATAAAAACAAAATAGAGTACAATAGAGAAAAATCTGTTTTACAATTCAATATGGTATTTTAGATAAGTTATAATGAAATTTAGTAAAATAAAAAATATACACATTACTATAACCTACCGATTATTATATGCAAAATTTACTTATCAAACAATATAATAATATGAAAATAAGACACAAATTAGTTCAAACGCAAAACACAATAAATATCGACTTCAGACGACTTTACACCGGCAAGACAGAAAGCTTGTATAAAAACAAAAGTTCAACAATAATATCGGTTATCAATGGTGACTATTGCAAATTGCAAGTTATGAGATAATAAATATATTTTAAAGTATCTTAATACTGACTGAGTCATCTATTTTATAATAGAAAAATAATTTAGATATATGCTTATATATGTGTCTTTATACAAATGGTGTTTAGTTACTATTTATTTATACTGTATAGTATATAGTAGTTATTTGCCATTGTATATCTGGTTTTGTACCTTTTTCAAAGTACGCTGTGCAATTGCTTGTTGCAATAGTGACAATGAAGATAAAATCTTTAGGTTTCATACATTTCCTAAAGATAGCGTGACCAGAAAACTGTGGATTATATCTTGTTGTAGATAGGATAATTTTAATTGTAATACTGCAAGAATTTGTTATACACATTTTAAAACTGAAGATTACCAAAGAAATCTACAACAGGAACTTTTAAATTACGTTTCTAAAAAGGGTCTAAAACTCAAACCTGAGGCAGTACCTAGTCTTTATTTGCCTAAATCAACATCGGCTACCCTTTTAACCAACCAAAAGAAACGTTTACAAGGAGGCGAACACAGAGCCCAAAAAGTATGTTGAGAAGCTTCTTACTACTTCTAGGTCAACGACGTAAGTCTAAATCTTTATTTTTATTAATTATTAGTCATGAAACCTTAATGGTTTTTTCATATCGATTTGTTAAGTATGAAATTAGCCTCAGCCTGCTATGCAATTTGCAATAAGAACTGTTTCGGAGGAAATCAATTTAGCATCTTCCAAAATAACATATTTTTCTTTGTTAAATCATGTTATTATTAAAATATACAATGTTATCATTATTATAAACAATACCAAGATAATTTTATGTGTGAATATTACAAAAATGTCATTTTAAATGTTGTGCAATATTGTGTGCCCTCACTACACTCATATTCGATGGCCAGCTAGCTCATTCGATATAAA
Organism: Diabrotica undecimpunctata; assembly: GCF_040954645.1. Lineage (NCBI taxonomy): Eukaryota > Metazoa > Arthropoda > Insecta > Coleoptera > Chrysomelidae > Diabrotica > Diabrotica undecimpunctata. Next base: position 5,251,494 of record NC_092808.1, on the reverse strand, counting down.
TAAAGTTGACTTTGTCATTATTTATTTTGATTTTGTGTTTAGTTCAGTAGGTATATATACGTACAAATTTTGTGTACATCCATTACCACTTTTCTGTATCTTTTTAAACATCTGAAATATCGAACTCTGGAGTATTAGTTAATTAACCTGTACCTACGTGTAATAAAAGATAATTAAAACTTGTCTTATAAAGGATATCTATGTTTTATAAAGGATAAATATTATAATAACATAATTTTATCATCTCTTTATAATTACTATAATTAAATTAGCCAAATTATATAAAAAAACTTAAAATTAAAAGTCTTTCCTATACAACTACATTCAAATGATGCGGGAATAAGCGATCCTGACTACGTCATGCGCGAAAGCGAACCGATTTTGGAACATTATGTATCATACCTTGTGTATTCATTGTGCCATGACTTAGTACAGTGCGAATTTGCCTCTCGGCAAGTAAAGACCGAGGTGTTATCCCGAAAAGTGCGTGAAGCGTGAGTCACAGATGCGCTAACGTGAACCGGTGTTTTGTGTTTACCAGTTTTGTTTCTCTCAATTCTATGTATCTCTGTTACTGCCTCCCAGCACTGTAAAGCTAATGATATTTGTATAACTCTTTTTAGTATTATCAGAATTGCGATAATTATCAATGTAGAATGTAGAATCATCAGTCCTTAAGTTCACTTATAAATAAATCAAAGGAAAAATATGTCTTAAGTGTTTTATTGCTTCAGTGGTCCTTAATAAATATTTTGAAGCAATTAGGTGTTCAACTACGCCTCTCTAAAATGTGGAAAGTTTGGTAATAAATTTGTCCTTCGCCAATTCCTATAGACGAAACTCTAAACATTTTGAAAACTAAATACAGTATCCATCTATCCCAGAGTCCAGTTCGTTGGATTCCAGATAGATGGATGTATATAGAGGTGGAAACTAATTCATCCCTAGCGTTTCTCGAAGTTATCATAAAGAAAAACTAATCCCAAGGTTTTCATCAGTCTATTTTTCGAAAACCCACTCATACCCATACCAATCGTTACTTGTATGCCAACTTTCATCATCCACCTTCATAAATTAATTCAGTCGATTCATTTGCAATGATGCAAGTAGAACCGCTGAGCTCTCTTGTTTAAAAAAAGACCTCTCCAAAACTGTTACCGTGAAAATCACATAAATAGGAGCATCCACAGACATCAATCTCAACCCAAAGACCCTCATCATATGATAGGGGTTTTCTTCCTTGCATCAAAGATGTCACTGACAAAATCGACAAATATTTTAAACCAAGAGGAATATTTACCCCCCAACAAAAACTTTCATCTCTTGTCCGATCAATCAAAGACAATATTCCAAATGAACAACACGAAATTTATGAAATTCCTTGTGAAGATTGCCCCCGATCTTATATAGGGCAAACAAATCGTAGAATCCAAAATAGGATTTATGAACATTAAATTTCTGTACGCAATTCCGATTCAATTTCAGCTCTAGGTCAACAACATCTTCATACAGGTCACAAGATTGATTTTGAAAACTCCAGAACCTTAGCCATCCGCTTCTATAAATCAAAAGTTATCTGAGAAGCCTAGAAATTGAAAAAAGGGTAAACTGTCTGTATAAAAGAGATGACGGCATCCAGTTACCTTCGACATGGAGACTTCTCATAAAGAAAAAATTTATTTTTATGACACTTTTATTATATATACATCGGTTTAGAACGTCTTTCGACGTTGTCCGATACCTAAACACCATCTCTTCCTATCTTCGCAGTCGTTTGTTGTTAAATTTCTTTCGCTCATGGACTTGTTTACGCCGTGTTGCCATTCTAATCTGGGTCTTCCTCTTTTCCGTCGATCTATCGGTTGCCATTCTATTACTTTTTTGGGGAGTCTTGATGCTGGCATCCGTTGAACATGCCCATACCACCTTAATTGTTTCTTCTCTATATCTTGAGTTATATTTCCTTCTATTCCCATACGTTGTTTTATTACATCATTTCTGATTCGGTCTCGTCTGGAAATACCTAAAGATCTTCTCATTGCATCCATCTCTACTGCTTCTATTCGCTTTTTGTTCTTTTCACTAATTCTCCATGTTTCAGCGCCATAAAGAAGAGTAGTTTTAATCATGGTCTCATATATATTAAATTTCCTTCCTTTCGTTATCTCTTTACTCCACAGTATACTATTGAGACATCCTAAGACTTTCTTTGCTTGAGTGATTCGTTTTTCTTTTTCCCGTGTATCAGTTCCTGTATTGTCAAAGGCAACACCCAAGTAGTCATAGCTCTGACAGCAGGAAATATGTTGTCCGTTTTCGAGGTCTATGTTATCTGACTCGTTTCCAATACAAAGATATTTGGTTTTTGTTGTATTGACATTCATTCCCCAGTCGTTATATTCTTCTATCAGTTTTCTTAGCATGTACTGCATGTCTTCCCTGTCGGTCGCTAGCACTACCTGGTCATCAGCAAACTGGAGTGTATATATACATTCATTGCTAAGCTCTATACCCATCCTATGTACCTTTCTTTTCCATCTTTCCAATGCCGCTGCAACATATATCTTGAATAAGGTTGGTGAGATACAGCATCCCTGTCGCAAGCCTTTTGTAACCAGGAATTCTTCCGTTAGATATTTTCCTGTTTTTATCTGTGCCTTCTCTAGTCTCGAGTCTCTATATAGTTCTTGTACAGCATTTATCAATGTGTGGTTGATGTTAGATCTTTTCAACGTTGTCCACAGTTTTGTTAAGGGGATGTTGTCATATGCTTTTTGCAGGTCTACAAAAGTAATATGAGTTTCTAGATTCTTAGCCGATCTTTTTTCTATTATTTGTTTAAGACAAAATACGTTATCGGTGCACGATCTTCCTACACGGAACCCGCTTTGTTCTTCCTCTTCATTGTGCTTATATTCTTCCTCGATCATATTTCTCAAAATTCGTCCATACAGTCTGCTCAGGGTGCTGGTTACCGATATGCCTCTATAATTATTACAATTCCTTTTGTCCCCCTTTTTGTGTATTGAGGATATGTATGCCGTTCTCCATTGTTCTGGTACTGGGTGTCCATTTAGACACGGATTGATCACATAAGTTAATATTTCAAATAGTTTATGAGTTCCATTCTTAAGCATTTCAGCATAGATTCCCTCAGGTCCAGCGGATTTACCATTCTTTAGATCATTCTTAATGACACTTTTATTACCCTGTTAATATCATATTATGGTTTAATAAACTATTTACCTAAGGGAAATTTCCTGCGAGTTATTCAGAGCACGGTTAGTAACATCTATTTGGTGTCAATAAAGTCTATAGACGGCAGTTGAATCAGTAAAGGATCTGGGTTTTTAAAAAGATCCCTATTGTAATAGACTGAACACCTGAGACTATCTATAATAGAGCCCCACAATTATCTGATATGTCTTATGCTACTGAATCTGAGTTGCAATAATAATTCCTAAGATATATTAATAATTTCTAGAACAAAGTCTTTCAGATCAGTGTAAAGATCCGGATCTTTAAATTGTCTGATACTTTTGCATACTTATAAGTGGTTTTTAAATTCAATTTCTCTGCAAATGTTAGTTTTTGTATAAAAAACTTACGTGATTTTAATACATTTTCGAATTTCTAGGTTGCCAGATTCTCCAACCACGTCATGAGCAAATGCGTTTTCTGGGAATCACCGATCAGTTTGGAGCATATAATGCTGGAAGACATTTTGGCGACCGTAGACAAAAACGGCGTTCACGTACTATTAAACGATTCTGATGATGAAAATACAAACGAACATGCCGAATTCGTCCGGTATATCGAACACGCAGCTATCAAAAGTGGCGCTGTGCACACGGACGAAGGATCAGCCGTAATTGAAGATGAAACCGTAGAAGCACAGTTGATAGAAGAGGAAGGCGCGATTGTAATACCAGGCGATGATAACGACGAAGAAGATTGAAAACTAATTTAGATTATTTTTCTAGAAAACGATTTATATTAGTAGAAATTTTTTTGTGGTAAATTTTGATATAAGTTTTAAGTAATAATGTTCGGTTTCAGGATTTATCAATTATGATATGTTATTCACAATGCACAAGTATTTCACGAGTATTCCGTTGTTGTTTTCTTTATTACCGTCACAGAGCTTTTACTGTTGGCTTTAATACATATTAGTGCTACCTATCTTGTGACGAGTAAATAGAGTGTTTTTTTTATCGCCGAATATTCGTCTTTTTATTTATTTTGCTTCCGAACCGTGCTATTCTATTTCTACTGATATAACTCGTTCTTGGTATTCTTATTTTTTTTTATTGTTACCATGTAATTATTCAGTGTCATCGTTTTCTTGATAAACCAAAAATGTAGATACTATTTAATAGTTTGTAGATCTTAGCAGAGAGTTTCACAAATATCTTACACTGTAATGGCTTTCATTATATGATATAAGTATATTGTGTGTTATATGTGTATAAAAATAAAGTTTTCACACCCTTATGCTTATTATTTTTTCCACTAAAGAACCCAACGTACATAAAATTCATCAAAACACGCCAGAAAAAAATGTTTTATAAAAATTCGTTGAAAATGGAAGATAAAAGACAGCAAATAGAGCATAAAAAGGACAGCAGTAGGAATAAGCATATATCAAGTTGTTCTTTTTGATTTTTGTCTCGAGTGTGATATTCACAATTTTTTTTTGTATTACACTTTTCTACTGACAAGAACCTAAAATCATTAAATTAAGCCACTTGTACACAATGGAAGAGGTCAAACAAATACAGCAATATAACTAAGGACGGTGATTGATTTACTCAATTTGTAAGTGGTGTTTGTAGTGCCCTTACAAGTAATTTTTGTAACATTTGAATCCATTTTCTTGCTTTGAATTTATACTTAAAAAAACTGTTACAATGTTAGTTACTACACAAGGATGCACATACTCATAGCCAATATTAATTGTAGTTTAAAAATTAAAGTCATAATAATAGTTAACAAATAATTTTGGATTTTCCAATTTTAACATAAACATTAAATTATACAAAAATGAAATTTATGGCAAGAAATTTAGATTTAGAAATTCGTTGGTGAACTACAGAGTATATACCACAAACTATGGGGGTATATATTCTGGTGAACTAGTTGCAGAAACATAAGAAAATAAGAATTCTAATGTCTATGACCAAATATATATTCTTTATCTATGGTCTATGACTGTCACCAGAGCATTGCACCAGAGTACATAGCATAGCAGCACTCTAGTAAGGTAAGTCCTATAGAACGATTCGGGAGAGAGTTTCTAGCGCCAAATGCGGACGGGCCGAAACTAATTTCATTTGGCGGCAAATTTAAAACATAGGCTCTGAATTTTAGGCGCCAAAAAATGTGCTCTGAATTTTTGGGGGGCAAAATTCAAAAAGTATGGTTTTAATGGAAAATAAATATAATCATTAAATGAGTGGTTGTAAACTGATTTTGTTCACAACCCGGTAATTTTCATGTTTTCATTTCCTTTTGTTCATTAACTTCACTCCACCCCGTATGCCTTAAAGACCTATTCATTCCAACAATAAACTCGATCCATACTAAACACGTGTTAAAAATGACCGGTTCCCGACACATCGACGACGGTCCCAAGAAAAAGTCTGTCTGTTAGAAACTCTCGCGGAAGAAGTATGGTGTGTTAATAAGAAAATTTGTCTCCGTGATTGTGAAACCAACAACTTTGTGTAACAACGTATACTGTACCTACCTGTTCGTGTTACCTATAATACGTAGAGAAATAAAATTTAGTTGCAAGTTACTCGTATTCTTTAATAGAATTCTTCGTACCATAGACAATCAAAATAATACAAAAACTCAGAGAATAACGGCGGGATAAGTTAGTAGAAGACTTAGATTAAAGAAACCCTTCTTTCTTTCTTTCTTTAATCTAAGGTGGAAGACTTAGAGTAGAAGATTAAAGGCACGTGGAATCACATTTTCTCCTCAAACGCCGGTATTTTCTCCAATAAGAAATAAAAACTTATTATATGCCAAAAAATATATTCTCTCTTTCCAAAAATATAGTAGGTATACACTTACGCATTTTTATATATAAATGTATAACATAATATCAGAGAGAGTATTATGATGGTATAGGAAAGTTTTTATTTAATATTTTATGAGTATATCTGTTTTTCATTACATTAACAAACCAAAGTCACGAAAACAACAAAATAAAACACAGATATCCTGAGACTTGTTTATTTGTATAATTTTCGTCATACGGCTCTTGCATCGAGTTATGGCAGTGTTCCCAAACTTAAAAAAATAAAATCGGTAGAATTTGTTAAAAAAATCGGTAGATTGTGGTGTAAAATCGGTAGATTTTTCAAAATATACTATTTTGTTTAAATTTCATAATGTTTTGCAATTCGTTTATTTAAGAAAAAATAAAATATGTTTATTCATCTAAATCTAATAAAATAAAAATAAGAACCGAGATACTAAACTTAAAACGAGAAGGTTGGCACTGCTGGCACGTTGGCACTTGGCTGGCAGTAACATCCAATCTTGCTGTCATACCTCCACCTAATGTGACTAGTAGCGCCGTCGCCATTACGAACGGCTGGGCCCCTGCAATTCACTCGCCCCACATGTCTTATTTCACTTACTCTACTATTTGTGGTATATACTCTGGTTGTCACCACAAAAGTTAATGTATTACTGGTTGCATAATTACTAGGTGCTGACATTTTTGCACTTTTAAAAATCTTATTGTAACAAAAATTTCAAAAAAAAAACTATGCTATTCACCATCGATATAATGTACTAAGGATGGAGACTATTGATATAATTTAAATGTTGACGATGGTATTGACGTCACATTACTAGCTACAATGTCCGACGTGAATTTGACAGATTAAATATTTCCCGATATTTTAATGTTAAGCAGGTAACATTATGTGTTTCAAGTCAATAATTTAATGTGTTATTTTCGGTAAATTAAAAAATTCATTAAATTTTTAATATTTTGCATACAGTCACGATCGATGACTCAGTGGCGTGCGATGCCCAAATACGTTCCTGTAAAATATATATGTTATGTTATAAAAATAATATTTTTTTCAATTTTTGACAATGTTACATTTTATTTGAATGTAAATAAACGAAAATAATTAATTATTGTACATATATATGTACCAAAAGAATTTTTTAGATAAACTACAATGCATTTAATAAAGTTTTTTTAAATCCCAAAATGATTGCCCCTCTTTATTATGCAACCAGTATTGTTTTTGTTTTTCCTACATTATTGATTTGTGTTTACATGCTACCTGTTATTAAAATAAATGTAAAAGTACTATCAAAGTCACGATAAAGGAGATTGTAATTAATAAACAGTTTTAAAAACGATATATCTTTATTTGTATATAAACATTAACAAAGAATTCTAATTATTTAGTATTGGATTGCACATCAATCTCAAGAGGTGCCGAACCTGAGTCGGAAACTGGAACTATAACTGTGAATTGTGCTCTAGCTATACTTTCGTGCACTTCATCATTATTTATCTCAACGATATCGTCCACAACAAACTCCTCACCCTGTGATTGTTCCAACTGCAAAGCCTTCTTCTGCAAATCAGCAATTTTTTTCATCAAACTACCTCTTCCAGTACTTGCAACCTTCTTCTCCTTTCCTGCTTCCTTTTTAGCGTTACTTTTTCCTTTCTTATTCTGTTTATTGTGTATCTTGGAGTGGACAAGTAGTGTGCAATTTTGAGAGAAGCTCTTATTGCAAATATTGCAGGAATAGGGTCTTTCGCCTGTATGAATCCTCTCGTGAGTGGCTAGCATATTTCTGGAAGCGAATGATTTGTTGCAGGTTGAACAGGTGAATGGTTTTTCTCCGGTGTGGCTGCGGAGGTGGATTGTAAGTTGACCTAAAATGAAACCACACTTATTTGACTTGTGTATCTACCAATTTTCTTGACACAAGGACAGCTCTAAGTAATCTTACAAATAAATTACCTGTTGTTGAAAGTTTCTTGCCACATACAGTACACAAAACCAATTTCTCTCCTGTGTGTATTTTTCTGTGCGTTTTAAGGTCTGAGGATTGCCTAAAAGAGATCCCGCAAACGTCACACACGTATGGACGCTCATTTGTGTGTTTTCTCATATGAACTTTTAAAATACCTACAAGATTCAACCATTATTAATTAAACATGTAAATAATTCATGGCTGTGACTGGATATACTTACTTCGTGACATAAAATTTTCTTTACACACACGACAAGGAAAAGGCTTATACCCCGTGTGAATCCTCTCGTGAAAGTGAAGAGCTCCACTTTGCCGAAAACCTTTACCACACACGTTACATATGTGTGGTTTCTCCCCAGTATGATTTTTTATGTGTTCTACTAAAAAACTGGGATATGCAAACGATTTGTTACACAAGTGGCATGTGTGAACTTTCTTTGTATAGTTTTTGTCATGTGTGCGCATATGCCTCCTTAGGCTTTCGGCTGTCAAGCATCCTGTAAAGAGATTAAAATGTACACAAATCATACCCTAATCTAATCATATCATACGATACCAATACATTAATTTATACAATATATGTGTGTGTTTTTGTTATACTTTTAAATTGCAAGGTACACCAAATGTCACATTACTTTAAAGGGTGTTTAATTTTCTCTCCAATGCCAAAAAATCACATACTTCTTTCATATCTTATATGACTTGTTCACCTTCACTTAAAATTCACTCTGTATTTATATATATATATATATATATATATATATATATATATATATATAATATATATATATATATATATATATATATATATATATATATATATATATATATATATATATATATATATATATATTCAGGGATTCTACAGTAATAGAGAGATATTGCAGAGCATAATATAATTAATAATTTGAGATTATGATTGAGGTGACAAATTGAATAAAAGCTGAAGATCTTTAGGCCTGCTGGGATATGCGAGCCTTCTTATCACTCCTAAAAACAAAAATATCAGGGCATAATTTCAAAAGTAATGTAGATTGCAAATGCATTTACCACTAACAGAGTTTCTAGTATTGGTATGAATAAAATCTGGTAGGCGTAAAGCTCTTGTAAGTGTAGGAATATCTTGTCTGCTAAACCTAAAATTTATTTTTACATCTGCTTCCAACATGTCTTCTAAATTAAAATTCTTGATTTTGTGGATGTAATACATGTTCACCCACAATGTTATTTAAAATGATGAACTCTACATCACCATCATAAAGAAAACAAATGAAAAAAAAACATAAACAACTTAAATAACGCAACAAAGTATGCTTAAGTTCAAGCAATATCTCTATTTGTGATGTGTCAGCTGTATGCTAAAACTGTTGAAATAGCACAGTGTAAATAGTGCAACGCAGGCACTGTTAACTTTGCAATAACTCTCTATTCACTGCCTTCCCTCGCTCAACCCTTTCCATCCCTCTCTGTTGTCCCATTCTACATCATTTAGGCCTCTCTTACTCATGGCGTCGTCTACTTCGTTCCTCCAGGATTTTCGGGGTCATCCTCTTTTCCTCCTTCCTATGGGGCTCCATTTGGTTATTCTCTTTATCCATCTGCTGTCGCTAGTTCTTCTTACATGTCCATACCACTTTAGTCTTTTTTGTTCTATATATGTTAGTATGTCTGTTTCTATTGATGTTCTTTGCTTTATTTCAACATTACTTCTCCTATCCATTCTTATTACTCTGCAGCATCTTTGCAGGCATTCCATCTCTGTTGCTACTATCTTACTGCTGTTTTTCTTGTTTATGATCTAATTTTCAGCCCCATATGTCATAATACTTCGCACTAATGTTTTATAAATCTGTGTTTTTGTCTTCATATTTAGGTGTCTATTCCACCAGACTGAGTTAAGTTATCAGACTGCTGTTCTTGTTTGTCCTAATCTTTGTATAGTACTCCTCCCACTCTGTATTTATAATATATGTAAAAAGTGTATACAAGTTTAAAAATAACCAAATTCCATTAGACAAGATCAGGAGATATAGAAAAGTTTTTCAATGCGTATAGCTTCATTACTTTTTGACTAATATTATTACAAAATATATATCTGGGATAAACAAACTGAATCACTTTTAAACTAAACGGTGGATTGATCTGAACTTTTGGGAGTTTGTTAAGTACCACAAGACTTTGGACATATTAATATCAAAGGTGAAGCTTGATTTTTAAAATCTTAAGAGATAATTAATAATTTTGTAGTTTTCACAGTAATAAATTAATTTTACAACTTTTAAAATACACCACCTTGAAGTTTTCTGCTTTAAAAGGCAAAATTATGTGATTTTATTTCAAATTTCTTTTTAATGGTAAAAAATTACATTTTTTTTTGTTTATTTTAAATCACCCACTAAAACTACATTTTATAGAATACCCTTACTTTCCAATCCAGTGAAAATGTACTCAAATACCTATAATAGCAGAAGAGAAAACTGAAAATCAATGACTGTAGTCTTATAAAACTCCAAAAGATGATCTAAGATTTCATTAATTCTACCATATAAAAAGGTCATACTTGATTTAGTGCAAAAAAACAGAACAACCTATGACTACTAATTAATAAAATAATTACCTTTATCACAATTGGTGCAGGGAAAAGGCTTAACATCACTATGTCTAAACTCGTGTTGTTTCAATAGGTGCTCAAATACAAAAAACTTGCCACACTCTTTGCATGCAAACTTTTTATCTTTATTTTCTAAATGTGTTGTCAAATGTGCCTTCAAATTCGTTTTTTTGTTAAAACTGGCTGAGCATTTTGTACACTTAAAAGCATTTTCTTCGTGAGTTCGTTTATGTTTATTAAATACTGTTTTATTATTGAATTTATTGCTACACAAATCACATTTGTATTTATCTTTTATTCTAGCGATTGTGAATTGTAATTCCAGAGGTAAAGGATTTTCTTTTTCTTGAATAATCTGACTCTGTTCTTTTGATTTACCAGTTTCAACCAGTTCGTCTTGCTCTGAAGAATGTTCTATTTCTGATGGTGTTTCACATTTTATTGCTTCGTCATCTTCCAGTTCTAGAGCTTCAGCTTCTATTTTTCGCAACATCCTTCTTGTTTCCTGTGTTCTCAACCTTGCATCTGAGGCTATACATATTTCCACAAAATCAAATGCTGTTAAAACTCCTTGTGTGCATTCACTACAAATATTTGACGGCAGGGTATCTGAGTATAGCAACTACAAGAATAAATTTGTTTTATATCAAATTAAGATACATTAAAATTATTGACTGTAAAAAACCAAAATACTTGCTTTTAAATCAGTCATTTTTCTTATGAATTCAACAGCTGCTGTGTTGTCTTTAGGGATTATTAGTGTAAATAAATTTTTCATGTTTTCCGAAGTCTTCAGGCAAATCCTGCATGTATTTTTATAATCTATTATTTTATTTTCTAAGTTCATTTTGATACTGATTTGTTTGTTTTGGTTGTAATTGAGGTTATAAAATGTATCATAAGGTCTTGACACAGAACAAAATTCCATTTTTTTCTGTTCTGTGGTCTTGACAAGACTTGATTTCTTCTCTATTTTCAAGATATCTACTATTTTGTGAGAATACAGTCATAATTCAATAATTTTCTTGCATTCTTGCATAAAATCTTTACATACTTTGTTTTTGCTTATTGGGGTATGTGGAAGTGGGATATGTGGAAGTGAAGATCAACGATCATATTAAAAAACAAAATAAAATTCCTAAATATTTATTCAAATTCTGTTGAATAATTGCATTCATGAAAAATATAAACGCCTATTTTATATAAATATTTCAAAATCTATTTACTATAATTAATATCAATACTGCAGAATAAAAAATTAAAAAACATCGGAAGTTACAACATTAAATACACCTAAAGATATAACAGTCGTCTTTGAAATGAGTAAAAAATAGTTGCTATATAAAATCTGACACAGATTTTTTTAAATAAATAGTCCTCTTACAAACTGTTATAAAAATATATGGGAATGGAGTTAACTTAGTTGAAGTGATCTATTGGAGAGGGTATGGGAGCATTTTCTTCGTAAATCATTACTAGGGAACTGTACGATTTCCTCTTTTTCTTTGGCTAAAAAAAAAATGATTATTCAATTATTATAAAAAAATATTATTAAAACAAATTTTTTGTGGGGTTATCTTTGTTGGTGTACTACACGTTGCATTTTTATAATCCAGTCAAATTAAATGTCCGATTAAAAAAAGTGTTGGGTATTATTTTTGTATTAATTAGTTTAAAAATCGTACTTTATATAAAATTCTGCGCAATAGTTACCTTTGTTATATTCATAGAATTCTCATCACTGCTACTGCTTGAAGTAATTCCTTCTTCTAACGTTAATCTTTTTGACAGGCCTTCTAATTCCATGTCAATATATAGTTGATTCAATTGGTCATTGACTAAAACGGGCTAAAAGCAACAAAAATAATAATTTAGTAATTTAATATTTTTAAAGAGTTTACTGTAGATAAATAAATAGAAATGATTTAGACGATTCGCTCAGCTGCATGTGAATTAGTGTTGTATCAATCGCGATTGATTCGTTCGTTTTGATTCAATCACTTTAAAGTATTTAACTACCGAATCCCACTATTTCATAACGATCCGATCGTGCGGTGACAAAAATCGATTGATCGATCGCCGACGGCGCCAATCGAACCAAAACAAAATCCCACAGCCAATACTCTCATTACTTTCGGTCCTTGGTCGTTCCTCAATTGCAACGAAGACCGATATATTGCTGAATAAGCCGCATGTTAAAATCAACACCATGATAGTATCATAGCAAGTAAAAAGAAATGTACACATGGATCCCCTAGATATTGATAAAAAGATTACTATCTTTTAACATTTTCAATCAAATTTTAAATAATAAGTATAATATATTTTTTAATTAAAATATTGTTTTTTGTCAAGAGTCAATTTTCTAATTTACGGTTAATTTCGAGCTGAAATTCTCAAAGCAAACATTTTCAGACCGATGCTAAGATTAATATTACTTTCAAAATCGAGTTAAATGTCAATAAACAGTCTTGCGATTTACCTGTGATAATTCTTTAAGACAATTCAGATCAGCTTCAAGAATCTCTTCTAGGTTTTTCACGGCCATCTGATACCTGTATACTAAATCGGGAGATACGTCGACTGATTCCAACCATGGAGGTTCTTTTTTCCGTATAGGGCAGTTTTTGCCTTTCCACGTATTCTGAAACAAAAATACTTTTTAATTTCACGAAAAAAACATTCCAATTTGTTTTTTTTAATAATTCAAAATGGAATAAATAATAAAAAATAAAGACAGAAGAAACTATTTTGTAAAACAGCTTAACTTTCAGTCACCATGTAGACATATATCTACATCAACTGTACATCCTAAATTAGTTTGTATATATTTAGAAACAATAACACCAGTTTTAACTGTTATTGCTACTCCCTTCATCCTAAAGATTATTTATAAAATATGTGCTGACCTCTACGCGATAGCAGTAAAATTAATATAAAGTTTTTTAATTGAAGTGTGTAAAGCTATTAACGCTCATCAAAAAAATTTGTCTGAATTTGTATTGCTTCATTTGTTAGACAAAACTAATCTGGAATAAAGAATAGGTGTTGATTCCTCTCATAGGAAAAGTAAAGGTTAGGTTGAAGACTGAAAAAATTAGATAGTGCTAATGCTCGATAAAGGGACTGTCAATTGGACAAGGACTGGAAGGCAAGCAGCGATCTAACTGGTGGGGACATCACTGTCTAAAAGTTAGGATTCATCAGGAGTTAAAAATGAAATAGATCCATCCCCACTTGCTAATTCGATGTCCACCCTCTATCTTAGAATTACCGAAGTTTCACTACCTATTGACAAAAATATGTAGCAATTGATAAACACTATTAACTTAACAACGAAATCGATATCGTTTTATTTGATTTATTTTATTTAACATCTAATTGATAGAAAAACTCCATTTGAATAATGTTAGTACTCAGTTTTGATTTAAAAAATGACTATGTCGCATAATAAAAATATTTACCTCATCGCATTTATTAGACTTGTTATCCATAACATTAGAATCATCATTGGAGCCTGAACCAGCGTCAGTTTTCAAAAATGAGGAGTAAGATGATGAATAGCAACTGCTGGATTCGTCAATGCTGTTGATATTATTTTGAAAAGGACGTCGTCGTTCGTTTAGTCCAGGAGGACGAGGTACCTAAAACATTCAAACAGTGTTTAAATAGTGTTTAAAGTTATCTTACAAATATGCGATGATGATATATTGTTTAAATAAACACAAATTTCGTAAAACAAGTTTTAGAATTTATTATCATTAAGAAAATTATAGTTTTTTCATAATATGTAGACGTTTTTATTTGGGATATCTGCCAACGATAACTGACAGTAAACGTTAATTCGTCTTTTAATTTCTTCTTTTTTACTTGGAGGTAACATATTTTTCCATATCTTTCTGTCTTCAATGCAATTCCTCCATTCCAATCATTCGTGGACGAGAAATTGAGGTATTTCTTCTTCATCTTTGTCATTATGCATCAAAATTTATACCACTTCACTTGATCAAAGGTCGTTTGAATAGTAAATAAAATGTTTGAGCTACGGTTATATTTTCGATCTCTCGAGAATTATAAGTACTAATTATAGTACTTACTTTTTTTGGGTTGGGGCTTGATTTTCTCCCTGGCCATGGAGAGAAAAAAAACCCAGAGCTTGTATAGGACATAATTTACTAAACCCTTACTGAGTCTGTCTGTAAGCGGGTTCGTGAACAAATACTCACCCGCTACCCTAAAAAGAGCTAATTGCATTATAATCCTCATCCACATCGGAATTTGTTATAAATAAAAGATCTGTTATAAAGAAAGTACACATTCTTGTCGTACGCCTCTTTTTATAGATATCTCTTTAGATTTATGTTGATCTTGTCGTATTATGGCTTTCTGATATCGGTATAAATTTGTAATGATTCTCACATCCTGATCATTTATTTTTGTGTTCTATAATATGTTTGCAAGCCTTGGGTGTTGTATTTTATCAAAGGCTTTCTCAACCTCAACTAGACATACAAATACACCACAGGTTCGTTACAATCGTTACGTTAGCCGCCATCTTGAATTTTAAAATGAAAAAAGACAACATTTTCTACTTAATATCTCCGTCATTCTCAACTTTTCCACAAAAGTGGTAAGGTTTGAAAATGTTACAAATGCAATTTCCTACAATTTATTTTTACAAATTTTTTCATGCGGTACGAAAGGGGGGGGGGAAACCATAATTTTCGAATTATCTCGTTTATTATTAACTTTACGACATGAATGTATATAAACAAAAATTAAAAGAATTATATGTTATACAATTTTGATCTCGATAATTTTTTTGATGAAATCAATATTTAAGGTCCTAAGTCTAACGAACTCTAGACGGTGACGTCATCAGCAACAAGCCATAAAGGTCGTAGGATCAATATTAAAAGTCGTGGGAACGAAACTACGACTTTTAATACTGATTTTAGCAAAAAAAAAATGATAGAGATCAAAATTGTTTTAAAATATAATTCTCTTAATTTTTGATTACATACATTCATGTCGTAAAGTTAATAGTAATTGAGATAATTCGATAATTAACTTCCCCCCTTTTCACTATTTCTTCCCTTAACTCAGAAAACATCGACCGCACAAAAAAAAATCGTGAAAAAGAAATTGTAGGAAATCGAATTTGCAATAAATACAGTTCTTACCACTTTTGCCGAAAAGTGGAAAATGGCACAGATATTCAGCAAAACGGTTCTGTTTTAAAATCAAGATGACGGCTGACGCCACAGCGTAATTCAGTCGGGATTTAAAATTTACACTACTATTGAGCTCCCCCCGAAAGGTTAGAATAATAAAATTTGGAATATTACAAGGTCAAATGCTATTCCGACACAATTATGGCATTTTTAACATTTCTGCTATTAATTAAATACGCTAAAAAAATAGCAAACTTTAATGCTGTGATCAACATAAACGACGAAACGAACACAGAAATGAAAATTGGGCAAAGTCAAAACAGAAACAATGAGCACGAAACACAACGAGTATGGCGGTTGTGAATAATGGCCTAACAAATAAAAATTCTTCTTTATCGATTTTAAATACATTGTTCTGAAGCTATTTTCTTGTAGCATTTTAAATTAATTACTATTTAAATGGGAATAAGCCACAATTAAAAGTTAAAATACGTGTATTGACGTTTCAATTTCCACTTCGGAAATCGTTCTCAAAATACAAACAATGTTTTTATTTTGAGAACGATTTCCGAAGTGGAAATTGAAACGTCAATAAACGTTTTTTAACTTTTAATTGTGGCTTATTTCCATTTAAATAGTAATTGATTTTAAATACAATATAACTACTTCAATATTATATCATAGTTGTCTACTTTGATAAAATAACTATTTGATCTATCTATCAAAACTTTAGAGTATTTTTCATTCACCAAATATAAATTTTTCCTATTAGTTATATTTGTTTTTGAAGGCTTTATATTTAACGTAGCTAAAGTTAACTATTTATATACGTTTAATTGTCTTTAGTTACTGAACACTGATTGTAACGAAGAATTTTTATTTGTCCTCAAAAACAACATTGACTTGTGACACAGAGACACAAACAACATATAAAAACAAGTAAAATAACCTTGTTTGGTACAAATAACTCCACCTCGCCATCTGGCGGGCTAACTAGTGGTGACGGTAACCATAAGGTCTTTCTAGAGCATTCAGACAAGGCCTAAAATAACATTTTTAATAAATAATTCTACCTAACCTGTTGACCGTTAACACAATACAATCATTGCAACAAAAATCTGCCTTTATAGAAATTAAAACTGTTGTTATGATACTGTAAAACTTTTCTCTAGTACATTTCTTTATACAGTGTGGCGCACCGAAAACGAAACAGAGGCATTTACTGGCAGATGATTCCTTTTTTGAAAAAACGCTCGGACCCGTCGATTTTGTTTTCGAGGGGGACACAAAATTGGCATAAAATCACTTTAACATTTGCAGCCCCTTAAGCGGGGGTGGCATCATCCCTAAAATCTTAAATGAAAAGGGGGGTCGAATGATCCATTATTTGAAAGGTCTTTCAACTCCCTTTATAATGATGTAAAATTCATTTATTCAATTCAGTAGTTTTGGAGATTTATTGATTTAAAGTTTAAAGTAGACTTTAATAGGTACATCAAATTAGTTTGTACTTCTTTCAGAAGAAATTTGAGTAAAAGCATTTTCTTGATAAGTAAATGCTTTTATTTACTACGCCCATGGTTTATTAATAATAAAAATAGCAATTGAAGTGTCCTTTGTGACAAAAAAAGTTGTTTCTTGAAGAAAGATAAGTAGAGAATACCACGTACTTATTTTAAATAGGAAATAGTACATTAGTTTGCGATTGATTTGACCAATCTTTGTTGTTAAAATATCATTTATTGCTTTATACATAAATTAACCATGGTATATTCCACGGCAGAAAGGGTTGAAATTATTGAA
Source organism: Diabrotica undecimpunctata (assembly GCF_040954645.1). NCBI lineage: Eukaryota > Metazoa > Arthropoda > Insecta > Coleoptera > Chrysomelidae > Diabrotica > Diabrotica undecimpunctata. The sequence goes on along the minus strand of NC_092808.1, from coordinate 5,233,881 downwards.
ATATTTTTCGGAAATAATCAGTGCGCTAATAGAACAGCACAAATTTTTAATGAGCGACATGAGAACAATAATGTGCACCGAAAATATGTTCTAGAACTTGTAGCTAAATTTCGGGAAACTGGATCAGTCGCCAATAAAAAACGTAATACTGAAAATCCTATAAGGAACGAAGCAACAGAAGTGAGGGTTTTAGGGCAAGTTATTGTAGATCCTACATTAAGTACCCGCAAATTGCAAACTTCGTGTGGTGTTAGTCGACGTACTATCCAACGGATTCTAAAGGCCCATAATTTTCATCCGTATAAAATTCACCTTGTACAAGAACTTAATGAAGACGATTTTGATAAGCGATTAGAATTTTGTGAAGTTATGAGTGAACGAATTACAAACGATGAACAATTTTTATTTAACATTTGCTTTTCCGACGAATGTTCCTTTTTTTTAAATGGCGAAGTAAATCGTCATATTTGTCGATATTGGTCGGACTCTAATCCCAGAATTTACCATGAGGTACACACACAGCAGCCACAAAAATTAAATGTTTGGGCTGGCATTTTTGGCGATCATTTGGTTGGTCCTTTTTTCTTACCTGGAAATTTGACTGGTGAAATGTATTTGGAATTACTGCAAAATGCCATAGATCCTGCGCTAACAGATATAATTGAAAATCAGAATGATGGTCGATACGTTGAGAATATGTTGATGTTCCAACAGGATGGTGCCCCACCACATTACGCATTAAGAGTTCGGCATTATTTAGATCAGACCTTTCCAGGTCAATGGATTGGTAGAAGAGGTGTCGTTGAATGGCCCCCAAGATCGCCAGATTTATCACCTTTGGATTTCTTTTTGTGGGGTTACATAAAAAGCAAAATCTATGCTACTCAGCCAACATCCTTAGAAGATTTACGACAAAGAATTGTGAATGAGTGCCATCAAATTACTCCTCAAATATTGCAAAATGTCCGGCAACGTTTTCAGCAAAATCTTTATTATTGCATGGAAAGTAATGGTGGTCATTTTCAACATTTACTCGGCTGACAGGTCAGTTCATTCTTTATCTTTTAACAACTTTGCTGCTATGTATTGATCTCCTCTTACGATGAGGTATTTAAACTTTAAATCAATAAATCTCCAAAACTACTGAATTGAAGTACATGAATTTTACATCATTGTAAAGGGTGTTGAAAGACCTTTTAAATGATGGATCATTCGACCCCCCTTTCCATTTAAGATTTTAGGGATGGTGCCACCCCCGTTTAGGGGGCTGCAAATGTTAATGTGATTTTATGCCAATTTTGTTTCCCCCTCGATAACAAAATCGACGGGTCCAAGCGTGTTTTTTTAAAAGGAATCATCCGCCAGTAAATGCATCTGTTTCGTTTTCGGTGCGCCACCCTGTATAAGGAATTATACGCGAAGCAATTAAGATCTGCGAATTTCTCGCATATTTTAATATAAAAATATTTTTCTACGAGTATATTTGAGATGTCATATGAGTTCTATGAAATATGATGTATGTATCTTTCTAATTTTAAGTTACCGTTACTTAAATAATGTGGCGGCCGTAGCTTAGATGCTAAGATACTACTTTCTAAGCCAGAGCATACGAGTTCGACTCTAGGCATCAAAACGGCATTTTAATTTCTAAAAATGATACAAACCGTTACCGTGATTCGAAGGGCACTTAAAGCGGTTCCCTGGACCAGTGAAAGGATTTCTCCGGCAAACGTGCCATACGATATTATCATCATACTTAATGTTCCTTGCCCTTGTACTGATATTGTTTATCTTCACTCTCAGTGTGCATATATTATTTATACTTGCTTGACAATTTTACTTTTTTTGATCATTGATTAGTGTAACCATCTCAAAACCAAATTAAATAAAGAATTTTTAAAGTTTCTAAAGTTTTTCCTCTCTCTCAATGGTACTACAGCCCAAATGGCCTCCTCCAAACTATGTCGTGGCCTTTCTTTTGGTCTTGCGCCTTGAATTTTGCGATCTAGGGCTCGTTTCGGCAAACTTTCGCTCTCCATTCTCTCTCAATGGTCAGCCCATCGAAGTTTCTGAAGTTAAACGAATTCTGAGATCGATGCCTCTTTGGTTACAATGTCTCTAACAGTTGGTAGAGTTTATGGTTGTAACTTAATGTCTATACCCTGTTTTCGGTAATAGGTTCAAATATCTTCATCAAGACTTTTATTTTAAAGACTTCCTTTTCGTTTCCTGTCATCACCCGTTATCGCATCCATAACATTCATTGTTCTGATAATACCACACCCTGATTTTCGATCTCTAGTGTGTGTTTTTAAAAATAAGTTTTGTTTCCCTTTACTATTTTCCATTTATTATTCCGTTGGTGGGGATCCACTGTAACATTCTCTTTGGCCATCTTTGATCATATATCCTTTCGACATGGCCATACAATTTCAGCCTTTTGTATTCTATAGGTTTCAGGATGTCAATCTCTATGCCCTTACACTCTTTGATTTTAGTATTCCTTACTTAATGTCTTCCAGTAATATTAATTTCCATTGCTTTTTCTTTTCTTCTGTTCCATCCATAGTTACTTAAACTCCGGGATATTTGAAACTTTCTACTGCTTCAATATCGTCCTCTAATTCAACTGTTCTTCTTGTTAAGTTAAGACTTTAATGTTTTTCTCTGTTTAAATCTTGAAGGTTGTTCGTCGTCTGAGTCGTAAACTATGCGTCTCCTGAAATCATGTATTCCTGTTATATCTCCAAATTGCGAATTGTTGAAGAACTCGTTACCTATGATGGTAATTTGAGGATGTAAAGGCTTTATCTTTTTAAACTTTTTAAAGTTTTTACCATTAGTTTGGACCCTAGAATCAACTTCATCACGAAAACTATTCGGTTTTAACGAAAGGTCAGACAAAACATCTAAAACTATCTTATTCTTAAACAAATTAACGAACTCTTGTAGTTCTGCATTGTATTCATTTTTTTCTTCTTTCTTTATATGAAACGAACTGTTCTTTGAGTACCATACGGAACCGTCATCGGATACTTTAGTTATATGTGGATAATCTTCTGGTTCTCGAGGTTCGTCTTTGGTACATGATAACATATCTGTGTTATCGACTGGTTTATTAAATATACTAAGTAATGGATTATCGGACGATAATTTAGACGTCTCTGTTTGCTGTTTCGAAGATAAGAACGGGTTATCTTCAATGTTACTTCTTTTTGTTAGCGCCAAGTTACTAAACGGATTCGGTTTTGTGACTTTTTCTGGTGGTGAGTCTTCAGAATCACTGTCTTCTCTAGTTTTTCTTTTTTCTCTCGTTGGTTTCTTAGACAAGAATCCGCTGGTTTTGTCTTTAGAAAATTCGGCATTATCTTTACCATTTGAGCTTTCAGTGTTTTCCCTATTTTCTAACTTTATTTTCTTAAATGGATTATTCTCAACTGGGTCTGCAGCAAGTCTCTTCACAGTATCATTATCTTTTTCTGTGAGAATATCTCGTTTTTTAGTCTCGACATATTTTTCTTGAACTTGAACAACCTTCTTTTGAATTGGCGGTGCTTCTAACTGATCTGGATCCAAAGTCTCAGCAATAACTTTAGATATAATCGGTTCAGCGGTAGAATTTTGCGTTTGGGTATTTTTAGCTAGTAGCTTATGCTGACTGGGTTCCTTATTGGTGGTCCTAGCGAACACCTCTTGGACTCTATTAAATTCTGGATTGCAATCCTTTTCGCACGATCCACGGATAATAGCCATAGCGATTTCTTGGATTGGAATAGTACGTTTGTTTTGTTTCGACAAAAGTTTGATAATATCTTTATATGACTTGTCATCAACATCTTTACGACTCTGCAGAACGAGAAATTCTTTTGATGAGGCTGCTATTCTCTTGAACTCTTCGCAGTTATTTTCCCATGCCACACAAGATCCTCCTGCTTTTGATATTAACTCTTCTACCTGCTTTCTTTCCTGTTCTAACGTGAACAAAAATATTTTATCTTTAAACAGATTCTTTCTATCAATGCCGTTTTTGAATTCAACCTTATTAAGTAATTCTTCAACTAATGGTGGGTCATTATAAGCACTAATGTCAGGCGGACGAAGATTTTTAGATACATTTTCTGCGAATTTCTTCCAAAAACCTGGCTCCACGGTTGGTTTATCTTCTAACAGCGCATGTAATACCTTGATAGTTAGACTTATTTTTTCTACAGTAAGATGTGTGCATTCCAGTTATCTACATATTTACCCTGAATATGACTTAAATACTTTTTTAAGGCTTCTTTTTGAGTGGTAGGTTGCTGGGTAGCTGTAGTAACAAGGTTCATTTTTCTAAAGATATATTTACTACCCAGTCCACCAAAATGTATGGTATCTTTGTCTTTTAGTTGCACTTCAACATTGGGTGCCAGTTCTGTACCATTAACTGTTGTTTTATATTTTGAACCCAAATCTGTAATTGCCACTTCATGATTTGAAATGCAAATTTTAGCATGTTGTTTGCTTATGGAAGAACATATATGGCTATATTTCCCCTAGCTCTTACTTGTGTTAAAATTTTTGTCTCTAGAATATTTATTTCTACTCCGGTCTCTTTTACTTCTGTTTTTAATTAAATATATTTTTTCTTCAAACGTCAAATAATGATGACATTACTTATCTAACTTGATCCTGTCAAAGTTTGATGTCTCCGCCATCAGCAGTTTTTTTTCCCATTTCTTTACGGCGGAGGGAAAATGCTGTCATGACAACAATATGAAACATGTCACAAAGCAACAATACAAATGTCATTAACAACAATTAAACATCATTTTTATTTATAGTAATATTAAAAGTACAATTAGTTAATGAGGCATTTTCAAAATTGAAACAGTGCAAAAATGTTCCCGACTCTTGATACGCATTGGTAATTGTTGATGATACTGATGGTCGAGAACAACTTTCAGCAATCATTCCCGATGTTGGCGAATCATGAGGGTTTAAAATTTTTTGAGCATTATCGTTCTTATTTCTTATTTCGTTTAGGTTTTCCATTTTCGCACTAAATTTGCGCTTGCGGTTGCAACAACAATGAGCTGTCTTTAATAATTGCAAACAACTGTCAAACAACTGTAACCAGGGAGACGCAAATCCCACCGACGACTTAATTATTTTAATTTCTAACATCTAGACGACTTTGATAGTTGTCACAGTTAATTTCGAGTAAAAATAGCGTATGAATTGTACTATTTATGGTTGAAAATTGCTACGTTTGAAGAAAAAATAGTAGGTATACTTTATTCGGCAAAGAAGCGACTTTTCTTGACTTGCCCTCTATTACGCGCCGAACGAAGTGAGGCGCGTAATATCGGACGCGTCAAGAAAAGTCATGCTTCTCCGCCTCATAAAGTAATATACTATTTTCTGCCTCTTCCGTTCTGTGAGACACAAAAAAAAGTTTTTCCTACCAAAAATAAAAGCATCTTTAAAACTCAAGTAACAGACGTAACCTTCAAGCCTAGAGAACAGAATTTCGTTGCAAAGAATCTTAAATAACAATTAATTATATTAATAAAACCACTCACTTTGTTAGCAAGACTAGCGGAAGCGATAGAGCCCATCACACTCCCAGGTTCAGCTTTAATGGACGTAGCTTGGGAAGCTGGTCTTTGAAACTGCTGCTGTATTTGAGGTGTGTGAGCCGTTTGAGGAGTGTTCGGCGTGTTGGGTTTGTGCTCGGAGACAACATTAACACATCCCTGGCTAGTAACTCCCACACTGTTGATAGTCTGTAAGGGATTGATGGGCCGTACGTCGGCAGCTGGATTGATTGGATTCAATTGGGGTGGGACCATCGGAAGAGGAACGACTGGAACGGTCGGGCAAATGAACGGGGAGGTGGGATAGAGGGCGTTGTTGTAGTTGTAGATCATACTGGCTGGCATATATTGAACTGGAAATATAAACATATAAAACGTATAAAAATCAATTTTTCTAATCTCTTATTTAATAAAATAAAATGACAAAAACTATATTGTCGCGCAGTCTATTAGCAAGTGCAGATCTATCCCACACAAATTACTGGTTGACAGATAGTTTACATGTTTTCGCGCGGTATGTTATTGTTTGTGTGTGAGAAAATAAGTAGTAATTTTTTTTGATAGAAATATAGTTTAAAAAATACATATATACACGTTATTTATTTACCATTTTAGACACTGGTATTAGTATAGTTAGTTTGGACCGATTCTTTTTTGTTTTTATCCAACTTTATGTTATACGGTGAAGTGGAAGTGGATACTGCTTGTATTATTTCGTCCATTATTACATTAAAGAGAAGTGGGCTTAACGAGTCATCCTGTCTGACTCCGCTTTGTACTGGTATACACTGTGTTAGTTTTCTGTTTATCTTTGCCTGTATTCCATTATGGAAGTAGATATTTTGGATGGTTTGTATGGATAGTTTGTAGAGAGAAATAGTAACGAATGAAAGAATCATTCACAACTCAATTACAAAAATTCCTGAGTGAAACAACACACTATTTCTGAGTGAAACAACACTAAATCAAAATAAAAAATTGTAACTAGAATCGAAGCCTATAACAACATACCTTGATAGCGAGATCCATGCAGAACTGGATCACTGAAATGTCCAGGTATAGTTCGTGAAGGGGTTGTTGGTATGTAATATAAGGGAAACATCCCGGTTCCGTAGTTTCCAGGGCCGCTGGGACTCCCTAAACCTGAGTTGGTTGTGCTAGTGTGGGTGTTGTGCATCGTGGTTACTGTCACAGAAAACGGAGGCCATAGGTTGACGTCATTTAACTAGAAAGCAAAAATATATTTGTAATATAATAAATTTGTAATATTTTATAGTATAATAGTATACTTTATAGTATAATAGTATTATTTAGTATAATAGTATACTTTGTAGAAAGTTCTTACAGAGAGAAAAAATTGCGCAGAAAATTAAAAAATTCAGAAAACTTAACGTAAATTTCGCGCGTTTACCAATTTCGCGTTTGACTATTGGCAAGATGAAAATGTCGTTTAGCTTCGTGGTTATACAGAAAAACTTGGGTGGTCAGGTTTAGTTTACCGAAGGTACAAGCTGAATATAGCCGCAAATGTCAAAAATATTTCGGTTTGGCAGTGTTGGTATGTTTTTATAATGCATGTGTTGTATGCTTCAAATATAAAGAGATAAAGCTTTTAAAAAGTACATTTTGATTATACTATTTTATGAACTCTGTAATTTTTAATTTATATGAAGCAATAACGAGTAAATATTTGTCTCTTTCGAGATTAATTGCAAACATCTATTGCAATCTGGCAACTGCTGATTTGACGATTGCCAAATCTATCCCCTAATATATCAAAAGGTAATTACCAAAAAAAAAATTCTAATAATTAACTGCAATTTATCTCCAAAGAAACAAATACTTACTCATTCTTGTTTTATAAAAATCAAAAATTGCAGAATTTATAACAAAATGTACTTTTCTAAAGCTTTATCTTTTTATATTTGAAGCATATAGTACCTACATTATAAAAACATGCCAACACTGCTATACCGAGATTTTTTGTTCCATGTTTGACATTTACGGCTATAATCAGCTTGTACTTTCGGTAAACTCAACCGGAAGTTAATTTTTTATTTTCGGTTGAATTTTGATTCCTAAAAATGTCATCAATTAAACGTAGCAACTTAGGTCGTAGAAACGCAAAATAAAGTTGAACGGAATCGATGAAATCGAAATCAACAACGTAGAAATATCGCGTTTAAGTCCCATCGAATACCATTCCGTTATAATGTGGCAATCGATTACAGTTCACAACAAATCATTGCTAGTGGACAAATTAAGGTTGTATGTCCTCCAAAGATATAAATATTAACATTTATGTTAAATATACGTCTATGATGTCTTCATTGCAAAAACCAACAACTCTACTTTGTGTCGATCTTAAATGTAAATGATAAGGTTTTTGTGTATGGGACGAGTTAAAACTACTTATATATATTTTATAATAATTTTATAGTTTATATAATACTATAGTAAAACCGCGGAATAAATAACAATCAGAATGCCCACTCTCAGATGCCGCCTTTGAAGTTTGTCAGCGCACAATCACCATATTTTAAACGGAAACATAGACTCGAATTGAGAAATTTGTGACAACCTACGACAATTTGGCTATAATTTAAATTTTTAGTGCATAATAATTTAGTACATTTGAAATAATTTAATCTATTCTTCAACTAAAATACGAATAAAATAGTGCATATTATGTCTATAGTTGCCGTAAATAAATTAAACCGGGTTAATGTTTCTATGCACACCAGATAAAATGACACTGAACAGCACTGGTTCCGTTTAAAACATGGCTGATTCCGTCTGCGCGAACTAGATGCGCGTACTTATTTTTTCAAGCGAGTGGACATTCTGATTGTTTATTATTCTGTGGCAAAACACTGTAGAATAGTATTTACTAATAATATCACTTACTGTTGGTTGGTATACAGGTTGCTCGGTGCAGTGCATAGAAAGAGGTATTTGCGATTGAACATTTATTGGTTTGACTGCAGGTGTAACGATTTCTTCTTTTTGGTTGATGATTTCTGGATTTACGTGTTTATGTTTGGATATTTTGTGGTTGTCTCCATCTTGAGAATGGGTGCCACTGCGTTTAATTCCGTGGGCGTATTCGTCCAAAAAGAGCTAAAACAGATTGAAAGTTAAATTAAAGATATTCGACAATGCATATGATTTATCTTTACTAGTACAATCGATTATAGACGATCTTTATGGAAGTAATATGTCTTAAGTCTTAGTAAAACTATGATTTAACACAACAAATCTGTCCATTAATTAGTAATATATTGATTTCCTCTTCCAAATGTAATTTTGTTTATTTTTATTGGGTTTATGGTTGCAAAGTTTATTATGCAGTTCTTTTTTTAATATTGTATTGTTACATGCCGCTAATTGTGGTACTGTTCTTTGGCGAAGCCGTGAATATTCTTTTTACCCGAATGTTCCACTCACCGTTTCTATCGATGATCCAGTCAAGGTAACTTTCTGGAATTTCGTGTTATCGCGCGAAATTTCGTCGCTGTCCCTCCGCAGACTTCTAGAACAGACGATCTGTTTACATAAACCCGCCGAGTAGGAGTTAGTTTTATAGTAGTAGCGAAGTGCTTTTATAAGAGATATTCGTGTGAATTGTAGACGATAATTATTAATGTAATTAGAATTTATCTTCTTCTTCTTCCTTCTTGCTTTAAAGCCTGTTTCTTCTTCAATATTAGCCTCCTAAATTGTTTAAATTAACGCACCATCTTTTTCTTGGTCTGCTAATACTTCTTCGTCCATTTGGTGACTTATCTCGTGTTAGTCGTACTATCCTATCCTCTGCCATTCTACTCTGTGTTCGTTCCACTTCTGTTTCCGTTTTGTCACTTATCCATTTATGTCTTCTATATTGCATGCTCTTCTTTTGTTTTCGCCTCAATCCCTATTCAACAGGCTTTTCCCTAATATTCTTCGAAGTATTTTCATCTCTTTTGTTTCTAGTAGTCGTCTTATTTTAGTTATGTCAGGTCTTGTCTCCGCCGTGTATGTTAATATAGGTCTAATTGCTGCTTTATAGATTCTTGTTTGTGTCTTGTCTTAGGTGTTTGTTCTTCCAGATTGTGTCATTAACAAATTCCACCGCTTAACTTACTTTTAAGCTTTGTTTTCGTGTTTCTCCTTCTCTCATCTCCTAAATTCTAAAAATTACATTCCACCTGCCGTTCGTAGATAGTTCAAAATCATGGTTCATTCCCTTGCCGAGTAATTTATCAAGCTGTTTGCTTTGCAAGTTTTAGAAAGCACCGTGGTAAAAATTTGAATTCGGTTTCGCCAGGTAGAAATCGTTTGATTTCTCTTTTTATTTTTAGATGGCGTAGTTACGTCCGTAAATAGTTATTTTGATGACTATTGTTTTAGGACTGGAAAGATTTTTGTTTTGATTCAGAGCAGTGGCTATACCGCTCTGAGGAGACCTAAAGAGGTCGAAATACGTATAAGCGGCTTGCCGCTGCCCTGTATTGAAACAAAAATCTAATATCGTCATTATGTTACATTTAATTTTTGTTTAAAAATAAGTTTGAACTTACCTCGTTTTTATCAAAACCTGCCCTATCACCAATTATACATTTTTCTGTTTTCAGATGACTTTTCTTGCTATCTTTGATCGTTGATCTGTATTCACGATGCTTCTTCAGCATTATTTTTTCCATATCTTCGTTATGCCTACAGTTTATAAATTATAATTGATTAATTTTAACAATAAATACGAGTTATTGAAGATAAAAACCAAACAAAGCAGTACTATGCTCCTTCAACTCTACGTATAGTATGTTTTACAAATTTGCGATCGTTTTGGATTATCGCTAGACAGTCCACAGCCAATGGTGCACTCTACTGTACAGCATAAAAAGTACGAAAGTAAATTGCTCTAGTAATAATAATATGAAACAAGTAATTTCTAAACTAAATTAAGAGAATTCTTTTATAATCTTTTTTCACAGTATTAATAAAAAAAATAAAAAATACAGAAAAATACAAAGCTTTCATCCATAATCCAAAATGGTGGCAAATTCTTACAATAAACTATAGGTATTTTTCTAAATTTTAAATATACTAAAACTTACCTCACTAATAGCGATTCTGTTAGTAATGGAGACCTGTATGAGTCTCCGTTAGATGTGTTAGTATTGGTCGTAGCGCTCTCCATGTTTGGATTACTAACGGAACTTAAGTTCCCTGCGCTTCCACTACCAGATGTGCCACTGTTTTGTATTGGAGATAAACATTTCCTGGAACAATATATAACTTGAGTATAGTGTATTTATATTTAAAATTTAACCCGAGATCACTGACTATGTTAGAAAAAACCTAAGAAATTTTTAGTTTTCCTCATAATTTTTTTTTTCGGAAAATCAGCAACAGCGTACTTTTATGAATGCTTTCTCCACCACATGCCACTTGTGTTAAGTGCACTTGTTTCAGTCTAAGTGTGCAATAGGCAGAAAAGAGCTAGCGTTAAATTTCATCTAACAGGTTAGTTATTACGTTCGGCACATTGTTAGAAAAAATTTATACACCACAGGGAGCGCGTTTATATTGAATTAACATAAAATATTATGATCTTTTCTTGTTTTATCGAACATGGATCCAAAAATCAAACAGCAATTATTACAATGATACGAAGATTTTGATAATTACTGAACCAGAAATTGAAAAGATATCAGATTCAGAGGACAGTGTTCAAAGGAAAACTGAGGAAATAAGTGAAGTTAAAATTCAAAGTGAAACTGAAGAAATGAGTGGAGTTTAAATTCAAATTTCTCCGCCATCTGATGTAAGTACAAGCTGCTTAAACAACTGGAATAATTTACCGACAGTTCTGGGAAAAGACCAACAAACTGTGTGGTTACGACATAGAATTTCACTGTCTACAGTCAAGACTTGTCGTCAAAATATCATTCCTGCTGTCAAAAACGTTGCCCAAAAACGTGCAAGACTGTGCTAGAGTGTTGGAAACTCTTTTTTCCTAATGAAAATAATTCTCAAGTTGTCGACTGCATCAACCAAAAGCTTGAGAAAATGCGACGGTCCTATCAAAAATTGTCCATCTATAGATTTTACAGAAATCAGTGTCTTCATAGGATTACTGTATCTCGGCGGTGTGCAAAAGGCTCAGCATTTGAATACCGAAGAACTATGTAGAAAATGCGCGTGCGTACTTTTGCAAGCAATAGGATTTGATAATAGTAAGACAAGACAAGAAATGATATAAGAAGATAATTTAGCTCCGATTCCAGAGATATTCGAAGGCTTTGTGCAAATACTACACAATTGGAGAATACGCAACTATTGATGAAGTGTTTGATAGATTTCGTGGTAGGTGTAAATTTAGACAATGCATAGGAATAAGCCCGAAAAATACGGGATCAAAATACACGCCTTGGTAGATGCTAGAATGATTTATATTGCAAATATGGAAATTTACGCAGGGAAGCAACCAAATAGACCATTAGACAATAATTATTCAATCAACGCTTTAACTTTATCAGAGTTTTGTATTAACATTTAGCTGTACGATCTACTTAAACAGATTCTTAAATATTGAGGAAAATTGGCTCAAGAAGACATGGTCCTATAGGAGTATTTTGCCCTACTTTGTGAAAATAAAATAGATATGGAGAACAAAACATACGAAGAATACCCAGAAGGGGATTGACAAATGAGTGACTCTTTTGTGCTTACAAATAAAATTACAAAAGAACTAAAAATTATACACTTCAAGAACTAAGAAATGAGTGACTCTTCTGTGTCACTGAACTAAGAAATGTGTCTCAATTATGAAGATCTTTGATATAGATTAAAAGGCTTGAATTGTTTAATTTGAAATTTTCTGACAGAAATAATTGTCTTGTAGGAATAGGAGAACGAAATGCACAATATACCCACTACACATAAACGATTATTCCGCTAATAACCCTAGTAGTTGATGCTATAAATTGATATAAAAAAACAAATATTTTTTTTATACTCACTGATTGTTCACTTGCCGGACCTTAACATCTACATCAGCTTCAGCCTGAATAGCATTACTGCTCTCTTCGGAAAGTGTGGTTTTCGGCTTGCTTTGGAAAAACCTTTGTAGGTTTTCATTGTAATTCAGTTGATTGTAGCTGGGAGGCGTTTCGGATGAGGATTTACTGTCGCAGTAATCGTGGTACGGAGATATTTCTCCCAGCATAACCGAATCACGCTCCTGAAAAAAGTTTTTATATAACAGTTGACTTGGCTGTGAGGTCAGCCACTAAATTTTTAGGTGTATTGACTTGATGTTTCCTTATTAAATAGGTCTGAGGGTAAGATTAAAGTTTAGTTTGTATAAATTGACAAAAACTGCTTGTAAACTACGGAAAATAGAAATTTAAAATTTTAAAAACCTCTTTTCTGCTTTAAAGAAGACCCGTCCATAAAATACTAAACTATTATGTTACGTAGAGAGTCGGTGCTATATACAAAGGTGATCCCGGCGATTGTAGTAAGGGACTTATTGTAGATTATACAGGGGTAGAATCAATGCAACAAGAAAGAAACCACTAACTAAAAAATCGTAAAATAAACAGCTGTCATATTTCAAAAAAGGAGCTAAATACCGAAAAAAATAACTTCAAAGAATTAAAAATTTGAGCGATTACACAATGATATAAAATGGAGTAAATCAAACTGAAAGAACTCGTTTTGGAGTCTATAGTATTAGACAAAAAGTTAATATGTAGAATAGAAAGCTCCTTCTTCTTCTAGTTCCATGACCGTTATCGATGGTTGGATATCATGTTTGCTACCATAGTTGCTATGATAACTTTATTGACAGTAGATCTTTACCTGTATAATAAGATTCAAAACTTCATATTTTTCAGGCTACCTCATAATGTCATTCTTCTCCCTATAACGCCTTCTGGTGTCTCCATTAAAGCTTCCTTAAATATTTGCTCTAAATGATAGGGTATATTGCTTTAGCTTGGAGGATTTTACTCTTGCTAAATCTTTCCGACCAATCAGTCTCTCAGAATTGGTGGACCGGTTCATATGTAATGGAGCACTTAGAGGCAGCCCTTTACATGCACATCAATACGTCTACCAGGCTAGGAGGTCTTGTGAGACTTCTCAGCCTGGTAGACGTATTGTCTAGTCTTCCACCTTGTCAGGTGGATCCGGGCCTTGCTTTTTCAGAGGCAGATAAGTACCGAAACGGTTGTTGCGTTCGCGTTTCGGCATCTAGTGGTTGCCCTCAGAGAAGAGTTTTGTTCACCTGCTGTAGTGTCTGGTGGATTGACAGCCTTCTTCAGCGACTGTCTAACCAAGGTATATATGCGCAAGCCTACGCCGATGACATAGTTATACTGGTTGAGAAGCTCTTCCTGGAAACGGTGCACGATGTCGCTCTTGAAGAATGGTGCCGGGAGCAGTCACTCGGGGTTAATCCTGAGGAGACTGCTGTGGTTTCTTTCATTCAGAGAAGGGCCATCGGACCTACCAGACAGTTCACCTTCTATGGTAGAGCTGTATCGGTTTCCAAGTCACAAAACACCTAGGAGTAATCCTGGATTGTAAACTTTGATGAGAGGAACATTTGGACGCCAAGGTAAAGAAGGCCGCTGCAGCTTTCTGGGCATGCAGAAGGGCTTTCGGAGCCAAAAGATTGCCGGGCTAAATTGGTTTCAGCCAAGGCCCAGATGACTCACCACCAGCGGTTGCCAAGCGTTAGCATCTCAGGAGCCTTGAGGACCACTCCCACAACGGCTCTTGGAGCTCTGCTGATGGACAATTGTGACATCTGGAGATAGGCCGCTATTGTTGTCCTGTGCTCTCTGTGGTACAGGACAGTATGACCTCCAATTTGAGTTGTCATCCTTCCCCTTGGTTCAATTTCCTGACCGGGATTAGTGGATGGAACAAGGGCTCACTGGTTCACGGGATAGGTCCAGAATCGATGCAGGTGCTGGAGTATATGGGAGCGGAATCGGATTTAAATCTGGCCAGGATCTTGGCACAAAGAGCTTCTTTTGCGGAGGTTCCAACACTCCTGGGCATGTCCTCCTCACATGTCCTCTGGAAGTACCCGGCACTGGCCTATCAGAGGTGGCAGATCCTGGGTTCGGTCTTTATACAACCGAGCCAAATGAGGGAGTTAAACTTAAAGGTACTTGTGGCTTTCTGTGAGGCCCCAAGGTTACTAAAGAATTGGACGTTCAGAACAGCTGCAATGGCTCAGATTTGGAGCCCCTGCTGATTATAGCAGATTTGGGAGCGCGGAGCAGCCTGACCTCAGAAATGCCGAAGACATGTATTGATAAAACTGGTCTTGATGATCGAATAAATCAGGAAATAGAAGTAGCAAATAAAGTACTTTTTACAAATTTTATGCATCCATTTATTACGCCTCCTTTTTGAATATTTATTTTGTTATTCCTCTTCCGGACACAACAAATTGACAATAGCTAATAGTTTTTGAATCACTCTTCTATGAAATAAGTAAGTCCACTGACTGAGCGGACGCGATTTTGCCGGTAAATGCGCGTTTCGGTACCTAATTTTAGTGGTGGATTCCGGTGCTAATCGATTCGTTCAACTTCGCGCGTTCGTTTGAAATTGCGTACCTTTAAAGCTTTATTAAAATTTTCAACGAGAACTTTTGGTATTTTCTTTTTAATGGTAAGCAAAAATTCGAACAAAATTTCATTTTTCGCACTTAACTGTTAATAATTAAAATAAAAGAATTCTTGACAGGAAACTTTTCTTTCTATATATTATATATATTAATATTATTATATATTATTAATATATTATTAATATATTAATTATAGTATATTAATTTAAAAACTTGCTAGAAAATCGTATTATTTCAAAATTTCGAGAAAAACTTTCGTGACAGATTATAAGAAAGCACGACTTTCACTAACTGTACTTTTTATCGTTCTATTTTTACTAAAAAGCTTTGGATCGATTATAACAAACATTTTATTGCTTTCAGTTTACGAACTAGAAGGAAAAAAAATATCGTTAATTGTCTCTCTTTGTTAAGAGTTCCTATAAATTGCCGCTTCTTAGCAGTAAACCTATGGACCATGTTCGCTATGTGCTGGGAACTCACATTATATATATATATATATATATATATATATATATATATATATATATATATATATATATATATATATGTGTATTATTTACACCACCCTACTTTTTTAGTTAAATATAAGTCAATACACCTTCTTAGATCCTTTGATACAAAATAGTTGCACAATTCGATAAAAATGAAGACTAAAGGCCCATATGGAACCATATAATGAAATGCAATTACGGAAATGATCCCTGAGTCATCAGTTTTTAATAAAAGTTAAGAAAAAAAAAACTGTATATATTACCATTTTGTATTTTCGGATAGATAAGGAGCGCAAGAAGAAAAAAGTAGATAAGAAAAATAAAATAGTGGCAACTCGTAAATGCTCTCAAGTTAAGTTAATCTTAATCAAAATTTTAAAGCTTTGTTAGATTGTTAATGTCAATATAAATTAATATTATGTGAACTAGAAAAGCATAAAGAATTTTATGTCTACTGTCTACAAATATTATCTTTCTTTTAAAATTAATATTATCCCCAAAACATGGAAATATTTTAAATGGCGAGAACATTATTTGTAAACATTAGTGAATGTATTGAATAGTAAGAAAAAACTAACAATAAAATACTGTAAATGTATAGAGTTTACTACTGTGTAAGATGAAAACACTATGAAATGACTGAATTTTTATTATTTTTAGAATATGAATGGATGTGAAAATTTTTCTGCGATAATATTCTTCAATTTAGATGGTTTGAAGTAAAGAAAAAATTTATTTAGACATTAGACATTTAGAAATTATCTAGAAGTTACATAACAACAGAAACTATGTATTAATAAACTCAGATGCAAAAAAAAACGCAACGGAGAAAATTTTGGTCAAATTCAAAATATTTCAGTGTTTTTTATTTTTAGCTTTATTTAGATGATTTTTTAGCACACTGTGTATAAATTTATAAATTTTAATTTATTATAGTGAATTTTTTAAAAAAATTTTGTAATTGACTTATTATACCGGGTGTATCGAAAGGTCGTTTTTTATCCTAACTTTGAAACATTCTGTGGAATAATTCCGTTAGCGGATTTTCGTAAAACCTTGTTTTTCGGTTACAACCATGTCTTCTAAGTATTATATTTTTTGTTTCATGTGAGAATATGGATTGATTCATTTTTAGGAGCGAAATGACCTATTAGAAATTAGCAAGTAAGTGTCTGGCTTGTAAAAAAAAAACTCCTTCTTCACTAGAAGCATCTTCTTCTTCACGTACTATATCAGAGTTATCCGACGTTGGCAATCACCATTCCGAAGGTTTCTCGATCTTCTGCCACATGGAATAATTGTCTTGCATTTGATATCTCAGTCTATTTACGAATAATTTTAAACCAAGAAACCTGTTTTCTTTCTACACCTATAGGGCCTTCTATTTTGCCTTTAAGGGTCAGTTATAAAATCGTATATCAATTTCCCCTCACTATATGTCCCAGATAAGACATTTTTTGATGTTTAACAGTATCTAGCAGTTGTCTACCTTTGTTGACCCTCTTTATTACTTCCTCATTAGATATTCCTGCTGTCCAAGGTAAGGAATACATAACTCAAAAAAACTTTTATGCTGGAAAATTAAGTAATTTGGGATATAATTTTTTAGATCACGTCTATTCGCCGGATTTAGTTCCCTCAGACTTTTATCTATTATCCAAAGTAGAGAATTTGAGACTGGAAAACGTTTTGGATCAAACGAAGAGCTGACAGTGACGGTTAATGGATTAAATGTACTTATCTTATCTTTGATTGGTATAAGCGAACTATGTTAAGTCAAAACAAGAAGTAAACTTTAGATATATTAGTTGTAATGTTGATTAGTTTATTTACTAAATTGCACACTGTTTTTACTCAAAAAAGTTGTAATGTTACAAGTAATTATATATTTTTTTATAATATATAAGCATGTAAGCAACCGGTATGACCTTGTAGTGATTTCATAGTGTTTTTATTAATTCTAATAGAAAAGTTTTATAGTACCTGCAAGCTACACTTCTAGTAAGTATACAACAGTCAGGTATTTTTAAAATTTTTAATAGTAAATATAAAACTAGAAGGGAATATTATTTATAGCATGACAAATTCACACATTTAATGACTGTAAACATAGTAACCACCTAATTCGGTAAAAAATTTAGTTTAACTTAATATAAAAATACTAATAAGCACATAATATTGTATTTAATAATAACCCTAAGTCCTTAAAGCATTAAGACTCTAGATACAGTTCATCCAGAAAATGTAACCAATAAACAAAGGAAATAGTTCGTTAATAATAAAGCAGATCATATCACACCACTAGAAAATGGACACAAGAAATCCAGGTCGAAGCAATATATATTAAAAAACAGAAAAAAATATACGAGAAGTCCTTGCTGCTCTTTCTAATGACCGGAGTTTATCCACCACAGGACCTTCCCATTACCAAACAATCTCCAGTGGGAAGATCACGTGAACTCCTCCTCTCTCGTTACGTTCTTCTAGTCACTGATCTCCCACTATTATTACAGCTCTTTTCCTGCCGATTGTTGTTCTGAAACTGTCCACACCTATAGTTATTCATCTGCATCTAGTTATTTTCAGGGCCTCTTTAATATATATGTTACTAGAATGTTTCTACTTGTGTTGCATCCATCGTTGGTGCATATACCTGGATCAAATTTAGTTTTGAGCAAGATACCCTTTTTGTAGGAACATTTAATCTTTCTGAGATTGGGACAACCTTCGATTGCTCTGTTGCGACAATAATTGTAACCTCTTAAGATATCCATGTTCCTGGATAAGATCTGGTGGAATGAAAAACTACTGAAACAGCTTTAAAACTAAAATATGATCCAATATAATGGAAAGAATGCAAAAAGTAGGACACAATGGATCTTGTAGGTCGCAAACTGACTTATCTCCTAAAAGTAGTAACAGTAGCAGTATTATTAATTGACAAAATCTCTAAATGTTGCCTATATATATATATATACCTGCTTTGTCTAGGGGTAATGCAACTAAAAAATAGTGAATAACAAGTGATATATAATCAGTTATTACTTAGTAAAATTCGTAGTAGTGTTAGAATAATGGTAAATATCAGTGAAATAAATTTTTTAGCCGAATTATATGCCAACTATGCCAAAAATGGAAAAAAGATAAAATTATGTTTACATTACAAATATATTCAATCCGAGTAATACCTATAGCATACTTTCCTAAGGCTTTCTTCAGTTGATTTGAAACCATGTAAACGTATTTTTATCATAGAAGGAATAATAGTGTCAGTTTCTTGTCAAGTGCAAAGAAACCGGTGTAGAGGTTTGTCGCACTATATTCGAAAAAAAAAAAAATCAACCAACCAACCTTCAGTCAGACGCCTTAGGTCACTTTTTTTGGAACTTACTGACATTTTAGGTATAATATTCCCCCTGTATCTTACTGGATTGCGGTCTGACCTGACTATGCGCACAGTATTTTATTATGTTTTTCCACACGCGCCACGTTAGAAGTGATTTTAAAGGAGCTTTCTGCCATTACCTACTGTTGAGACTTACTTTCTGAAAAATTAGAACCTAACCCAAGCTGAAAAATCGAATAAGACAATTTTTAAAAGAGATTTGTGCATTTTTTTCAGTATACTTTTGAATAACCACACCACCAGATTGTTTTTAACAAATTAGTTGCGCTTGTCATACGATTTTTATTGTTAAATGTAAAATAATACCATATCTTTAGGTTGATAAGCTTTAAAAACATGGGTGTACCACGACTTTCGAAATTATGCAAAAAAGAATTGATTATTAAAGTGTTAAAACTAATAGTAACTTATAAACTTAAACTATCTATATAATTGGCTATTTCTTGATGTAAATTCATATTTGCCAAGTACATACACGTAAAAAACATTGTTTTTTAATTTACACGGTATGCATATTTCACCTTAATGTGTTTTACGACACATTAACTTTATCCGAAAGAGTTTAAGTTAAATTATTCTTCAACACTACCCAATTTATTCCCAAGAAATTACAGTTCCCCGATTATTCTCTAGTTGTATCATTCTTACTCATTTTTTATGTTTTGATGTAGTCTAAACTAAATATGAAACAAGATCAATTAAAGAAATCATCATCATCAGTGGCATTACAGCTCTTTATGAGCCAAAGCCTTCTTCAGAACAATCTTCCATTCGCCCCTGTCTCTGGCAACTCTTCTCCATGCTTTAACTCCGATGGATTTGAGATCATCCTCTATGTTATCTTGATACCTAAGTTTTGGTCTTCCTCCGGCTCGTCTTCCCACTGGTCCTCTTCGTTCGAAAATTTTTCTGATCCTCGCATCTTCATCTCGCCTAATTACATGTCCTATCCATCGAAGGCGTGCTAATTTAATACATTTTACAACGTCAGGTCAAAGTTGTAGCGCCTACTCCACAAACCCTGTTCTTGGACTAACTAAATAACTTGGACTTTGAATTAAAGAAATTACTAACTACAAAACAAATAGACTAACTACAATGACCTTTACGTCATAAAAAATCTATATTATAAACAACGAGCAATAGGACGCATTAATGAAAACAAAAGAAATCAAAATTAAAAGAGAGGTAAGATAGTGCTGTGTGCTATCGCCATCTCATAGTGTAAATAAATCTTAAGAAAGAATCTTAATGGAGCCACTGATAAAGCAAAGGTTTAAGGAACAGCAATTATCAACACTAGGCATGCGGATGATACTGCTATTTTGGCAGAAAATCTCGGAGATTTGCAGAGATTAATAAACAAGATAGTTGATCATGCACTTTACTTTTTCGTGCAAGTATCGGGCTGAGTTGGTTGCATCTTTGTTGGCGAACCACAAATCATTAAGAGTACACCGATGGGAACAGTTTCTGCATGTAACAAGATGTTCCACGTCCCTTTATCTCCTCACAGTCTCAGTTTGCATCATCTTGGTCTATTTTCTAGAGATTGGAGAGTCCACTGAATCTGGGGACAAGGAAAATATTCGGGCGATTCCTCCTGCACTATTCCAACGAAGCTTTTCTTAGATTTCAGTTGCTGTCATGATGTTCGAGCTCCGTATAGGGTATGGAGCTGCATGTCTTATTTAGTGTCCACTTGTTTGGTGTGGACAGATCTATTCCCAACGGGGCACGCATATTCAGCAGTTAATAAACACAGTGCTTGCGGCATTGTGCTTAAGACGCCAGGATATGCACCACATATTCCCGTTATGAACAAAAAAATCGTGGACTTGTAAGTGGGCATAAAAAGAAAAAAAAAGTTTTTACAGTGCCGGTGACTTAGGAAGCTGCAGTCAACAAGCGAGGCATTGCAACCACAACCTACAGAATTCAGGTAACTCAGAATGCCAAAATTGGACAGGGTAAGTGCTTAGCTTATTATCGATATTATAACCGTTGTCACAGAAAGGGACATTATGGGAAATTATGCAAACACAATTACGTGAACGCAATAAACGAACCGGACTCCGAGTCATCGGATAGTGACTAACTATTCGCGCGAATGTAGCTCTGACTATAACTCTGATTCTAAAAGTGCCCTTTTCGATTGCCTTCCAAAATCTTCACAAAAATATTTATTTCTCCAAGAACAGGATTTTTATACCTAAAAATGTACAACATGAATTCTTGGAATTGTTATGTCAGTCTCACCAGGAAGTAGTCTCTATTAAACTTCTTGCTCAGGAATCTATATATTAGTTTGATCTTACAGTAGATGTAGAAAATTGTGTACTATCCAGCTTGACTTGTCAAAAATACTTAAAAGAGAACAACACACGAGAGCCTCTATAGCCACAAAAAGTTTCAGATCTGCCATGGCAAAAAACACAAGAGAATTTTTAAATTTTCTCCAGCAATATGACATAAAATTATTAACACGATACCCAACTTCTGGTACATTAAATGGCATAATTGAAAGAGACATTCAATAAGTAAAAGGTCTACTCGCCAATACAATTAAAGATCCATTTGATCCATTTAAACCGTGCTAAACTGCAACATAACGCCAAAACAAAATACTAAAGGTATGACACATATTAAAATACAGATTAAAATTTTTTATCCTAAAAAAAGAAAGGAATAACACCAGTTTTTGGAACAAACAACGACTTAGGCAAATATATTAAAAACAAGAAGAGCCAAAAGACAGTGGTGTATAAAAACTTACATTTGGCGACTGTCCAAAAACTTACATCGGTCAAACTGGTAGAAATTTTCACAAACGTATAGCAGAACACAAAAGGGCTTTCAATAATAAACAAAACAGACTCTACGTACGTACTTCACTTTCTATCTAGACCATAATCAGTTCTTTTAATGACGAATTTCAAATTCTTTACATCCAAAATAAAAGCTTTTAACTATCTTTATTAGAATCTATGGAAATGTATAATTTAAAAAATACAGAGATAATTCTGAATGATCAACTTAAACAGTTCTCCCTTCCTCAAGCTATTCAGGTAAAGACTATAAATTGTAAACACATACCAAAAATAAATCACTTGAGAAAGGCACTTCACCAAAACAGGTGTCTTCTTCTTCAGGTTCCTTCTCCTATTGGAGGTTGGAAATCATCATCGCTATTTTAATTTTATTGGCGGCGCATCTGAATAATTCTAATAAGCTGCAACCGAACTACTCTCTCAAATTTCTTAGCCAGGATATTTTGCGTCGTCCTGGGTTTCTCATCCCTTGCATAATTAACCTAAGTAATACGTACTTCTCGCTCCTCATTATATGACCCAGATATTGAATCTTTCTAATTTTAACAGTTTTTATGACTTCACATTTTTTCTTCATTCTTTGTAACACCTCTATATTAATTACTTTTTCAGTCCACGATATTCTGTGGATTCGCCTGTAGGACCACATCTCAAAGGAGTTTAATTTTTTGATTTCAGACTGTTTTATTGTAAACAACGTAGTATTCTTGTGCGGATCTCTAGATTAAGGTTACGGTTGCAAAGTAAGTTCTTCAATTTTATGAACGTGTTTCTTGTCATTTCTATTCTCGATCTGATTTCTTTTGTTTGATCTCCATCTTCGGTTAGCCACGTTCCTAAATATTTATATGTTGTTACTCTTCCGATCTCTGTTGCTACTCTTATCTACATTTTGTGGTTTTTTTGAGAATATCATTGATTTCGTTTTCTTGAGATTCATTTGCAGTCCGTACCTTTCACATGCATTGTATACATGTTATATTATGTACTGTAGATCTTCCATGTCACTTGCAAATATGACCGTATCTTCCGCATATCTAATATTGTTAATGCTATTTCCGTTGACCAAAATACCTTCCACAATATCCAATAAAGCTTCTTGAAATATCACTTCACTGTAGACGTTAAATAAGAGTGGTGAAAGTATGCACCCTTGTCGAACTCCTCCAAGTATACTTACTTCCTCTGTCAGTTCTCCTTCGACTCTTATTCTTGCTTTCTAATTTTGATACAGATTCGATATAATTTGTAGATCTCTACTATCTATGTTTTTGGTCTTAAGAATACTTAAAAGCTTTTCATGTTGGACTCTGTCAAAAGCTTTTTTAAAATCTATGGTTTATGGTATCTACGAAACAGGTTTAGTGATAGTAATTTAAAATGAATTTTGTGAAAGTGTTGAAAACAAAAGTTTTCAGTGTTTTATTGGTAGATAAATGGTCGAATCCATCACCTCTTTCTCAATATATTTCAAAATCAGGATTTGTTACAATACTTACGTAAGCCTAATGGTAGGAGGACAGAATATCGAAAGAGCAGAGAAGTACACGTACTTGGGAATACTAATAATATTTAGAAAATAATGATACACACGAAATAAAAACTGGAATTGTAAACACACCTGCTAACTTTATACAGATGAAAAATTCACTTTGCAGAAGAAATTGTACATTACACCTTAAATGGAAATAGCACTAGAAGAAGAAGAGTTTCAAACAAAAATAGGTGGCTATTTATGAAATATCTGTTTTTGATAGATCTTTCTCTATCTTTTTTCTTCCAAGATCGTCTCGGTCTACATTTCTTTTGACCTTTCTTTTCAAAATGAGTCTAAACAAGTTGTACTTATGATCTTCTTCTCATTGCGCCGTCTCCTTTCGAAGGTTGGCGATCCAAATGGCAATTGTAGTTCTGGAAACTGCTGCGCGAAAGATCTCTGCGGATGAGCGGTCGAACCATCTCCTCAGGTCTTTCAGCCACGAGTTCTGGCGTCTTCCTACTGATCTTTTGCCCTGTACTTTTCCTTCCAGTATAACTTGAAGTAATTCATATCTTTCGCCTCTCAGCACATGACCCAAGTATTGCATTTTCCTCTCTTTGATTATTCTTAGTAATTCTTTTTGTTTACACATGCGACGAAGTACCTCAACATTAGTAACTCTTTGTACTCATGGAATCCTCAACATTCGTCTGTATATATACATCTCAAAGGCATCTATTCTTTTTTCTACTTCGGAGTCCATTGTCCAACTTTCACAGCCATACAGTAAGACAGAAAAAACGTAACATCTGATCATTCGGATTCTAAGCTGTAGACTAAGGTCTGATCTTGTAAAAAATGTTTTAATGCTCATGAATGTTTTCCTTGCTTGTTCGATTCTTGACAGGATTTCTTTTTTTGGATTACACTGACTATTGATATTTGTTCCCAAATATTTTATGGAATTTACCTGTTCTATTATTTGACCCTTGGCATACACCTGTACGTTTATTGGTGTCTTTGAAAATACTAAAGTTTTAGTTTTGGAAACGTTTAGATGTAAACCGAACATTTCGCTGTGGTGAACTACCGCATTTATTATATTTTGTAGTTCTTGTGCGTTGCTTGCTATTAAGACGGTATCATCAGCATATCTGATGTTGTCTATGCTGATTCCGTTAATCTTAATTCCGCCTTGGACCTCGTCTAATGCTTCTCTGAATATAGACTCCGAATACAAATTAAAGAGTAGCGGTGATAAGACGCAACCCTGTCTCACTCCTCGTCGGATTTGTATGTCTTCGGATGTTGTGTGCTCTATTTCAATTGTTGCCGTTTGGTGCGTTTTGGTGTACTTATGATACGTATATATAATTATGTTAGATCATAATAAAAATTAAAAGTAAAGGTCAGTTGTAGGTAGCTGAATTTAAAATTGCAACGCTCATGGAGCTTTGCCATATAAATGTCGAATTATATTATTATATGATAAGTGAAACACCCAGTATTACTTTAATTTTAAAAATAATCAATGTTAGAGAGAACGCAACCAATCTATCATTGAAATAAATATTTAAAAAGCAATATTTACATCTTATAGTATATTTTAGTTCTTGTCACCTCGTCCCTCGTCGATTGTTAATGGATGTACTCTGGTCAGTAATAGAAAGCCGACAGCGGTATACAGAAAAAACACTTACCCTTCGTTTTAGACTTACCGAGATGGTAGGATCGATCTCTTGCGGTAAATCTAACTCTAAATTTGTTCTGTTCACTTCGTCCATGAGAGATTCCATAAAGTTTGCGAGGTCTTTGCAACGTTTGGAGACCTCGTGTTTGACAGCCTCGTTGGGCCTAGGTAATTCCTAGAAAAAAGGAAGAAAATTAAGATTAACAATGTAAATTTTTATTTTTTAACTCAAAGAACATTTCAAGTCCGAGCGAATGGTGTTATATTCTATCTTAAAGAACAACAAAATAGAGTCGCACAGGGATTGATTATCAATCCTACTCTATTTTTATTAACAATGAACGATATAATAAAAATCATTGCGAAACCTGTTTAGGCAAGACTATATGCTGATGACCTAATTATTTACATCAAAGGCAAGAACCTTAGTCGTATGGCGTCAATATTACAAGAACACTTAAATAAACTAGTGAACTGGTCCGGTGTTAGGTTTTGCTCTAATAAAACAAAATGTATAATATTTTCAACAAGACATATCCAGGACAAACCGAACCTATTCGATCAACAGTTAAATTGGAAAAGTCATATCTAGCAGATGTTCTTTCATATCGAAATGGCCTTAACTTGTTAAAGTACCTAGCTCACAAAACTTGGAGTGCCGATTGTAAAACACTGCTCATGTTATACAGATCCCTAATTCGTTCCAAAATTGATTACGGATGTATTGCATATGCATCTGCCAGCCTGTGGCGCACCCAGGGGGGGGGGGGTTTGGGGGTTAAACCTCCCCCCCCCAGGGCATATAAAGTAAACAATATATAAAGAATAGTAGAAAAATGTAACTTGTCTTTCACACACAATACAAAAAATCCAAAACGCTGATTGAATAATTAAATTACCACTTTAAATATGTAGAGCACAATAATTATTGTATAAATACGCAATAATTAATAATATTTTTCATTATATTTAGATACCTAATATTAGGCTTATAAGAAATTAGACAGAACGAGTCTGTTGCGAGTAGCATGCGCCTACAGGACTGTATCTGCGGCCTTGTGGACTATCACGGGTTGTGTTCCTCTGCATGTATTAGAGCAGTAGAACAGAAAAGAGACATCTCTATGGGAGAAGAAAGCATTTGACAACAGCTATAAAAAAAAGAAAGGGAAAGATCAATGGAAAAATGGCAAGAAGAGTGGAACAACATGGAAGATGTCGCTCAGTGGACAAAGATGCTGATCCCGAGCCTAAGGGACTGGGTAGATTGTCTGTTTTAGGGCGTATCTTCATAGGTTC
Source organism: Diabrotica undecimpunctata (assembly GCF_040954645.1). Lineage (NCBI taxonomy): Eukaryota > Metazoa > Arthropoda > Insecta > Coleoptera > Chrysomelidae > Diabrotica > Diabrotica undecimpunctata. The sequence goes on along the minus strand of NC_092808.1, from coordinate 5,207,468 downwards.
AGAAAGACAGATGCAGATAAATGCCTATACTGCGAATATTCCGACACTGTTACTCACACAATGCTGGAGTGTAATAGATGTACAGTGGAGAGAAACAGAATGTATAAAGAAATAGGTATGAACCCTGTGACTGTAAGAGATGATCGTAAAGATGACGGGAAATACGAAGAGATGGAAAAGTGTTCACAATTACATCCAAGCAGTCATTAAAAAGAAAGAAGAAGAAGAGAAATACCAACCGGGCTAATGACAGAGATAAGATCTAATTACTATTTTAATGGGAATAAGTCGCAATTGAAGTTTAAAATAAGTTTATTGACGTTTGAATTTTTGATCTTTGATCTTGCACTGATAACTTGTTTATACTCCAACAAATAATATAAAAAAGAATAGCGGTTGGTACAGAAGTACATCTAGCCTTCATCGACCTAGAAAAGGCGTATAATACTGTTCCAAGACTTAAATTGTGGCAAGCTTAACAACAACTCGACATTAGTTGATACCTTTTAGGAATAATCACAGAAGTATACAGGGATAACACTACTTACCTAAAAATCGGATATAGACTATCAGAGCCAATAAAAGAAACTAAAGGAGTAAAACAAGGATGCAGTATGTCACCCTTACTGTTTAATTTATATATTAAGGCAGCCCTCCAAAATTGGAAAAACCACTGCCAGGGAATGAGAATCCCCATAGGAAATGACATACTGTTCTCCCTAAACTTTGCGGATGACCAAGTCATCCTAGCTCAAGATTCTTATGATCTAGAATTTATGATAAAGTGTCTATAGAGAGAATATTTAAAATGGGGCTTACAAGTCAGCATGAAGAAAACAGAATATTTACTTAATTATCAGTTCAGATGCAAGGTTTGAAGTGTTGATAGACGAGGACGTGGAAATCAAACAAGTGGAAAAATTTAAATATTTAGATCCACTCATTGCTAAGAACGGCTTGGGAGAAACCGAAATTAAACACGAAGTAATCAGGGACGTAAAATTGTAGGATGTCTGAACTCCTTATGGTGGGATCACCACATTTCCAAAAGGAACAAAAAAAGAATAGGGCAAACCATGGTTGAATCAGTTCTTTGTTCTATGGCTCTGAAGTATGGACAATTAATGCAGACCTGAAGAGAAGATTGTTGACAGTTGAAATGGATTATTTGAGAAGAAGTGCTAGAATATCAAGGCAGGAAAGGAAGACTAACGAATCTATAAGAAATAACATGAATGCTACAGAAACGGTCATTGACAGAATAGAAAGAAGAGGTTCAAAATGGTTTGGACATCAATTGAGAATGTCTGACAAACGTTGGCCCCAAAAACTTCACAAATCGAAGCCCCCTGGAAGAAAAAAAAAAAAAGAAGTAGACCTCGACGCTCTTGAAATGAAGGAATTAGAAGAGCGATGCAATCGACAGGTTTGGAGGAGGAGCATGCCTTGCACCGGGAGGATTCCCGGAGGAGAACGGGAATACGGCGATAGCCGTCTTCAAAATGTATTGTATTTACAAGTTCGATTAATGTAAAATTACTTTAAAATGCCACAAGAAAATAGCTTCAGAACAATAGATAAGATCTAGATAAGAGAAGGGAGTGTTCCAAAAATGTCTTCAGCCTTACAGTGGCCATTCCACTTTCGGAGTACGGTACGTGCGACAGTCAACTGCGCATAAGTAAGAGAGGGTGGTTTTAGTTGGTAGGCAGGATAATAGATACCTGAATCTTTGGAACTGCTATCTTTAGTACTTTAAATTAAACTAAAACCCAAATTATAGGGACTCAACATGGAGGTAGCATAAAAAAATTCAAACCCCCCCCCCTAAGACAAATTGTGGGTGCGCCACTGCTGCCAGCACAACAACGTTAAAACCTTTGGATACGTTACATAACACCTCCTCAAGGATTATACTTGAAGTATAAAGAACAACTCCGATAAATAGCATACAAGCTGAACTAGGTAAACCAACGATAGAGCTTCGTAGGCAGCTATAAACCCTTAATTACACTTCTAGCGTAACTCTAAATAAAATAATTCCAATATTTAATTTTCAATCTCAAATATTCCTGCAGAATTCATCATGCAATGAACCTACTTAACTGAAAGCAATTTCCACCCTTATATCGATACAAAAACATATCTTCATCTTCACTCTATCTCAATACCAAAAAGGTAGCACCAACCCTTAACTCCCATTCCGATTACACAGTATACTATACAGTCGCGCCTAAAACTGAAAATGGAGTCGGACTGACAAATTATTAACGGCACAGAGATTCTCAATTTATATTGAGATTACATATATATAGAATACATACAGATTTACGATTCTACCTTATTTTCTATAATTAGGTCCACAATGGTCCTAATCATTTTTCATAGGTACCGGTATCGATTTTTTATTGTTCTTAAGCTAACTTTACATTCTAACAATTTACTATTGAATCTATTTGAAACTTAATTTAAACGGGTGTTTAAAATGTTCGAGTACTGCTCATAAGCTAAACGACAAGCACAAGGTATTACGCCAACGAACGCTGATGTTTACTTCTTAGAAAAGAAAAATATCAATTGCTTAAATATGTCTTGCAACATTGTTCTTCATAAGATTCTGTACTGCAAAGGGACCGCGAAATGCAGTATAGTCATCTGCGCTCTGGCAGCTCTCCTACTTGGGCTCTGCTCCTTCTTCAACCTTCAAGACTCTGTTGCTGATTGTACTTCTAATACAATTAGTTTGTTATTTAATGTTGTTATGTAAGAAATAGCTAGTCTTTTTCAAGGCTAGTTAACACCAAACCAAACTTCAAATAGTCCATAGCCAAAGATGGACTTAGCAGGGGATTCTTCACCTGCGACGGTCGAAGCCCACTGCAGAGCGCACGAGAAAACAATGGCGGTTCGTCCCCTTTTTCCGACGAGACGACAAAAGGATCGACAGATGGGTCAAACAAATGCATATCAAAAATGCCTGAAAATAAAGGATGAGGGCTAATTATCGTACATTGCGGAGGAAGTAAGGGATGGGTTCCGAATGCTTTAAACTGATGTGGGAAGAAAATAGAGGATTGTAATGTTGCATACCACAAAAGTATGGAAGCTGATATTTTTGAAGATTGTTTTAAAAACTCACTGATCCCAACCTTGGAGATAAATAGTATAATAGTGCTTGCTTGACAACGCACTCTATCATTCTCGACAGCTAGCCAAGATACCAAATACATCTTCAAGGAAAGCTGAATTGCAAAGCGTTTTAACGAAAAATGATTTGTATTTGGAAGATTTTTGTACAAAAAACAACTATTCAAGTTCTACACACGAAGCAATTTAACAAATTATATGCTCTAGTCTAGTCAATATTGGCGAAAAGAATGGACATACTATATTGGGACTTCCCAATATTTTCGGTTCCAAACCTATTAAAACGAAATATAAGGCGCGCAAATACATTTCCTAAATTTGATAAAGAGGTAATTTAGGTAATTAAAAAAGAAGTATCTAATATTACCAAAGAAGATTGGGTACTTCCACATTAATGGTGGAAATAAATTTATTATTGAATTAAAAGATAATAGTGACGCAGAAAATACGAAAGAAAGAGAAAATTAATCAAGTGTGTAAGTATTTTAAGAGATTCCTTGTTAATTGTGTTGTGCATTTAATATTCCGATAAATTAGAAGTGTATTAATGAAAAGACTCTAATTTTAGAAGAATTGTTATATTTTTAGGTTTTGTATATTGAAAATAAATAAAAAAAGTGCGCGAACAATGCTTGCATTTTTTGCTGAATTTTAAAAATTTTGAACTATATACTTACGTTAATTTTAGATTTAACTCTGTTTTAATAAAGTTCTTTTAGTAACAAAAAATCTAACAATAAGAAGAGTAGTTACAAAAGCTGTTGTACATGAGTTATTAATACATGCATGCGGTAAGAGGGAGGGTCCCTGTAAGATAAAATGTAAATAAAAAATGGTCAAAATTAATTTTAGCACATACGATATCCTGCTTTAGTAGTATATACGTAAGTCAAAAATAAATATTTTTAATTACTTATTGAATTACCAGAACCTCCAGCCTCCGCACTATATTTTAAAGCAGAACTATCAAAACCTACAAATCTGAGCGTTTCACTATATTTCTTATTGCAAATGTATAGGAAAGAAATTTAAACCTACCTTATTTAATAAAACCATAATCTCTGCTCGTATAATTTTACTCTCCTTAATAATCTCATCTGATACATTCTTAGTAATTTCAATTTTTGGTGGTTCAAAAATATCGGGATTAATAGGACCCTAAAAGTTTAATAGTTTAGTAAACATATTTAAATACTATATCGTTTTCTTACTTCTATCACTCTATGAAATCCTATAACAAATTCCAGTCTTCTAGACCAGGGATTTATAAAACTAGACCATTCTGTTTCTACTTTTGCAAAAGTTCCATTTTGTACTGCAAATCTATACGGCTTACTACGGAATACTGATCCAGCTATTTGGCACATTCTCATCACTGAAAGAAAATAAGATCAAAATAAAAATAAGAAGAATTCGCTTCAAATATATCAAACTTTACAATTTATACAAAAATATTAGTCCAACAAGTAAAGAAAACTGAACTTAATATCTGTACTAATTTAAACGCTAAAGGTAAGTTCTCTAGTACCACAGGAATTTACTTAAAATACTTTATAAGAAATTTACCATTTATTAAAATTTACTATGCATAAGATCGGGCAGAATGCTTTTGTTTAGGATCAGGAATAGTTTCATCGCCTGGATCTTTTGCTTCTTTGATAGCTCGTGGACTGTATATTTATTTCTACTATAAGGTTAGTTGAAGGTAACTACAGGTTTAATCGTCTAATTGGCTTACCTTTAAGGGTTACTAAGTATTGTTTGTTTAATAAAATTCTTCTTCTTCTGAAGCACGTGCGTAGATTTTTCAGCCAGGAAATCCTTCGCCTTCCTGGTCCCTGTTATCCCTCTACTTTTTCTTGTAGCGTTAATTGCAGCTACCAATATATTTCGCTGCTCTCCATGATGTGACCAAGGTAATCGATTTTTGCTGTTTTTATTGTGATTAACAACTCTTTTCCTTTTTGTATTCTTAATAAAACTTCTGAAATGATTTTCGATAGAGCCTTAAGTGACACTAAATATGGAATCAAAATCAACGGACAGACTATTAGTAATCTTCGCTATGCTGATGATACAGTCATAATAGTTGATAGCCAAGAAGCGCTACAACGACTAATAGATAGAATAAACACTGAAGGAGAACGACTGGGTTTGAAGATATTAAACATCAGGCCAAAACATTACAAACCTTGGATTACCAAAGGCATTCGCATATCTGCAAAGAATATGCGTTCTCTGCTATATATTAAAAAATTTAATGACAGTATCCCCATCTCTGATTATATCAATACGTACAGAAAATGCTATCTAAAACTACTCAAAGTAGCCAAAAAATCCTACTTTCATAATCGCCTAACAAGCTTAAAAAAATATTTCAAAAGAAACTTGGTCAATAATAAACGATTTTCGAAATAAAACCAGTGCAGCGAATCAAACCTTTTCTTTTCCTAACCCCGAAAATCTAAATGATTACTTTGTTAATGTGAGTAAAAATATAACCTTAACTATTTCGCCACAACAAGATCCAGTTTCCTATCTCCCTAATTCGAAAAACATTGCTGATACCTTCTTTTTAAGACCAGTTGATAAGACTGAACTCATTCGAACAATTCGTAGTATAAAAAGCAAATTGTCCTGTAGTACAGATGGATTATCTATTAAAATGTTCTCAAATCTTCCGCATAATCTATTGGAGGTCATGGTCTCGCTAGTAAATGATTCCCTTGAGAAAGGTATATTCCCTAACTGCCTAAAGACTGCCATCGTTATTCCTCTTCATAAAGGTGGAGACAAATCTGATGCCTGCAACTATAGACCTATTGCCTTGTTACCAGCACTATCAAAAATTATTGAAAGGCTTATAAAAGTTCGACTTATGCCCTTTCTCCTTAAACATAATATTTTATCGCAAAATCAGTTCGGCTTTTTGTCTAATAAATGTACTAGTGATGCCACGTTTTCTGTGTTACATGAGGTATATCTATCACTAAATAGTAACCTCTCCTCCGCCATCGTTTTCTGCTATTCCAAAGCCTTTGACTGCGTAAATCACGACATTCTATTAAAAAAATTAACTTTCTATAGAATTCGGGGTGTATCTTTGAATTGGTTCAAAACTTACTTGGTAGGTAGGAAACAAGTGGTTAGAATAAAAGACACCGACTCTAGTTGTAAAGACATTGAGTGTGGAGTACCGCAAGGTTCAGTATTAGGTCCCATTCTTTCTTTACTTTTCATTAATGACATCACTTACTTGAAAATTAAAGGGAAAATTTTTCTATTTGCTGATGATACCAGTATTACTTGGAGCAGCTCTAATATTTCAACGCTTCATTCAATTATAACCGCTGATTTGCTTATAATCAAGGCTTGGTCAGACTCCAACTTACTTAGCTTTAACGTGGATAAGACAGTAGCATTATCTTATAAAGGAGTCATTCAACCCTTGCTTTTGAATGAGAGCCAAATCAGTATCGTTAATTCCGTGAAATTTCTAGGTATTCTTGTCGACAGCGATCTTAAATGGTCCTTGCATACTGATTCCTTAAGGAAGAAACTAGCCTCAACTTGCTTTGCAATAAGATCTGTTTCGAAGGAACTAAATTTATCTTCTGTCAAAATGGCATATTTCTCATTGTTCGAGTCCCATCTTCGATATGGGCTTCCATTTTGGGGTTCTAGTACAGCGGCCCAATTTGATTTTATTTTTAGTTGCAAAAAAGAGCAATTTGTTATCTATTTGGTCTCAAACAAACAACTCATTGCAAGACCTACTTCAAAAATCACGGAATTTTGACGCTTCCCTCTTTATTTATTTTGGAAACGGTTTGTTTGATTCGCAAGCATCTAAACATTTTTCCCGATAGACCTGATCATGGCTACTCCATTAGAAATTCGGATTGTAACGTTTATTTACCGATCCCGTCCACTAAGCTAGTAAATAATTCTATTCTATATAGTGCAAAAAAACTTTATAATCGCCTTCCAAGAGAAATTAAATCCGCAACATCTTTCATTAAGTTTCGTAAGATGACAAAAATCTATCTCTCTGAAAGACCATATTATTCAGTTGACGAGTTTCTTAATGTATAACAAAGAAACAAAATTAGTATTGTTTATAATTACATTTGGGTGTCTCAAGCAGTGGCTACAATTTGTCTCATTTGTTGTTGTCTGTACAAATTATGTAAGTTATACAATAATTTTACTAATTTAAAATTGTATTGTTCTGTTTTTTTATTATATTTATTTTTGTTTTATACTTTTTGTACTTTTTGACTGATTTCTTTTTAGCTTTGTCCATAAAATTGTTCAATAATTTTCAGTGACAATAAAGCATATTTCTATTCTATTCTATTTTATTCTATTGAAGATTAATATAGACAAGACAAAGGTAATGGTGATTAGCAGAACACGAAATATGCAATTAAATATAAGAGTAAACAATACAAACATCCAAAAGGTCCTCAAGTTCAAATATTTCGGTAGTTGGATAACTGAAGATCTAGATCCAGACATAGATTGAGCAAGCCAGAACAGCATTTATTAATATGAGAACCTTGCTATGCAACAGCAGCCTTAACTTAACACTTCGATATCGCTTTGTAAAATGTTACATTTACTCCATACTGCTATATGGTGTAGAAACCTGGACCATAAAGGCCAATGTGATGAACCGATTGGAGGCCTTTGAAATGTGGGCATTTAGAAGACTACTTAAAATTCCCTAGACAGATCACACAACAAATGTTGAGTATAAAAGTATTAAATCGAATAGGCAGAGAACGAGAATTGCTGCCAATAATAAAAAGAAAAAAACTGCTTATCTGGGTCATATATTTCGAAATTCCAAGTACCAGTTCTTAAAGCAATAAATCGATATTTTACCTCTACCAAAAAACAACAATCCCAAATCATGTAATAACTATAGATTGATAAGCCTGATGTGCCACCCTTTAAAGATTCTCTTGAAATTGTTCAAAACCGAATTTATAAGAAATGTGAGGAGCAGATAGATCAAACGCAGTTTGGCTTCAGAGGAGGCATGGGCACAAGAGATGCATTATTTGCGTTGACGGTACTCTTGCAGAAATGTCGGGAATATAACAAGAGTACATATGTATGTTTCATAGACTTTAGGAAGGCCTTTGACGGAGTGCAGCATATGAAGTTAGTAGATGAATTAAAAAACATCAATTTAGACAAAAAAGACATTAAGTTTATTAAGGCTATATACTGAGCTTTTTTTATGCTTTTGATATTTTCGACACCGTTTTTACATATTGTGACGCAAAGAGAAAGAATATTTAGATATTTATATTTTATAGAAAGATCAATTAAAACGTTATAATTTGTCAAGAAAAGATTTAACATTGGAAAGAAACTGTACCTGCTATTAAAGTACAAATAATGCATCTTTGCTCTAGTTTATGACAACTTCCCTTTAGCGTACTTAATATTGTTTAAAGAACTTGTTTTTTTTACACATAAATTATCGTTAGAAATTATAAATGATGAAGAAAATACTGACCAGACTCGTATGTTTCTTTAAATAAAGGCATATCTTCGGGATGATAGAAGTCAAAAATCGATTTTCCCAGCATGTCTTGCGGCAAAAATCCAAAATTTGTGACAACATCCGGATCTACATGGCTAAAGATACAACCAGCAGTATGGCGCATTCCAAATTTCGGGGACGATCTCTTTTCTTCAGGAACTGAAACAATTCAAAACGCAATTCTGAAACAATTCGCTAGGGGCTTTACTATATTATATTGTATATTAAATCAGAATAAACTACAGTTTTATTTAAAAATACTTTAAATTATTTGACGTTGCGATTTTTATTTCGGAAATTGTTCTTTTCGAGATTTAAGAGACAAGAACGATTTCCGAAAGGAAATCAAACAAAATGGTGGTATAATATTTGTAATTAAAACTATGATTTATAAGTAATTAGGGGAAAGTAATACTTGAGCTTTATATACTGCCGATCAACCTGACCAATCAGAAATTAGCTAACACCTAGTTGACATAAAGTCGATTTTACGCAGACATTGCGTGAAACGTAACTTTTACGTGTGTTTAGATCATCGAGCAAAAAGACAAAAGAGGGAATCTAATCGTTATGAAAAGGCGACCAAAAAAGTGGCCTCTGATGGCGGACATATCCGGAAATGCGAATGCGCCAAATTTAAATTTTCCGACACTTATTAACAGTAGCTATAAAATAGTTTTCAGAATGTGTCTTAGACGAGAAAATTTTAATTAAATATTAACGATAACAGTCTAAAATGTGAAACAATTGTTAAAAAACTTCAATATAAATAAGATTTCATGTGACAGTTGAGACAAATAATAACATAACCCAACTAAATATGATTTCTTAAACAAGGAAAGACTCTCTTTCCTTGTTTAATTTGGCCTCTCAAGATGGCACTTCCTGTCTAACAATATTTTTGCCCCCACTACCTTTACATTCCCTCTTTTGTCTTTTTGCTCGATGGTTTAGATATAAAATGTGACATTTGACGTGAGACGTGACATTTGATATGAGATATGACATAATATGTGATGTTTTGGCATTTAACTTGACATTTGTCGTGAGAAATGACGTAAAATGTCATGTATTAATTCACATCTCACGTCAACATCACGTTTTATATCAAAATTTACGTGAAATATCATCTGTCTCAAGTCTGACATCCAGCTAACTAGTCGAGTTGTGTCGATTCGATTATGGCGGTCAAATATTGAACAAGAGCCAAGTTAACATTAAACTGTTATGGACACACTGTATGTTTTGCTGGTAATTACAAATTAAAGAGCACATTTGTATATTTAATATTAAAAATGTAATGATCTGGAATGCTCACCTTTATATGGAGAATATACAGGAACGGCAATCACAACAAGGAACATACCGCTATTGTTTTCTAAATATTTGATTTCTGAAGCATCTGTAAAATGTTTAAACTTCACAGTGAGCTGGAACGCTTGATAGGAGACGGCTTTGTCTACGACACCAAACCCAGACGATTTTAATCCTCTATATTTTCGAAGGCATACGTAAAGGCAATTTTTGTAATCTGAAAAATAAATATGTTACTTAACGATTTATCGATACCACTTTTTTATTTATGGATAGCTCCGTACTGACACTATGAAGCTATCTATTCGTTATTTGGCCCCATCAGCCAGAAGCACAAAGAAGAATCCATCAAATTGACCATACAAAAATAAAAAACAGCTCACTACCATTTTTGGATGTATTAATCACAAAGAAGGATAAAGCATATGAATTTAAGTTTAGAGAAAACCAAGCAGCATCAACAGATATTTAAATGATCACTTTAATCACAACATAAATATCAAGAAGGGAATCACGAAATCACTATAGGTATGATAGATCCCAAAAAACCTGCTCTAACGAAAATGTATTCCAGGAAGAAAAAAACCCGCCAACGAAGATTTAACAAAAAATCATTATACAGTGTCATTTATAAACAATAAATTTCACAAGATTGATGAAAGGAAACAACAAAGTACCAAAAACAATGTCAAAAAATTGAAATATTGTAGCGACCTGATGACTCGTCTAATCTTTATAAGAAGTCAAAGAAGCTGCAGGAATCTATAAACGTAAAAGATTAGAATTACCAAAAAAGGAAATCAGGAAGAGCTATGTAGAGGAAACATATGAAGATAAAAGAAACGTATTGTTACCTAATGTAGCCAGTAGCACTGGACCTCCAATTACAATTAGTGAAGGAGTAACCAGAAAACCAGTATAAACTGAAAAGCAGCGACGCCAGATAAGCTTCACCTGTAATTCCTAAAAATTGTGAATAAAATAATATATGGAAAATATAAAGAATGTTTTAAAGAATGTTTTTTTGAGTTCTTGTCTCTCATAGTACGTTCAAAAGCTTAAATCTACACTAACCTTTGTACTTTCCTTCGGAATCCACCAAGGGAAAGGCGATTCCGTTAGTGACTTGACTAGAAAAGGTTTCTCTATCTTTGGGGTGCACGAAATCGATGAAGGATCTGCCCAGCCACATATCTTTGGGGAATCCCAAAACTGTGGTCAAGCTTGGAGTCGTATATAACACCACGCCATCGTACATGGATATAACGCAACAGAAACTGTCCTGGAATAAAAATATTTAATTTATGAATAAAAATAGATAATTATTTTCGTCAAACAAATATAATACAAACAAATTTTTTAGACGACTCAAATCGAACATAATTTTTTAAAACAAAGTAAACATTTATAGCTATCGAAAACTGTAGAAATTTTTAAAAAATGTGAGTTATGAGATTATATAAATTATGAATTATCTGTATATTTCGAGCCAAATGTATTCCTGTTGTTCTTCTTCTTCAGCAACGCTGAAGAGCTGCAGAGATGTTGTGTTGAACCAGGCTCTGAGGTTCTTTAACCAGGATGTTCTTCGTTTTCCCAGAACTCGCTTTCCAATTTTTTTTCTTTGCAGAAAGGAAAGAAGAAAGATAGACGCCACTGAAATGTTCTGTTGGAGAAGACTATTACGAATTCCGTGGACCGACCACAAGAAAAATAATTTAATTTTAAATCAGCTCGTCAGCAAACGGCTCTACAGCAAAGTCCAATTTTAACAATTAAAATACTTTGGAATTAAAAGAGCATATCCGATAGGCTTAGTGTACTTAGAGTAAAGGGAACATTCCAAAAAATTTCATTTGTAAATATATACGCCTCTTCGGAAGAAAAATAAATGGAAACAAAATCTTACTGGATAATTATATGAAAGCATCTCCAAGTATAATCTCAAAATAGTTCTTAAAGATGCCAATGCCAAAATATGTAGAGAGAACACATTTATGCCTACGATAGAAAGATGCAACTTGCATTTAACAACGAATGAAAATGGTCACCTGCTTACTGATTTTGCAGAGAAAAAAAACCTTGTAATAAAAATTACCTACTTCCAAAGGAAAAAGATTGTTTATTATTTTTTAAAACGGCAACCGCGGCAACCCTGTGCTCGCTTAGGTGCGCATTAAAAAAGACAGTGTGTAACTGAGTGTGTACAAGTGACTTAAGGTGAATGCAGTTATGCATTTCTTCAAATTCAATTAAAACAGCAGTCCAGCCAATTTAATCCTTATCCGGCTCAAAGGACCAAAAATATGTATGTACTTTTCTTTGGTTCAATGGTATAAAATAAAAACAATAGTTGGACTGTAGTTTTAATTGAATTAGAAGAAATACATAACTAGGTACATGCATTCACCTTGAATCACTTGTACACACTAAGTTACACACCGTCTTTTTTAATGCGCACCTAGGCAAGCACAGTGTTGTCACGGTTGCTAAAACTATGTCCAGAGAATCAATTTACTTAAATCTCTTGCTGTTTACTCTTGAGGAGCTGATGAAAAATCTCTCCTTAAAATATATAGAGCATTAATTAGCTCTAAGCTAAACTATGGTAGTATTCTTTATATGATTTAGTAGCTCCTCATTTAAATCTTAATTCTAAATACGTCCCTACGACTATGTCTTGGTGCTTTCAAATCAAGCTCCGCTGAAAGTATTTATGTTGAATCATCAGAGCCATCAGTCTATGTAAGAAGCAAACAACTTCTACTTTCATACTTTGTAAGAATATCAGCAAACCCAAGTAACCCGGTAATAAATCTAATCAATCCCATAGAGCCGCCCCTAGCAAATGCATCCAATCACACACTCACATTACCACAAATATTATCTCCTTTATTGGATTCTATCAACCTTATAAGTACTACTACTATTTATACCCTAAGACAGCTCCATGGATGCACAATCTTTCAACATTCAATACTGATTTATGCAGATTCAATAAAACAGAAACCACAAACTCAATCCTCAGAAACTCAACACAATTTGATGAAATTTTATACACCGATGCGACCAAGAATGAAGACTGTTGTGGCTGCGCTGTGTCCACAATGACGATAGCAATAAGCTCTGTACAACTTCCTACAAGCTGTAGTATTTACACTGTAGAATTATATAGAACACTTCGCCATTTGTACTGATTCTCTATCCTCGATTCATTTAATAAGATGCATCTTCTTCACAAAAGCCAATATTCCAAGAAATACATAACATATACCTACATAACAAATACATATATTTTAACAAAATAGTCAAAATGATCTGGACCCATCTCATGTTGGTATATTGGTTAACTTAGCCTTTAAAGAGTTCCAAACTCACACGGATCTTAAGATACTGACTAGAAAATTCTCAGCTCATTGTCAGACCTGTGGAATAAAACAAACACTAAGCTGCATGAAGTTCAACCCAACTTATCTCGTCTCAATGAACAGGAAAGAAAAATCAGTTATTCGTCGACTACGAATAGGGCATACACGTCTCAAGCATGGATACCTTATAGCATCAGAAAACCCTCCAATATTTCACTACTGCAATACTCTCCTTTCCATCAAACACGTAATAACGGACTGCTGCCACTATGATTCTTCTAGAAGCAAGCACAACTTGCTCGGAAATGTAAAAGACATTCTTAATGTTCCAAACCGTTTTGAATATGTTCTAAAATTTCATGTTTATTTCAGCTAATCTAACCAGTGAAGAGTGTTTTATTATTCAATTTTACCGCTAATAATTGTTCATGTCAAATATTTGTATGTATAATATGTATACTGTTGTAAACTGTACCTGTGTGAATGACAATAAGCTGTCAAGATACAGTAATTATAAATAAAAAAAATGCAATGTCTGATGCAATTATATAGTGTGCAATTCGCATGAAATGGTGATTTTGCACTGGCATTAACTACTATTTACCATGAGAACTATCTTATACTTAAGGCGCAATATACTATATGGAGCTTTTAAATTCGAAGATCTAAAGTTTTTATCTTTATAGTTTCTCCAAAATGCTGAAAAGAGCATTTCCACACATTTGGCAATCTACAACCAGAATATTTTCTTCTCCTCGTCGTAGTCTCTCAGGAAGAGACTTATTTAGATCAATTTTATATATTAATGTACATTAAGAACATACAAAAACAATAAAAAGGAACAAATATGCCTTACCTCTGCATGACAAGTGTACACTTTTCCGGTCTCTACCGATTTGGTCTTAGCTTGTGCTTCGGGCTGTGGTTCTTCATTTTCTTTCTCCTCGGTACCTTCCCATTCCACTCCCAGGTTGACGGTGATGTCGGTGTTGGGACATAAAGTTGGCAGTGGTGGTGTCTTTGCTAGCGTGAAAAAAAACGGACATACCACGGCCATTGTGTTAACGGTATCTCAACCCTTGCACCGAGCAGATTGGTTTGGTGTAAGAGATTAGATAAGCAGGTTAATAATAGGATTTAAAGAGTATTTAATGTTTTAATAATAAAATGTAGCAATAGTATATTAGCATGCGTATGCTTGAGTGTGTTTTTTTGTGTGTATTTGAAATTTTTTTACAAAAAGTGCTGTAATTTTTGTAAATCTTGTTTTAGAAAGCAAGTTAGTGAAGCAAAATTAACAAAATTAGAAGCAGAAGAAAAGTAAATAATCTTTGTAATAATTATTTGCTTAAAACGGTTATTATTAGCTGTTAGTTGTTCCGATAGGTAATTGAATTTAAAAATATACGCAATTTCAACCTTTTAGTCATCTGTGCAAATAAAAAAAGTTTGATGTAAACAATGAATAGAAAGACAATAAACAACAAAAATATTGTAGTCCCTAGCTCTCAGTAAAACAAATATAATATGGGATATAAAGTAAGCACAAAAACACAATCTTTATAAGAAGTCCCAGCCCAAAGTATGCAGAAATATAGACCAGGAAAAATGAAGTAATCATATCGTAAGTGTTAATTAAATTTTTAAACCAAGTACAATAATGTAAATATACCTCTGAAAGAATAGTAAATAGATAATCTCGATACATAAAAAAGGAGATAAGAAGAAATGCGGGAACTACAGAGGCATCAGTGTGATAGCATGTATGGGCAGGTTATATGGAAAAATACTGAAAGAAAAACTGGAAAAATCTATCTCAAATAAAATCGGAGAAGATCAGGCGGGGTTCACGGCAGGAAGATCTTGCATAGACCACATTTATACACTCCAACAATTAATTAAAAAAAAAAAATGGCAAAAAATAGACCAGTACACATGGCATTTATAGATTTAAAAAAGGCATATGACACGGTCCCCAGAAGCCGTAAAAAACCTTTACACAACAAACAACAAGGTAAGAGTTAAAACCGGCAATAAATACTCCAACGAATTTAATACCACAAAAGGCTTATTGCAGGGATGCTCTACATCTCCGACACTGTTCAAGATATTCCTCGAACAAATATTAAAACCATGGAAAAGGAAATGTGAAGGGATGGGAATACCAATCCGCGACAACTTCTTGTACACATTAAGCTTTGCAGATGACCAAGTGGTAACGGCTCAAGATGAAGAAGATCTGTGTTATATGCTCCGAAAATTAGAAAAGGAATACAAAAAATGGGACGGAAATAAATCTAGAAAAGACCGAATATTTAACAACAGAGCAAGAACCAGTGACAAACTTGGAAATGGACGACAATAGGGAAATTAACGGCACTGACAAATTCAAATATTTAGGATTCATACTCTCAAAAAATGGAACCACCGAGCAAGAGATAACCAGCAGATTAGCACAGACAAGAACATGTATTAAACAAATGAACGGGGTACTGTGGGATAGACAGATTACGAGAAATACATACATAGAAGAGAATTTATAACACCTTGGTACGCAGTATAATGACCTATGGAGCAGAGAATTGGGTAATAAATAAACGAAACAGGTCCAAAATCACAGCAACTGAAATGGAGTTCATGAAAAGAAGCTGCAGCGTGACAAAAATGGATCGCATCAGAAATGAGGAGATAAAACGAAGAATGGCAATAGAACAAGACATACTCAGCTACATCGAAGAAAAACGTTTAATTTGGTATGGGCATGTGAGAAGAACAGATCATACAAGGTGGATAGCAAAGATTTCGGATTGGAGCCCAATAGGGAGGAGAACAAAAGGTAGACCCTGAAGATCATGGAGGGATGAAGTGGACGGGGCCAAAGAAAGACGAGACCTTAGAGATGGAGAATGGCAGAACAGAAAGGACTGGAGACGTTGGCTGAAAGAAGGCAGGCGGCGACAGCTGTAAAAATCCTTGCATAGATAGATAGATAGAATAGTAAATGCAAAAGTTAAACTGGATATCAAACCTCTGAAGCACCAGAGAACAACAACTGAGTTAGTAGCTTGAGTTAGCCCTAGACTCCAGCACAGATCAGAGGTAATGTAAGTCGATAAAACCTCACCAGCTACAGGGGGTCATGTAAGATGCCCCCATTTTCAGTTTTTATTAATCAACAAGTTAACAGTCTATTGCATTTACCTTTATAAATACCATGAGGATTGTTGTTTAATACTGATGTCCTTCCAATGTTTTTATGTGGCCATACAATGTTTTTAACAACTTTTTATTAAACTGATGATGGAATGATTCATTTCCGAAAAGATCTTCTTTAAAATAACAATTTTAAGCTTTTAATAAGCATTTTTTATACCTTAATACACACGAACACCACGTGCTTTTTTCATAAGTATTGATATTAGTTTTTGATGTCTTCCTCTATCGAAAGCTTTTTCGTAGTCAACAAAGCACAAGTGTGATTCAACGTTTATATCACGACATCGCCGAATCAGTATGTTGATATAGTCCTTCACGAGTAGTCATTCCATTTCGGAACCTAAACTGCCTCTCACTAATAAATGGAGTTCTATATTTTTTAATTTGCCATGACAAATTAAGGAAGCCAATAGTATACTTATTAAGGATACTTTTTCCGTTCTAATATGAGATTTCGAGTGTGATCTTTTAGCTAGTAATGACTAATATATGAAACGTTCTATGCATACCTACACCGTGCTCAATCGGAAAATCATCAGACAACCTCAGTCAATGACCTTGTTATAAGAGTGCTAGGTATACTAGGACTAAATTAAAGATTCATCATGTTTTGGCATCATTTATAGCAGACCTACCGAAGTCCCAAGTACTTGTATAATTGTAAATTACGACCGCTTTACAATAGACAGCTTCCAGATAAAAAAATCTGGTTGTTATGGAAATCAATTGTATTCTTTTCAGCCTTTATGGCAGATATTATTTAAATATGTGAATTGTGTCAGTGCAAGAGGTGACAAAGAAAATGAAACCAAATCTTGTGACTTTAAGGTTGAAATCATTGTGTTTTTTTAGTAAAATTCAATTTCATATTGGAATATTTTTTCTACATCTTAAAAGTTAATAATGATTTTACAAATAACTAGAAAGTACCAAAAAATTTATATTAATGAAATTTTACGTATTAAGTGTAAAAAAATCATTAAAACCAAAAATTTTAATTATTCTGTTAACGTGTCTTTATATAATTATTAAATGGCTATTACCTGTCACAGGTTCTAGCACCACCGGGCTAGGTTGATGTTCCGATATAATATCGTTCAATTTTTCTATAGTAACAGGAACTTCTATGGCAATTTGGGGAATGACAGCCTCAACTCCTAAAATGTTATGAAATAGATACAATTAGAATTAAAATTATGTTTATATATGAGAGATGTGATTAAAAATTTGCAGGAATAATGGTTAAAAACTTAATTTAAATATATTATTATAAATCATTCAACATTATCTCATTTGAAGGACTCCTCGTGACGACGTATGCACATATTGGGATCCTAAAAACTGTTTTTGTGGAAGCTGTTTAGCTCCTCCAGCGAGTCTAACCTGTGGCTCTAAAGCTCGTATATTTTGGTTCAATTACAGAGAAAGAGATAAGCTATACATGTTATTTGACAATTTTTTATTATTATTAATGGATTATTACGAGGGTGGATTGATATGAAACTAGCCTTTGATAGAAAAAACAAGTTTTTTGGAATTTAATCGATTTATTTCTCAACATAGTCCCTTTTTAGCTCGATACACTTAGTAAGACGATGTTCCAATTTTTTTAATTGCTATTTAAATGGGAATAAGCCACAATTAAAGTTTAAAATACGTTTATTGACGTTTCAATTTCCACTTTGGAAATCGTTCTCAAAATACAAACTTTAACCTTTAATTGTGGCTTATTCCCATTTAAATAGCAATTAATTTAAAATGCCACAAGAAAATAGCTTCAGAACAATATTAAAAAATCCAATTTTTTTATCCCATCCGAATAGTACTTTTGCTAGAGCTCTTCAAAATAGGCCGAAGTTTCAGCGACGACTTCATCATTTGTTGCGAAACGGCGTCCTCCGTGCCATTTTTTTTAGGTTTGGAAACAGGAAAAAATACCTGGCGGCAAAATCTGGGGAATCTGGGAAAACAGTCGCCATCACTTTGCCGGCCGAATGTGCACTCTTTGCCTTCTTCGGCGGCCCTTCGCCGCGTTTGCGCCACTGTTTCGACTGTTCTTTGGTTTCCGGTGTGTAATATTGCACCCAGGTTTCATCAACAATGTCATGGACTTTGTTGATCATTTCCGGCGTGGTGACTTCATTGGCCTCCCGGGACGCTCATCATCAAAAACACTCGTACGACCACGAACAAATTCAGCTTTCCAAAATTTTACTGTTGCTAACGAAGGTGCAACCTCACCATAAAATTCGTCCAGGTCGGCTTTGATTTGCACATTCGTTTTACTCTTTTTGTGAAAGAACTTAATCACCGAACGATACTCGACATTTTCCATTTCTCCGAAAACACAAAATTTGCTTGCTTTTGACGGCTGTAAAAACCAAACTAATTGTTTTTAAAATATTGACATCCCCACATAAAAAATAAGTCCATCAGGCAAATTCAGTGACCAACAATATATCTCTGTATATTATCTCGCTTAACATTTAACTAGTCGGGCACAGTCTCGCAATCCGGGTTAAAGTTCAATTTCTGACTTTTGCTAAATCTGGAAGTTAAGAAACTCGGGCGTACAGTACCTCCGCAACTATCTTAAAGGAACTTGTGCGTTAGAGTGACAAATTTTACATTTATATTACTCCAGTAAACGACCGTTTTGGAGTGTAATTTTTCTCGTCACGAGGAATTTGCTTGAAAATTTGGATTTTTGATCCTCTTACCCTCTACTTTATTTTTGGACTTAAGCCCAGGGTTACTTTTACTTAGGGGATGACAAAGCACCCCTTCTCGGAGATAAAAAGTATACGTTCAAAATAAGTTCTTAAAATGGATAAATTGACTAATTCTAAGCACGTTTTATTCTAAAGAGTTTTTTTTACTAAGTTAATACTTTTTGAGTTATTTGCGAGTGAAAATGTTCATTTTTCAAAATAAAAACCATGTTTTCAGACGGTTTTTCACAAATAACTCAAAAAGTAAGTATTTATTGAAAAACACATTTTTAGCCAAATTTTTAGCAGAATTTATCAAATTCCAAATCGAATATTACAACCTGAAATAACCAAAAAATGAAGCACTTTTCGAAGAAAACTCATCAAAACTTTTGGAAAGTGTTTAAAAAAGCTTTATTTTTGTTTTTTTTTTTTAGTTTCTCGCATCAAAATTAGGAGAGTTAAGCTCAAAATAAAGTTGGTCCCTTTTCTTTTGATAAAAAAAAACGTGAAAATTACCCCTTAATTACCACCACAAATAAAATTAATCATTACTGCTGGCTCGAAGTGTTTATTTTTGAAAAAAATTGGTTTTAAAGTAGGTAAAAGTAAAATTTTAAAAATTTTGAAAAAATACATTTTTTTAAAATAACTCAAAAATTTTGGTGATACGAAAAACTTGAAAAGCAAAAAAATAAAAAAAAATTGATATTGTGATTCAGATGATGAAAAAGTGATATTACTCTTCTTCGTGCATTTGATGTGAGCGAATCTGCTGCAATGGGTGCATTTCACCCAGTCATCACCTCTAGTGCTATTTCGATAGGGTTCTTTACATAATAAGCACTCAGTTTCACCATAAGATTCCAAGGATTTAGAGTCATGATGAGCTACAGACGTAGATGGAATCGGACTTTCTTTTTTCAGTGAGAGCGTCTTTGATCGAAGTATTGATTAAAATAGCAGTTAGTCTCTTTTTCCGTGATTTTCTCGAATTTTGTCGATAACTGCTTTAGGAAACGGCCTTACTCCTGCAGGGAAAGCAATATCTTGCAGGTTCTATTTTTGTCAATGCGACTGTGTTTGCAGACAAATTGTCGTTGACATCTGGGAAATGTTCTAGAATTTTCGGTGGATTCTCCATGATTTTAGCTTGCTACACTGTTAAAATGTTTCTGTTGTTTTCGGTAGTATTTCCTTCACTTGCTGGTGTAGACCTGTCTGTCACAGATGATGGCAAGAAGTCACTCTCTGAGAAGATACTCTCATTCAGAGGACATATCCCTGTTTTACTGAACCCATTCATTATATTGGTTAGCGTAGCAGCTAAAAGCAGACTCAATTTTACAATGCCAGGAATGTCATATATATAAAATGCCTTAACTAGATTGTTCACCATCCAGTTATCCATAGCTGAATTTTAATATTTTTTCAGGGGTCCATAAACACTCCTATCTTGAGGCTGCAATTTATGCGAGCAGTGCAGAGGTTACTCCGTTTTCCTTACAAATATCTAACGCCTCGACAGAAAGGAGAGATTCAAGGTTATCAAGCAGCAAAAGTATAGGGCGCTCCATAAGAAATCTTGTGCGAAACAAAAAATCCTTGACAAATTTCACAAAAAATTGTTCTTTGAATGGAAGAAAGAGATTGAAAATGAAGAACGAAGGAACAGTATTACTACTTGCCGAAACTGCAATAGTGAGAGTCACAAGGGTTCCTCTTTCTACGGACGTGAGTTTGCCTATTTACTTGAAGCCACGTCGTGCCACTATTCTATCCAGCTTCTAAACAGTTATGATACTCGTCTAGTCAACGTTCCAAATATTCGATGCTTGCAAATTCACACACTTGCAAAATAAAGACGATTCACTCTTCAGATAGATTTACATTTGGAGAAACATATGCAATATAACAGTTGCTAATATTTTCCAAATGCCTCGATATCACTATCAACTTATTAATTTATTGTTAAATACCAATTTAGTTCACAAATTTTAAAATTTGAATACATGATGGGGTTTGTCGACTAAGTCAATAGACCCCGGCACGGCTTAGTCGACAAGCCCCATATGTCACCCTGTCATTCCGAGGGCCGTATGATAGACATGCGTTAACTTAGATACAAATAAATCACGTCAAATCATAGTCAATGTATGTTACTTCTCAAAAATATTCAGTGAAATTTGTGACGAATAATTTTATAGATAATAATACGGAAATATTGAGAACCAAAGTAATTACTTACCAAGGATGATTCTAGATTTCTCGTTCTCACCGACACAAAACACAAGCGACCATACACATTATAGGTACTAGAGGCAATTAGTCAACTAACCCCTTTAGTCAACTAGCCCCAGTCTCCCCTACTATGTGGATTTTTAGTTCAATGTTTGCTCTTACAACAAAATGTTATGAACCGACGCGACGTGCAGACCTCTATAGTTTTACATATTTTTTACACAGTCGTCTTAATCTTTTTAGCTTAATATATCTAGTCAGTTTAATCCACATTAGACGATCTTATGTTTCGTTAGGATTTTTTTTTTAGTAAAATTTATTTAAAATCTAGTAAAAAATTTAGTATGTTGTAATAATCTTCATTTATATCACTACTTTCTCAGACATAGCTGCTCGATTACTATTTCAGTATTCTTGATTTTTTTTATTTAAGTAAAACTGATTATTGAAAACCAATTCATGCTGCTTGTATATAACAATCTAATAAACATATCTTATTTTAGAACTTACCAATAAGAGGCTCAGGAAATATATCCTTCACGATTTGAACAGAACTGTTGAGACTTTCACTAGGAGTGAACGTCAACGTAGAACTACTAATGCTCGTCACTGTGGATAACAAGTTAATGGCTTGAATTGTCTTGTTTTTGTGCTCTTTCTCTTTGCTGCGTTTGGGGGGTTGCGGACCGATATCGACACTAAAAAAGAATTATTTAAATATGATATTTTGGTACTAATATAGATACTATTTTTGTGGATCCAAAGATCATACATTGTTACAGTAATTTACTCACCTTCCATCTGGAATTGTTGTTCCGCCACAGTATCCACTACTTCTGCTAGAGTTGCTACCACTATGGATAGATTTTGAACTTGCACTAAAATTGTTTAATAATACTTAGTAAATTTATCTTGCTAAATAACAGGTAGCAATTTTGCCGATGATTTAGAAAGAGTTTTTGAATCAAATAAATCAGCGATAACATCCAATTTTAGAAAATTGGCTAGCTGAAAATTAACGAGTGGCTGACTATCTGTCACAAGTTAATATCCGGTTCGAAGGACCACCAATGTTTATCCAATCACTAGAATACACGTAAATATTTTTGAATTTAAATTATAAATTAACTTAAAATTAACAGCGGTTGAAAGATAATAAAAAGGTTATATGTAATGTGTATTACGTTTGAAAGTTTGAACTCGAATGCCTGCTTTTGGTAACTGTTTCAATATAATCGCTTAGAAGGGTAGGGGTAGTTAAAAAACATATGAGCTACACTAGCGCACTCGCGTTTATAGATATAATTAGCGTAAACAAGTTGGAATTATTTGAGGCGCTGGCTAGAATAAGGGCCTATAGGCCTATGGGTCCTGACTCTTTTTAGGATATTGGTTCAAAGATACTCTTCTATAAGGAGCTAAAATCCTTTGGATCGATGTTTTTTGCAGCTTTTATCAAAGGTATTAGAAAGGTATTTCCTTAAATGGTTGATTTTAATTTGACAATGGTAATAATCTTAGTCCAAACCAGCAGTTCAAAATAAAAATATTTAGGACAAAGCATGGCATATTTTAATAGTTGTACAGAATGGTACAAAAATCTTCTGTGCACTAGAATAAAACAGGTCTACCACAAGAAAGCTCATTGGAATGTGTCCTCTATGTAACTGTAGATCTTCCATCTAATAACAACACAGAAAGAGCTGCTTTCGTAGACTACATCTCAGTCCTAACTCTCTGCATTTTAGTTTCACAAAACTATAAAAAATTTATAAAAACTACATCGGTCAAACTAGTAAAAATTTTAACAAACGTATAGCAAAACACAAAAGGGCTTTAAATAATAGAAAAACAGATTCTACGTATTCACTTCACCTTCCAGTCTATTATCATTCTTTTAATGCCGAATTTCAAATTCTTCACATTCAAAATAAAGGTCTTAAGCTATACGTTTATTAGAATCTATGAAAATTAACACATTAAAAAATACAGATATAATGCTGAATAATCAACTTGATTCAAACAATTCTCACCTTCTCAACTTATTCAGTTGAAGACTATAAAGCGTAAACTCATACCAAAAGTCGATCAATTGAAAAAGGTACTCTGCCGAAACAGCTGCAGTGATAATAAATTATATTAAATTTTGTGGAAGTGTTGAAAACAAACGTTTTTAGTGTTTTATTGTAAAATGAATTTCCATCAAGCACAGGTCGAATCCATTACTTAAAATTAAAGGCAAACGGCACTAGTATTACAAATAAATAAGTGTGGAGTTGTATATAGTGAAGATATTTACCTTCTTTGGGAATTGGTGTTACTGCAACTGTTGGAATAAGCGGAATCGGAAATTTTAGCATTACTATTAACAGATACAGACTCCATCGTTTTTCTCTTCAGTTCCATATGGCAGTAGTCAAAAACCTGAAACAAATTAATTTTTTATTGAACAAAATTTGTCATAAAACTAATTTGTTGGCTACACAATTGACTATATAAAAAACTTGCAGCTCATCAATAAACATTGGTACAGTCATTAAGTACATACGTATTTTTTTTTATTTTATTTTAAAAATTTACACGGTGGTACAAACAAAGATTTTAAAATTGGAGATTATGTTTAAGAAAAGTATCGACACAAGGCTAGTTCGCAATAAATCAATGTATTTTTTCTTTTTTCAAGCATTTTTAAACTCCTTGCGATAAAAAATAGGATACCTATTTAAAATTCAAATCATTCAATAGTCTACTGAAAGGTCGCTAACATTTTTTTTCTAACAATAGCATAGTTTGCTTTAATTTTGCTAAAAACAAAAACATATCATACATTGGACTTAATTAATTAAGTGCTTTTAATTTATGCTCACACCATTTGTTGTTTAAATGTAAACAGAAAACACCAAGAGCCTCTTGTAAATATTTGGGGGTTCTTCCTTTTTGCACAGTCATTTCTTGACATTTTCAAGATTACTACACCGATTTTTATTTGATTTAATTTAAATATTTTAATTGTTATAAAAAATAATTCATTTTTAGTTTATTTCTACAATATTAGATTTTAAAAATGAGTACAACTATAGAATATTTATATTCTTCTTTAGATTTCATCTGAAAAAAAAATTCAAATAGATCAGCATGTCAGAACCGCGAAACATTTAGCTAAATAAGTAAAAACCACATCCGATGAAAAATATCAACCTTCAGTGTCCAAGTGCTTTCAGTCAAGTTCCAAAAAACAAACCCAACAAGAAACTTTTAACTTGTGCCATGCATTAGTATCTTCTAATATACCGCTTTCAAAATTATCTAATGAAAACTTTAGTTCTTTTTTAAAAAAATATTGCAAACAAAACATTCCCAGTGAACGAACTCTAAAGAGAAATAATGTTAATTTGTTATACTTCTCAGTTATCCACACCATAAAAGCCAAAATAGCTAATAATTACTTTTACATATATGTGGACGAGACCACTGACTCATCAGGAAGATACATTGTGCACTTATTGATTGGTGTACTTCACGATGAAACCTTTCCAAAATCGTTTTTAATTTCCTCTAAGCAAGTGGAAAAAACCAACGCTCTAACAATATCACGGTTTCTACAAGAAGCATTAGAAAACTTTTTTCTTCCTGCTGCTGTGCCTAATGATTAATTATTGCTTATTTTATCTGATGCCGCACCGTATATGGTGAAAGCAGGACAAAATTTAAAAATATTTAATCCAAACTTAATATAATGTCACCTGTGCGCATGGAATAAACAGAGTTGCGGAGGAAGTAACAAAAAAATTTCCACTAGTTAACAGTTAACACTGCCACCGCAACCCATTTTAACACGTTGGGGAACATGCTTGGAAGCAGCTTATTTCTATGCTGATCATTTTGTTGATTTAAAAAAAAAAATAATTAACCTTTTAACGGATGATAGTTGCCAATCTTTATTGGAAGCTAAGCAAGCCTTCCAAAATAACATCCTCCAACAGCAACTGTCATTCATAAAATCAAATTATGGTTTTGTCCACAAAAATATAAGTCAATTAGGATCCTCCAAATTTTCATTGTTAGAGAGTACAGTTTTAATAAAAGAATTTGAGTCATTGTGTCAAAACGTTAAAAGTACTATTGGAAAGGAAATTTTTCAAAAATTTAAAGTAACCATGGAAAAAAATAGTGGTTACCAGGTTCTTTCTGAAATGGTTCAAGTACTAGCTGGGGCATTTTCCGAACCAATTAATTTAGAACCATCTATTATAGTAAATTTGAAAAATGTACCAGTTACATCAGTTGATGTCGAAAGAAGTTTTTCTATTTACAAATATAAGAAGCAATAAGTTTTTATTAGAAAATTTTGAAAATCATTTTTGATAATCTATTGTTACCACAATTCAAAATAATATTTATATGTTAAAATAATTGTATATGTTATGTATTTATAATATTGTAAATATTTTTGTAAATAAAAAAAATGTAAATATTTTTTATTACATGCATATTTTCTAGATAAATATGCATATTTTGCATAAAATACTGCATATTTTTGCATAAAATACTGCATATTTATGCGCATATTTCATACTTTTTTATTTGCATATTTGCCTAAGCCTAGTCATTACCAAGGTCTACATATTAAAGATGTTATTTTGGAGAGTCTCCTGAAAGTGTATAAAAATACTACACTAAAGATAATTCATGTGAAAGACAACCAATTACCAAATCAGCAGAAATTATCGAAGAAAATATGACTGATGATGACCATATCTGACCAAACAACTACTAAAACCAATCCAGAAAGTAATAGAACAAAACAGAATTTCTCAAGAATGGAGATTAAGCACCCTTATACCTATCGTCAAAAAGGGAGACTAATCGGACCCGGCATATTATAGAGGAATTAATTTATGATTAACACAACACTAAAATTAACAACCAAAGTGATAACAAATAAACTAAATGAAATTATAACACTAGCAGAAGAACAACAAGGTTTTAGGTCGGGAAGATCATGCACCGACGCTATATTTATAATGAGGCAAGTGCAAGAGAAATCATTAGAATACAACAAACCGGCATATCAATGTTTCATGGACCTTAAGAAGGCATTTGACTAGATTAAATTAAAGGACGTTATTGTACGCAAGAGAGATACCTCTAGGAATAATCAAAACGATCGAAAACATCTACCAAAACAACACAATAAAAGTAAAAGTCGAAGAAGAACTAACTGACCCAATTAAAACTGGCAATGGAATAAGACAGGGAAAGTCCCTAAGTCCTCTATTGTTCAACCTGATTATGGATGAAATTAAAAAAAAATAACAAAGGAAGGATACCAAATGGGAGAAAAACAACTTAAAATAATCTGCTATGCAGACGACGCAATATTACTCCCTCAAGATCAAGATGGTTTACAACGTATGCTGCACTAATTTAATATAACCGCCAGAACATTTAAAATGTTAATTTCCCCAAAAAAGACAAAATGCATGGTTATAACAGCAAGTTTACCAATATGTGTATTGGAGCTGGAAGGTCAGATAATAGAACAAGTGATAGAGTTTAAATATCTTAGCATTACATTATCTAGCTAGGGAAAGCTCGAAACAGAAGTGGAAGATCAAGTGAATAGAGCAAACAGAACCACAGGTTACCTGAATGAAACAATATGGAGAAATAAAAATATCGGGAATGGAATGAAAGGCATAATTTACAAAACAGTCATTAGACCATACGCGGAGGAAACACGACCTGACACATACAAGACAAAAAGGATGTTAGAAACAACAGAGATAAAAACACTTTTGAAATGATGAAAAATTGATGGCAAGACACTATGGGACAGAGCTACAAGTACAGATATACGACGTAGATGCAAGCTGGAGAACATCAAGGACTGGGTAAGAAATAGAAGAGTAGAATGGAACGATTATATAAGCCGAATGACAACAGATAGAGTAGTAAACACGGCAAGAGAGGGTTCCACAATATGAAGACGATCAGTAGAAAGACCACGAAGTCCACGAAGACTGTCTACATAAAAAGAAGAAGAAGAAGAAGCAGAAGAATTGGGGTTTTTAAATACAACTCTCTATATATTGTAATATTATAGGAATTCTTAAAATCCATAAAACTAATAATGGCTTGAGGTTCACTGAAAAGTTTTGTAAAATAAATTGTATTAAAAACTAAAGCTGACAGATGTGTTTTTAAAAGCTCTAAAATTTACATGGTTTTTAATGAAAAAGTGCGAATTACTGTTTTAATGATGGAAGGCTACGACGATAGAAAAAGACCTTATTGTGAAGTAGCCATCTTGTTCAACAATACTTGTATTGTAAAGCGCTTTGATGAAACTGGACAAGTAAAAGATGTATTCGAATAGGTAGACCAAAAACTGTTATAAATTACAATAAACCTTCAGATTTAATGAAGAGTCTTGTTAAATATAAGCATACATCTCCAAGCAGAGCTGTACAAATGATATAAGTCCTGAAAAACAAGATTGGAGCCAATTTGAATGAGATATGGTTTCAGCAAAACGGAGCTTTAACTCATTTTGGTTTAATGTTCCGGGTTATTTAGATCAAACATTTCCCAGATCATGGTTATGTAGCGTAGCATTGAGGCCGTAGAGATAGCCTCTGGAGATGAAGGGAGTGGTGTACAAGAAGTGCAAGTGTGGAAGGAAGCCTCCCCTGACGTCTGAGGGGTTTTTTTGGAGTAATTGATAAGAAAATGGTGAGAAGTAAGAAAATATGTGAGAAAGTATGTGAGTGTTCGTTGAAATGAAAAAAAAAGAAAGTTGTATAGTGATAAGTTAAAATCTGCCATTAGGACGTTATGTGGATGTTTAATAACAAAATATGATAAATGGGGTAATTAGACAATGTAGATTATTTAAGTATGAAAATATACTATAAAATATATAAGTATAAAAGTATGTCGTACATATTGGTTTTTAATAAGAGAAAAGAAACAACTACATTTTTTGTAAAAAGTGTTAAATACAATTTTATTTTATTTATATAGAAATCAACATGTGTCGTTATAAAACAGAAAACAAGTGATTGCAATGTAGAAAATATGCTGACGCGATAATACCAGAAATTATATGTACATGTAGATTCAACGAATTCAAATTCATAGACAGGTTGTCATTAATTAATTTTGTATAAATATTATTATTATTTAAATAGAAATCGAGGTGAGAGTTAATTTATAGATAACTAGGTATGTGGCCCCAAGGCAACGCCACCTAGCCATCTAGCTATCCGCTATCTTTGATCTGTAAATCCCATAAGTCATCTACTTTTAGATCAGAGATTTCCCAGACGATGTCTGGTAGAGATTAGGTAGTATTGAATGGCCTCCTCGTTCACCCTATTTAAATCCTACAGACTATTTTTATTGGAAATACTTGAAAAATAGAATTTATAAAACTAAACCAACAAGTGTTGCAGAGTTAAGGCAAAGAATTACCGATGAAGCCATATTAATTTTTAGAGAATCATGAAGAAATGTAGTAGATGTGTTCTACCATCGTTTAGGATACTGTCAAATTAACAACGGAGGAAATTTGGAACACTTAATTAGGTAGACATTAATTTATCAATGCAATAAACTTTTAATTAATTTCTTAGTTTGAATCAAAAAATTTATCGAGACGATTAGGTGCACATTATCGAGCACAGGTTCCAGGCTTTTATTTTATCTTTTTAAGATGTTACTTACTAAATAAAATCACAAGTATTGTATACGGTTGAACTGGTATTAAAGTAGAGATTTCAAGAAAGATTCAATATACAAGGTGTTGTATTTAAAAACCAAAATGATTGATGATATCAGGAAAATGGTAAATCTGACAACGTTACATACCTCAAATTTCAAACCTTAATATTGTAAAATAGATGTATACCTGTTTTTGTATAATTCGGACCATCCATTTAAGAGATAATTAGATGTGTTAATATTGTAGGTATACTTATGTATTGTATTAATATAATTATGAGCCAATGAAATTTATTTTCTAAAAATTTGTCTGTCAGTTCTTTGTCTATAAACTGGTAGATATTGAGATCATTCAACATTTACTACGTTGGAGAATGGATCTACTCGTTATTCACTTCTTGGCCTTCCAACCCTGTATATTGAATTGGCAAATTTAACTGCAATTTACACGATTTTTGAGCAATAATTCGTTTTACACTAATGAATAATGATTCCTACCTTACTTTCAAAACAGTTTTTACCTGTTAATGGCCTATAATCTTTATCAATCTATAAATTTGTGTTACGACGAGTAATGATAAATTTAAACCGTCCTCTTTGTCCTATGTTCTTTATGAACTATAAACAATGAACGGACCTTAAATAAAACCTCTATTTTAGTTTTAATGAACGATGGAACTGCTGCACAAAAACCATTTACTTTCATTCAAGTCCGTCGGTATTGAATTAAATTTAAAATGTACATGGAGCACGTTGCAGTACACGTTTCTGTTGTGTGTTTCGCTAGCGAATATATTCGCCAACTTTGCTTGAAAGGAATATTGGATTACGTGGTGCAATCGTTTTAGGTAGACGTTAGCGAAAACAACATTATTTCGTAATATTTCTAAGTAGTTGTTAGAAAATTCAACGAAATTATATGTACGTAATTGTTGTTTTAACAAGTTAAACAATCAGATTAGTCTTCTCCTTTAAGGATTATTGTTTTGTTTGTTCTAGGATAAGGGGCACATAAAAAAGCAAAATTTTTGAATTTATTTGGAGACATTTTAAAGCAGTTTTTCCATTCCAAACGGTTTAGCACACAGGTCATTGTGTTTAAATGCGTGAACTACTTCCTTATGCACCGAGAAAAATTAACAGAGCAATTTGTAACAGAGATTGAAGGGGGTAAAAATAATTTACTTGGTGCCAAATCAGTACAAAATGATGGATGGTCTACCAATTCGATTTTTTAGCTAAAGACAAGTCGTTTCAACAAAAAGAAGTCTATTTGGCGGTAAAGTGACCAACATCCCAAATAATGTTGCTTTTCCTCCATCCCTAATAATGTTACTAATCTCCTAACAGATGATGAAGGCAATCTTGCCATAACTAAAGAAGATAAAAAGAAAGTATGAGAAGAATACTTAGAGAAACTTTTCTACGACCTTAGAACAATACAAGAACCCACCATTGAAGAAAATTCAGATCCCGAAATCCTACAACAGAACATAATAATAACTGAAATACACTCGCGATCATAAAATCCGGGTCATCTTGAAAATTTCAAGTTTCTTAAATATTTTTGCCTCTGGTGCAGTAATAACCTTTTTTTTTGGCTAATGTATTTTTTATTTGTCATCAATGTTTGTTTTGAAAGAAAAAAAAATGGTTTTTTATTGTTTTTATTGAAAAAAACAGAAAACAAATCAAATTGTTGATAAAACAGACATACGAAAAAAAATGGAAAATACAGAACGTGGTAAAAAATCAGTGAAATTTAAATGACCAATATCGTGTATTGCCTCCCATTGATCTAATAACCTCTTGCAGATGACGGGGCATACTTTCAATTTTTCTCCGGATTACATGTTGTGGTATGTTATTCCACTCTCTCACTAGCAGATCCTTAAGCTCCTGTGCGTTGTTAGGAGGAGGTGTATGGGTTTGAATACGTTTTTTCAAATCGTCCCAGAGATGTTCGATGGGATTCAGGTCCGGAGACCTAGCTGGCCAGGGTACCCTTGTAATTCCAACTTCGTCCAAGTATTACATACTGATCCTGGCAACGTGCGGTCGCACGTTGTCCTGCATAAAAACGGCGTTTTCTCCAAGCCCTGCCATGTTGGGCATAACATGTTTTTCCGGAATATCCGTAATGTACCTTCGTGCAGTTAGGGACCCATTTTCGATGAAGGGTAATTCTGTGTGGAAGTCGGAAGATATACCTCCCCAAGCCATGACCGAGCCTCCACCAAATGGCATTCTTGGAGCAATGCAAGCTTGTGAAAATCGTTCACCGGTTCTTCTCCAAACTCTTACACGTCCATCGGATCCAGTTAGGCGAAACGGGATTCATCTGAGAATAACACTTTGCTACAATCGGTAATTTCCCAATGCGCGTATTGTCGAGCAAAAGCTAGTCGTGCAACTCGAGGCACCCGGCGAAGTGGCGGTCCTCTAGCCAATACCCGGGAAGAAAGTCAATAAGAACGAAGTCTTCTTTTGACTGTTGCAACACTAAAATTGCTATTTCGTACTTCCTCTAGACGATTTTGATGCATAACCGCAGTTGAGGTCCGGTTCCGTAAAGCCTGAAACACAAGGAAACGGTCATCTAGTGCCTTGGTCGTTCTTCTTCGTCCAGAGCCAGGTCGCCTGGTTAGCAAACTTGCCTCCTGAAAGCGTTAAAGCACTCGTTGAACCGTACAAAGGCTTACGCCAACAGTTCTTGCGACTTGCCGTTGAGTGTGACCGTCTTCCACAAGTGCAACAATTTGTGCCGTTTCAACAACAGTCAAAGGCATTTTTGTCAAAAAATAAACACTAATAATGGCACTAATAAACACTAATGGTGGCAATAATAAACGTTTGTCCGTTGCATTTGAACAGAAAGTCGAAGTACAAACGAGACATTTAAAACAAGCGGAGTTAAAGGTAGCGTTCATTTTGGGAAGTGTGCACTTTACCGCGAAATCGGCACTATTGGAATTCTTTGTTACAAAGGAAACCGCAACAATTCTCAGAAACATGCATTAGTTTGTATTTGTGTTATTATTATTTACGATAAAGCTCGTTAAAAATGAAATATCTATGATTTTCAAGGTGACCCGGATTTTATGATCGCGAGTGTAACAATCCTAGAACAAATAAAAATAATAACTGAAATATCAAATGAAATATACAAGGCAGGAAAAATACCAGTAGAGTGGCTCAAATCAGAGTTCCTACCATTGCCCCAAAAACCAGGAGCAAATGTTTGCTCCAGGCTCCAAAACAGCAGCTGTTCTTAAAAGTCATCCACAAAAGAATTTACCGAAAATTCGAGGAACAAATTGCGCCCAATCAGTATGGATTTGTGAACGCCGTTGATACGAGAGAAGCTTTATTTAGCGTGCAGGTATTGCTTCAGAAATGTAGAAATGTCATCTGTGATATTTTTGCATGCCTGTTTGCATCGCAAAGTTTGCGACTTGTTCGTGATTATTGACACAAGGTACATCCTCAAGTGATTTCAGAAAAAATAGACTCCTATCGAAAATGTCCAATTTAAAACAGATCCAATTGACAACAGTCAATTGTAAAAAAGATAAGATAAGATACGATACATTTCGATGGGATTAAACGTCAGTCGCCGCATTCAAAGCGTTCTACAATAGATGGTTTCGGACCATACACAAGCTTCTAGTGGGATAGATAAGTTGATAAGAAAATTTCTGATTTCCAGAACCGTTGTCGATTTCCATATATACGCGAAAAAATCCAATAACATTGAAGGACAAGACAAGAAACGATGCAATGACGCAAACAGATAAGTCTAGAATTTAAGTTAGCAAAATGAAATTTTCTCAAAAGACTGAAGGGTAATACAAGATTTAAAAGACAAAGAAATGGAAGACGTAAGATAAGAACTGAATATCTGCTTCACACGCAACAAATTTTTAAACCCTGAAGTAAAGAAAAAAGAAAATAATTTTCTTCTTTTGGACCCTGTATAAATACGACCACAAGTACATATATTTAATATTTGAAACAAATTTAAATACCACATAGACGCAATTTCAAATACTATAAGATCTAGAAGAATGAAAAAATATCTTGAACAAACAGCAAAGATAACACATTTACGGGAAAGGTCAAAGAATCTCTTTTTCCATATACAAATTAAACAATATATCCTAGATACAATGTTTAATTTATATAAAGAACATGTCAGAATAGTGTGTCTCTTTTTTCCTATAAACGAATATTACACGAGAATTTTAATTTACGAAGAAAAAAATTTAAAAACGCCACATGCAGTAAATAAGATAACTTTGCAGTTAATATCCAAAGTTTGTCATCTAAGTAAGAGAAAAAGAATTTGCTGGCCAGAAAGATACTCACGAAGATGAAGCAAAAGCAGCTAGAAACCTCATAAATTCTATTCTTAAAAAGTATTGACTTTTGATTTGGAAAAAAAACCATACTACCTCTGCCACGCATTTCAATACAAATTGTATTTAACAAAATCCAGCTGAAGCTTTACAATTATGGTGTACATTTAGGAAAAACTGGGCGATGCCATCGTTATGTTTGAGTTGAAGGCACAGCTGAAAAGCAGCACAAGAGGTATTTTTTTTTTATTATTTTAGACTGTTTCTTTGGTATTTACATTGTTGAGCAAAGGTTTAGTCAAACTTCTCTTTTGGACTTATACCAGGTGGAAAAAAAAAGTTTTTCTTATGTTATGTTTGACACCCTGTATTAATATTATGATCTGACAGTAGCAGACGACAAAACCGCAATACCAAAATTGTTATCATTTTTAAATCACCTTGATGTTTTTAAAAAACATTGTTAATAGAAAAAAGAACAGAAAATATCATTTTCTGTTGACTAAAAATAACTCGATTATTTCTTTTTATTTTCCATTAGCTGCTTACAAAATCGTTCCCACACGTTTTCGAAATCAAATAACTTTATCTTTAACACAACAAAGAAGTGGAAAATTGCTAATTTTCCAGCATCACGTTATTATGAGAGCAAAAGAAGCCTCTAGAGGTATAAAGTTCACGTTGATTACACGGTGGCGCGGCTATTTATAGAGCGGGCGATTTCAGGGAATTTAAACGCAACATTTATAATTTAACTGGATGAAAATGTGGGCGATGTATCTGTAACACGTTTAAATGAAGTATGGATACGGATATTTAGAGTTAAGGGGAATTAGCACATGTTTATAATCAATAGAAAATATGTAGGAAATGTTTGCATTCATAAAAACTTTTTAGATAGATTTCTGTACAAAAAATGGTTCCATTATTTTTGGTTAGCAATACACGGCAATAGCAAAACATCAAGTTTAGGATATAATTACAACAAATATATTGTTTTTACATAAAAAATGTATTTCACTATTAAATTTCTAATTATAATATTAATAAACGTCCATATATTTTTGATATAGACTACATTCCTGCAACTAGACTAAATTTAAAACATATAAAACTGGATAGACAATCAACCAAATCTACAACGTCAACTACAAAGTGAAGACCCAACAAGAGAAGAAGTGTCAAATGCCATCTTAAAACTCAAAGACAATAAAGCCCCAGGAATCGATTAAATCTGTTCGGAAATGTATAAAAAGGTGGTGATCAACTTTTTGCTTCTTCTTCTTCTTTTGGTGCCTATTCTCTGCCGATTTTGGTAATCACGTCGGTCCATGTATGGTAGTCATTCCTGCCCACTGTCTGATGTTCTTCAACCACGATGTCCTTCTGCGCCCTTGAGATCTTTTACCTTCTATCTTGCCTTGTAAAATTAGTTGAATTAGTTGATACTTCCCATTGCGCATCACATGCCCTAAGTATGTCATCTTTCTGGTTTTCACGATACGCATAATTTCCAGATCTTTATTCATAAGTTTGATCACAGTGTTGTTTGTAACATGATGGATATAGGAAATTCTTAGCATGCGGCGGTAGCACCACATCTCGAAGGCTTCTAATCGTTTGGATGTTGACTCTGTCAAGGTCTAGGCTTCGACTCCATATAAAAAGGTAGAAAATACATAGCATCTTAAGACTCGTGTTCTTATATCAATGTTCAGGTGCATATTACATAAAATCTTTCTGAGGCGATTGAAGACAGCACTCGCCTTTTCTATACGACATCTTATTTCCTATGAGTGGTCGCATTCCTTATTTAGACTGCATCCAAGGTATGTAATTTTATCGATTATTTTCAAGGGTTCATTCTTTTCTGTGAATTGGTGCTCTATTACGTCGTTTTTACTTACTACAAGAATTTTGGTCTTCTTACAGTTTAATTTCATGCCATATCTATCACAGGCTTCCACTACACGGTCTATTAATGTTTGCAGATCCTCCGCATTATTAGCAATCAAAACCGTATCATTATACAATGCAATGATAGACTTTGGGATACCACCTAAGTTAGTTAAGTTGACTTAACTAACGATGCAAAACGAGGGCTCATGCGTTAGAATTGAAGGAGAAAACTCTACTAGTCTCCTCTTTAATATTGCCTTGGAAAAGGCAATCAGACAATTAAATATTAGAATGAATTGAACTAATTTTAATAGGTCAACGCAAATTCGCAAGATATAGGTATAGTGAGAGAGACACGGTGCAGTGTTTTACAAGGCTTGCGGACGCAGCAAGTGAATTAGAACTTGTGGTAAACGAGGAAAAACCAAATATATGTTGGTTTCTAAAAACTTTTGAAATGTCCAACAGAGAATTCAAATTAACAATCATACCTTTGAGCAAGTCAAATTATTCACATATCTTGGATCGCTAGTAGACGCAACAAACACGACAAGCGACGAAATAAAAAGACGCAGAGCAATAGCAAACAGAACTGTTCACGGTCTCCAGAAACATTTAAAAAATAAAAATATAAAACGTGCAGTAAAGCTCAATATATACAAGACCGTAATAATAATGAGACTATAGATTTTAAGGGTCAAAAGATGGAGGCAAGTTGCCAGGAATTGACCGGAGTGGCGACTTCTTTGTGAGCAGGTCAAAATCCACAACAGGTTATCGAGCCACTTATGATGATCATGAAACTGGATTTTGACTATATATGACAATCGGAAACTTGGTTATTCATAATATATCTTATAGCTAAAATGAAAGATTTTAATACTCAATCTAAATGAGATAAAAAACGAAAATAAAAATAGAAAATAAAAACTCCACAGTGTACTATTCCGAAGAAAATAAGAAAAGAAAAAATGGAACTGCATTTATGATCAGTAATAAGGAACAGAGTCATGGATTTCTGAGCAATTGTGCAATTTCGAGCAAGCTTCGAGCAGATTATCCGACCCTATTAATAGACCTCAGGCCATAACAAAAGCAAAAAAGCACTAACACTTAATTAATCTCCACATCACCTTATCGAAAACACTTTCAACTTGTGACTACATACATTTAATAATAACAAGAATAACAGCAAAAATAACAAGATAAAGAGGAACTATATGTCTCTTTCCTATATAAAAGGGTTATTAGAACAATTTGCAAATCTCCTGTCAAAACATAACATTACAATTGCTCATAAAGTTTATAATCTATTGAAAAAGAATTTTAGAAAACTACAACCGAAAACCACTCAATTAAAAAAAATTGCATGTTTTATATGAAATTTCCTGTCCAAATTGCGATAGGGTATATATTGGACAAACCAGTCAACTACTTAACTTAAAAATAGGTTCTCACGAATATGATAAAAAATACTCAACCGCCCCCACAAAACATGAACACAAAAAGAAACATTTTGATTTTGACAAAACTAAGATCCTAAAAAGTGAACATAACAGAAAAAGAGGGAGCTCTTAGAGTCTATAAAAATTAAAAAAAAAATAATGATGCAACAAATGATAAAAAAGATGTCAAAATATAAACAAGATATATTTCAATTTAAGAACGTAGACGAAAAATTTCGGGCCAATGCTTTTTAAATGCATTCATTTTTTTCGAATCCTGAGAAAACTAATAAGTATTTTTGAAAAATTTTATTGCAGAATGAAAGAATACATTATTATCGAGGGCCGAAAGTCCCTGAAAACTTCTATAATGTTTATTTTAATAAGTTACAGGGGCGAAAAAAAAAAGAGCAAATTAAGTGTGATTTTTAATTTAAAATATCTCATTCAAAAAAAACTTTTTGTTTACTCTAAGGGACTTTCCCACCTTGGTAATAATGTAATTTTTCATTCTGCATTTAAGTTTTCTGCATTAGTTTTCTCGGGATTCGAAAAAAAAAATGCGTTTAAAAAGCATTGGCCCGAAATTTTGCGCCTACACTCTTAAAAAATATACAGAATAGTTTCAGAACATCTGTGATGTAAAAACAGTTGATTGTTTAAAAAATAAACCAAACATCAACAAAATAACATATTAAATTTAAAATACACTTTACTTGTAGGAACTTAGTGGATCTGTCCTATATTTCTGCATGCTGGATAAGTCAAAGATTCTTTAAAATCTTATTAGGTATGTCTTTTGATAAAGTGTCTTTTAATCAATAATATTTCTTGAAAAGGCATGGATATCCCGCCGAAAAGTATCTTAATATTATTCAGTTAATATCGAGATTCAACAGTTGAGATGGTTAATATCCGAAGATAAACGATCTTCAGCCTTCAATCGGACATTAACCGTCCAATCTCGACATTAACACAAGTGTCTTGTAAAAGTCCACATTAATATATATAATCAATCAGACATAAATTAAAATGTCATGGTATAATTTAAAAAAATTAATATTTACTTGGAAATAATACAGATAACTATATTAGGTAAAAATAATAACAATATAATCCAATACAGTAAATGCAATAACAATACAGTAGTTTATAGACTACCATCAACAAATCTAGATAATTTTTTGAGTTGACCTGCATAATTATTTAGAGAACATTTAAAATGTTGTTTTATCCCAAGAAAATAAACAAAAAAAATTAACAATCAATCCATACCATAAAGTAATAAATATATGGACCTTCATCTTTACCAAAAAATTAACATTGAAGGCACATATCCGATCAAAAAAGCAACAACTAAATATCAAAACCCAACAAATGAATTGGCTCACTAAAAAAATCAAAATGAACACCAGTGAACAAGCTTATAATATACAAGACTATACTAAAATCCATCTGGACCTACGGCGTAGAATTGTGAGGATATGCAAAACCTTCAGATACAAAAATCTTACAAAACTCTGAGGATAATGTCAGATGCTCCTTGGTATGTATCCAATCAAACACTCCATGAAGAGCTGAGAATACCGTTCATGAAAGGCACTATACACGAACATCCAGCTAAATACAAAAATAGGATCTTAAACCATGAGAATAAACTCATCAAAGCCCTTGTCCATGCTCCAGCAAGAATTAGAAGACTGAAGAGATAGTTGCCAGAAGATATGGTTAGATTAATTAAAGTGAATCAGTACATGCTGGTAACAATTGGAAGCTATCATCATCAACCAATTTATTTAATTACTCTTTAAATGCCACAAGAAAATAGCTTCAGAGCAATGCCCTTTATGGGCCCAGCGTTATTCAAAATTTTGGAGATTGAAAACTCTTTACAAGAAACTGGCACATTGTCAAAATTCAATCAAATTTTTACGAAGATGTAAAGACAACAACCTTATACCAAAAGGCTTGAAGTTACGTCCAGCATATTCAAGCAGAAGGTTGGAAAACATTCTACATAGAGCCGGTTTGTCCATGATCCGCGAAAGGTTACAATAGCATAGATCTAATTTATGTTTTGTTGAACAAGATATTGTAAGTATTGAAGATTTGCTTTTCAATTTTATACCAAATTCTGATTTTGATCAAATTATTTTTAGTTTACATATAAGAAACAAAGAAATATACATTTAAATAAATTTAATATTCTTTTAGAACAAAACAGTATACACACTTTAGATAACCTCAATAGAAATAACAATTTATTTAATACTCAGAATGTAACGGGTACATGGTGAAAGCCGCACAAGATAGAGACAAATAGAAAGAGCTGAGGGGGACCTATGTCCAGCAGTGAACGCATACAGGTTGTTGATGATGATGATTACGAGTACATTGTAAACAAAAAGTGTAATAAAAAAATACGTTTGAGGAAAGTCTATGTTCAACAGTAGACGCAACGTGCTTTAGTCTATGTAGTTACGAGTGACCTATTTGTAAAAAATATTTGTATTTAAATGTTTTCTTCAACAGACATCATATTGTTTTGTTTTATATTAAAGTAACAAGGGACAAATCACCAAGAGGTAGAAGAAGTATCGGCTGACCGCGCAAGAGGTGGAGTGACAATCTTCCATGGAGGCAACAACTCATTAATGAACAAGCACAATTGTTTATATATAAGCAGAAGAAGAAAAAGAAGAAGAAGATAATAAATAACCGACTTAAATAACAAAAAAAACTAAATGAGCTAATTATTTTACTCGAACAAACAAAGAATTAAAAAGTTTTTAGAAATAAACCCAACTACTTTTAGTCGATAAGATACAAATATACTAAACACTAAAACATAAATATTAATAAACGTTTTTATACACACCGAGGAAGGCTCCATAATGAAGTTTTCTCTGAAGCTCTAACTTGACTGACAAATTAACAGCCTCGGGTGGAGTATTTATCGGATCCTCTTTGACATAATAATTATTTTTAAAACATTTCTATTAAATGTATCTGTTCTAAATGAGATATTTGCGTAACTTCTATTATTGTTTTTATTCTTTATTTAGCCTGATCCCAATTTTCCTTAGTTATGTAATTAACGGACAAACTAATAATAACTTGGGTTGTGCAAGACAACAGGTGCAGTTTAGAGCTCATTTCAATATGTTCTTTTTCAGTTTTACTGTTGAGTCTTTTACTACATTAATGAACACGAATTTCCTTTTTAGTAAAGGTATTTTTTTCTTGTGGAGTTGAAAAATCATTAATAGCAAAAAGAGGTGTGTCTATAGCCGTGCATACAAAACTCAAAAACAATATCAAGACTTGGGAAGAGATAGACGAGCAGATCATTATGATGGATCTTGAGAAACATGGGGAGACGATAGTTATAATAGGAGTATATGCTCCTAGTGACGACTCTGATACAAAAGTTAAGGATGAATTCTATGACAAATTGCTTGACGTGTTGACCCATGTAAACCGATCCAAAGAAATATGCCTATTAGGAGATTTCAATGCTCGGGTAGGCAAAAAATTACAAGACAATGTGGTAGGAAGATATGGTGAAGACAAAATAAACAACAACGGAGAGCGACTCATTGATCTTTGTGAAACATTACAGCTTAAAATAATGAATGGATTTTATCAGCACAAAGATATACATTAATTTACCTGGGAACAACCAAAGAAAAAGATAAAATCTATAATCGACTATCTCATCCAACCAGAAAACAAAAGGCTCCAAACAAATGACGTAAGGGTGTATCGTGGTGCCGAATGCGGATCTGACCACTATATGGTGGTCGCAAAAATAACCATACACTACAGGAAAGTAAACAAGAACAAAATTGAACAGGAGAAGGTAGCAGCTTCCACAAAGATAAGATATAATATTGATAGCCTCAAACAAGAATCAGTACAATTCCTCTACAAACTTAGACTAGCCTCAAAACTAACTCACTTAACTCGAAGAGAAACAGCCGAAAAAGAATATCAAGATATAAAAAATTGCATTCATCAGGCGGCCAAAGAGGCATTGGGGTACGAAGAAGCTGACAAAAGAAAAAATCCTGAGTGGTGGAACGAAGAAGTAGGAAAATTAATTAAAGACAAAAAAAAAAAGCTTATCAAACATGGCTATCCATGAAAGACTCAGAAGACCGCAGAATTTACAGCAGACTCAACAGGGAAGCAAAGAAGGAAGTCACTAAAAGAAAAAACGAAATGTGGGAAGAGAAATGCGAAGAGATGGACCGATGCTTAGGAGGAACCAAAGTGACACAAGCTTGGAAATTCATAAAAAGTATTAGAAAAGAAAGAAAAGATGAGGGAAATATAAACCTGATTCAAAATAAAAAGTGGGAAAATATTACGAAACGCTATTAACAGAAAGTAGGCACGAATTTATGGAAAGACCTGACCATATTTCAATGACAGAAAACTCAGAGGTGCATAAGATAAACAAAGAAGAACTGAGAAAAGAATTGAAACAAATGAAAAATGGAAAAGCACCCGGGCCTGGAGACATTCCCATCGAGTTGGTGAAACATGGACCGGATGCTCTTTTGGAAAGCATAGTGAATATTTTTAATAAATGCTTAATTGAAGGCCAAACGATTCCAGACGACTGGAATTTGGCCCACATTAGCCCCATTTATAAAAAGGGAGACAGAAAAGAATGCGGAAATTATAGAGGCATTAGCGTAACTAGCTCGCTGGGAAGGTTATATGTTCGTATATTGAAAAGAAGAATAGAAGAGGAGTATAAAAAAATTGAAGAACAAAGCGGCTTCAGAGCAGGAAGATCGTGCGTGGACAACACATTTACCCTTCAACAAGTAATTGAAAAACGAACAGCTCGAAACCTCCCTACGCATCTGGTATTTATAGATCTGGAGAAGGCTTATGATACAGTTCCTTTAAAACTCTTATTTAGTGTCTTGACGAAAACGGACCTTAGTAAAACATATCTAAAAGCAATACTGAACATCTATAAATGTCCTCAAAGCACTGTAAAAACAGGAAATACTTTCTCAAGGGTATTTACAGTAACGAAAGGCTTGAGACAAGGGTGTTGTCTTTCCCCCACCCTATTCAAAATATATATCCAAGAAGCACTGAACCTGTGGAGACAAAAATGTGCGGGAATGGGGTTGAAGCTTAACAACCATTATCTGACAACGCTATTCTTTGCAGATGATCAAGTACTAATTGCAAGCTGTGAAGAAGATGCAGATTATATGCTTAGAAAGCTGAAAGATGAATACGAAAAATGGGGGATGAGTATGAATATGTCTAAAACAGAATATATGCGAATAGGCAGTAAAGACGAAGACCCGAATTTGGAAATTAGACAAATGAAAAGGTGCTACGAATACAAATATTTGGGAAGTATTATCTGCAGTAAAGGAACAACGGAACGAGATATAGACTATAGAGTGCAACAAGGCAGGAAGAGTGTTCAAATTCTGAATTCGATACTTTGGTCCAACAAAGCTGCTATGAGAACTAAAATGACTATCTACAAAGTAATTGTAGAGCCCATTCTTACATATGGAGCAGAATGTTGTCAAATGACAGTAAAAGGAAAGAAAAAAGTTGACACGGTTGAAATGGACTACCTAAGAAGAGCTTGCCGTATATCAAGAGTAGAACGTATACCTAATTCTGAAATTAGAAGAAAAACAGATAGAGTACATACAACTTCTGAAAGAATAGAAACTAGACAGTTAATATGGTATGGACACGTACAGAGGATGGACGACAACAGATGGCCAAAAAGAGCTATGGAATACAATCCAAGTAATAGAAGGAAACGAGGAAGACCAGCCAAGTCTTGGATACAAGGTGTTATGGAAACCATGAAAGATAGAGCCATTGATGAAGACACCTGGAGAGATAGAAAAAGATGGCGATCGAAATGCGGGAAGCGGCAGAAGCTGTAGGATCCCCGCTTATATATATATATATATATATATATATATATATATATATATATATATATATATATATATATATATATATATATATATATATATATATTTCTTATTTGTGTTGTGTTTTTGGGTTTTAGTATGCTCCAAATCCTTGCCTTAACAGGGAATTTAAATCACAAAAGTGGTCTGTAATAGATAAGGAAGGTAATCTAAAGTCTGATACTGACGACATATTGGAAACATAGCAAAACTACTGTGGTAAGCTATATAAAATTAACAAGGTACCAACAGAAAATCAATGGCACTCTGACCACCCTACTTTCTTACTCGCTGAAGTCAAAGAT
The DNA here is from genome assembly GCF_040954645.1 of Diabrotica undecimpunctata. Classification (NCBI taxonomy): domain Eukaryota; kingdom Metazoa; phylum Arthropoda; class Insecta; order Coleoptera; family Chrysomelidae; genus Diabrotica; species Diabrotica undecimpunctata. Next base: position 5,164,204 of record NC_092808.1, on the reverse strand, counting down.
GCAATTAAATATCTAAAGAGAGATAAATTCCCAGGCATTGATTCAATATAAGGTGAAATACTACAGTTACTAGGTAACAAAGGATTACATATCATCCATTCTATCTGTGTCGCTCTTTGGAATTCAGGAAAGTGGCCATATTATTTAACGGATCATCTCCTCCGATGGAGGAGATGTCCGACCAAATTAAGAATTCAGCTGGAAACTCATTCTACGAAGCTCTCAGAGCTGCTGAAGATAGAGACCAATGGAGACAAATTGTTAGGAATATTGAGAGAAATCACGATCCTCAGTAATGGGGAAACGATAAAAGAGAGAGTTACTCGAAATATCTGTAGCAAAAAAACTAGCGAAATACTTTTTTATTGCATATACCAACTATATTAAAACATTGATTTCAATATTCTTCTTCTTCTTCTTCTACTTCTTGGAGATCTTTCGATCTGTTTAATTCTGAAGCTGCCTCTGGTTAATTTCCTGGGAGGTACATTGCCAACTATCCCTTAATCTTTCAGGTGGTCTTCCTGGAGGTCTTGAACCGGGACGGTTATTTTCTAGGGCAATTTCCTCATCTTACAATATCTTGAATTTTGCACTGCTCTCTAACGTTTGTATTTCTCACCCTGTCTCTTCTTGTTTTGCCCACTATTGTTCTTAGGGTTTTCATCCCGGCAACCCTTAGCATCTGTTTCGTCTGATTTCAATATTAAGTGTCCCAATCCCTCTAGAATTTACGACGAGTAATTGCTTTATTTTTTTTAATTTCCACTTCTTGTGTTAGGTAAAGATATATAATTGACGTAAATTCTTCAGCAACAATGTTTTTTTCTTTCTCGGCTCTGTTTTCGGTCAATTTTACCTCCGATTATTACTTGAAATTGCTCATGTTTTTTAAAATCCCCAATATATTCTAAATCTTTCAACTTCATTCATATTCTTTCGTTTTCTGGTGGTTTCCGAAGCTTAAAATCTTTTACACATAACATCAGGTAGGATTAGAAAACCATCACCGAACGAACTTTTAATACTAGCGTATAGTAAGCGTTAACGAAAGTAGAAAAACAAACAAAATGAGTATCAAATTCTTATTCTTATGCCAATGCGAGAAAAGAAAAAACGAAAAATATTCATCGAAGTGGTACAAGGTAAGTAAAATCAGTGACCACAAGAGAATAAGGATTAACCAAAAAACTAAAGAGAAGAAACAGAGAAAACAGGCTTTTGGCCAAATTAATAAGATAGCTTGACAGCTGAGTGTATGCTCAGATATCTCTGTTAGGTTAACCTCCAGTTTAAGTACAGTGTTATGTGTAAGATAAATTTAGCAAGACAAGACACGTGCCTTGTTTCGTTCACGCGCTCAACTTAGTATTTGACGTCTCAATGAAAAATTTTACACAGCTTTTGGACATATTAATTGACAAAGTGAAAAATTGGGTTGTTTATTGCAAAATAAGTGTGAAGGGCAGTAAGCGCAAATGAAATTGAAGAGTTAAAAGATATAAAAAAATTGATGAAATAGTGTAGCAGATTTAGTTCTGACACCATAACCACATTAATTCCTATCTTAATGATAGCTTGTTTATACCAGCAGTATCAAGAAGATCAACACTTACAGTGTAAACTTGCAGCAATCTTAAAAGTCGAAGTAAGAAATTGAAGAAAAGATTTGGGACCATTGAACAATCGATGATTCCAACAATTGCAATAATACTGTACCCAAGTTATAAAACGATACACTTGCAGAGTTGTGTGGCACTTGCAAATAGAATATAAGACAAAAAAATTAAACTTATAAAGGATTCAACATCTGTTTCTGAGACTAAAGGTCAAAGTTTCCGTGAAGAGCAAAAAGGCGTACCTAGATTTATGGGCATATCACAAAAAAATAACACATACGAAGAAAAAGGGAAAGATCACAGAACCAAGAGCTCTACTGCTCTATTTGCTCTATTTACTTGATCTTTCACATATGTTTCTAGCTTTCCACTTGTTCTATTATCTGCCAATCCAGCTATAATTTACATCTTAGTGAAATTGTTTTTATAACCATGTATTTGAGCTTTGTATTGTTACGATAGCCGCCTGTTCAACGACCCTGACCTTCTCGAACATATAAAGAGAAGGAGAGAACGCAGCTGTTTTTCGCAGGTGGGTCAAGCCCACCTTGAGAGTTCGAGAACCATAGCCCTAATCCGCTTCTTTAAACCAAGAATTATTCAATAAACCATAGAAATTGAAAAAAGGCCAAATTGTCTGAATAAAAGATGACGGCATCCGGTTACCTTTGACATGGAGACTTCTCATAAAGAAAATATCATCTGCTACACCCGGCAATCAAAATCCTATCGTCAGAAATGTCCGCGCTAACTATCGCGTCTCTTCCCGCGCCAATTCCTGCGCCAATTCCCGCGCCAATCTTCACGCTAACCCCCACGCCAACCTTCATCCAAACAACGTCACCATTGACGGTATAAATGAATCGTTCGCTGTTCCCAGTAGTAGTAATTCTTTGTTTAGTGATCAGTGTAGTAGTGTCTGGAGGCTAGGGAGACTGAGACCTCGGAAGCCCTAAAGAAGGCATCAGAGAGGATGTCGAAAGCTCGGCGCAGTGATAATTGACATGGTTTAACCCGGAAGTTGAGTTTAATATTATTAATTCTTGTAATAGTATAAATTTTAGCTTTAGTTTAGAGAGGGAGAGAGAAAGGGAGAGGAAGAGACAGAAATGTTTATTGTACGCTGAGTTATAGATTCTCTTCGTTAAGTCAGTCGAAAATAAATATTGTATCGCAAAGTCTGATAATGAGCGCGTATTGGTTAATTCGGGAAATATAAACTTATAATAAATAAATTGATTATATTCTGGCGTAAATAAAATAAAAAATAGTGTTAGTGTATGAATTATCATAAGTATTACAAAACTGTATATAAATTAAATAATAAAGACTAATGAATTAAAATAAGAGTACAGCTCATAATAAATTAGTTAAATAACGCTACACTGGGAATCAGAATTGGGATAGATTTAAATAAATTGCCTACGAGACTCTATGACTTAAAAGTGATCGAGTTACGCATGGAACTTAAAGTCATCTACTGGGAAAAGGCCAATTTAATCCAATTTCTGAAGAACGTCCTGCAAGAAGAGGGGTTAGATCCAGAATCTTACATGTTTTAGGGCAAGGTTTGCATCAAGGTTGGCTTTACAAGTAGAAGATTGCAGTAATTACTAAGAGATATGCACAGATAATTTTGCACGACCAGACATACCTTGTGTCCTCGAGTGACAATTAATAATTAATCCATCCCAATATTTGGGACTTCATCTTGACCAAGAATTACCATGGAACGCACATATCTGAGGAAAAAAGCAACAACTAAATATCAAACCTCAACAAATGAACTGGCTCATTGACAAAAAATCAAAATGAACACTACAGAAATACGAAAATCGTACAAACAAATTAGTTCAAAACGCAGAGGATGATATCAGATGCTCTTTGGTATTTATCCAATCAAACCCTTTATGAAGACCTTTTACAAAAGACACTATACAGGAACATGCCGCTAAATACAGTAATAGAAACTTCACCATAATGAACTAGAGAAGAATTAACAGACTGAAGAGACAGTGGCTAGAAGATCTAGTTAGATGAGTCAAGCCGGCACATACCGGCAACAACCACAAGCTATCGTCATCATCCAACTTATTTAATATTCGAAATGTTATGAGTAGATTGTAAATAAACAGATTACTTAAACAAAATGTTTGAGGAAAGCGTATATTCAACAGTAGACGCACGACCTTTAGGTTATGTTAGTAGTCAGGAGCGACGTGAAGTGAGTTTTGTTTTATTGACAAAATTGACAAAAATTGCTAAAAATTTCTAATTTTCTATTTAAAATACAATTATTCCAAAATAAATACCTGCCAATGTGATTCGTTCAAATCAAAACACCCAAAAACATGCTATTAGTCAAATAAATTTGGGTCAAGTTTTTTACTCGCCTTATTAGTAAAACTAGTTTTAACTTCATACATTTTTATTGGTAAATCCATCATTTTGGGTACGACTGTCTACTAGTCACACCACTAACGAATAGCTGTTGAATGCATTGTTTTTTGAAGGTGTGTGAGTAAAGCTGAAATATTATTCGATAAAATGGGAAACCAATAAAACACGAACCTGCTACTTAGTAAAACTAGTTTTAAGTTTTTACATTTTTATTGGTGAATCAATACATTTGGGTACAACCCGTCATACCACTAACAAATAGCTATTAAATGTATTCTTTTTTAGAGGTGTGTGAGTAAATCTGAAATATTATTTGATAAAACGGTGAACCAATAAAAAAGAAACGTTCTTTCAAGAGGTGTAACTTATACATAGGAAATTATGGACCAAAAACAATTTTACTGCTTAAAAATTAAGTTCTATAACTGTAACTTTGATTTTTTTCTTATGAAAGATATATCGTCGGTTTACAGAAAAAATACATTATGTAAAGATATGCACGTTTGAATATTTTGGCTTAAAAAATTTTTGAATTTAGGTAAAAAAATTTTATATAAACTTTTGAATAAACCAGTGTTCAAATTAATTAGGTACTTTTTAAATTTCAAATATAGTTTACATGTGAGGTTTTTCGTAGACATACTAAAGACCCCGAATTTTTTTTATCCTTCTTCCTCTCTAGTAGGGTTTCATTTTAATCGAATGTTCCTCTTTCCTTTCTTTTTACAACTTGTTAGCGGACGAGGAGCTACAATAGTAAAGGAGAGAAGGTTCTTAGTAGATTTCACCTTTTCTCAAACCTTGACGATCTTGGAGGTCCCTAGGTGGGATTTCCGGAAATGAACAAAAATCGACTCGATCACTTCTTTTATTTTATTTGTCTCTCCAATTTTAATTTTTATCTTAGTAGATTTGCTGTTTTAACCAAGCATTTTGACTTATTTTGGTCAAATTATCGTGTAAAATTTTCTAGCGTTATATTAAATTGGTAAAGCAAACGTTGCAAATCATCTTCACTTTGAGAGATTAGTGCTGCGTCGTCTGCATAGCAGATTATTTTAAATTGTTTTTCTCCCATTTAGTATGCTCTTTTCATTCTCACTTTTTTATTATTTCCTCCATGATCAGGTAAAACAACAGAAGGCTCACCGAATCCACTTGTCTTATTCCATCTGGACGAATCTCAATTGGGTCGGTTAGTTCTTCTTCTACTTTTAATTTTATTCTGTTGTTCTGGTAGAAATTTTCGATGGTTTTGATTATAATTAGAGGTATCTCCCTTGCGTACTTGGATTAATCTGAAAATTGCATATAGCACGCATAATTGGTGCGAAAAGAACAGTATGTTGTTCTGCTAACAGAGGGAGACCGAATATAGTATGAAATTAGTAACGATATACGAGCTTGATTTTAACACCCATTAGATTGAATTCTAGATTTGTCAAAGTGACATTCACTTTTGATAACGGAAACATGAAATATACATTTATTTTTTCATTACTAATAATTCTGGTTTTATTTGCAAAAAACAAAATAAGAAATTGATATTTCAAGTTTCGCTTGTGCCTGACGGTACACAGAAGTCCTATGTATTTTCTACCTCTCAGATGCAGCGCATGTGCAAACGTAATATTGACATTTCTATGGTAGGAAAGGTAATTTCTAATTGAATGTATATATATATATATATATATATATATATATATATATATATATATATATATATATATATATATATATATATATATATATATATATATATATATATATATATATAATGTAAATTTGAACATAAACAAATGTTCTGTATTTAGAAAAAGGTTTAGGTACAAAAAGAGTATTTGTTTCAGAGTTCGCAAAAGTTCCATCAAGAATATGGAGCATAAAATAATAAAATGGTTTTACAACAAATCTCTTTCTGAAGCAGAATTGCAAGATATATATATATATATACACTGATATAGAAGAAAGTGATAATGATAGTGACATGGATTTCGATTCGCTATTTCCAAATACATTTAAAAATAATTTAAAAAGAAATGGAAATGAAAAAAAATTCGGTTGCTTGTAAAGTCGGTTTTACGGGCGAAGATTTTACGTGACAACGTCTTTTTCTCGGTAGAATATTTATTGATATGAATATTATTAAATTGCACAATAGGAACAAGGAATTGAATGAAAATAAGAATTGCACAAATTTTAACTATAGAAATATATTTTGTTTACTAAAACATTGTACATGTAAACTTAAACTTAACTAATTTCTATTTGAGTGATTTTGTTGAGGATAGGACGATGATGCACGGAAGCACGCACCGATTCAACGCGCCTAATTCTCTAGTGCTGCGCGCGCAGCGGACCGATCATGTTTGAGTGGGAGAGAGACGCAAGGCATTCGCCGGTCCGGCGGGCCTCTCTCTCGTTCGGTGACTCACTGTAACAAGTGTAACAGACGTGAGCGGGCGTTACACTTTTTCATGAATGACTCCGAGCCACAACCTAATTTAAGACGTTGTCACGTCAAAAAGTGAATATTTTATAAGATATTAGACTGTCTTCGATCATTTCAAGCGAAGTGAATGATGACGATAATGCCACAGGGTCTAATTCTTTATATCCAAATACATTTGAAAATAAATTCGATGGTAATAATGATGAGAAACAGGATATTGTTTAACAATATATTGAAGTCCATCCAACCATTTCAAGCGAATCAGTCATTATCCCTGCTGCATCGGTGGAAGCGTGTACTTCAAGAAAATCTTTTGAGAAAAACACTGAGAATATAAACAGAAAGTTGTGTTTATCAAAAGTTGAAACAGAGGAGTCTGCTAAGAATGAAGTTCAAGAAAAACCTGCTCATAGATGGAAGAAATGTAGTGTTTTTACATGTTTTTATGCCAATAATGTAAAAATATTTGGATTTTTTCTCGAATCTCCATATTTGGGCAACAAAGCGTTAATGAAGAACAGGAACAGCGAGAAACTGCCGTATATAAGTAGTCCAGCTGAAATCAATTTTCCTTGTAACAGCACCCTAATTTCACAAGAAACTGGTATTAGTGATGGAATTGTACGAAATATTTTGAAAAAAAAAACTGTCCTATTGCTAGAAATTGCAAAAAAATCAGGAAATTTTCCCTGCGGATTATGCACGACGCTGGTGTTTTGTAAGGACATGATGGAACGCACAAATCGCAATAAAGGTTTTATAAAAAAATCTTGTTTACAGATAAGTCTTCTTTTTCTTTTCTTTAACTGGCCATCCCAATCCATTTGTTGCCGTAGGGTAATTTACAGAAAATAGGCACATAAGTGTTCCTTACAAAACACAATACCGTTAAAAAGTCAACGTTTGGGCTGGTATTTTAGGTGACAACATAATTGGCCCTTTTTTCATTGCGAGCACTTTGTGATGTCGTAAATAGCTAGATCTCCTGAGAAATCATATAATTCCAGCAGTTCGAGCATTACCTATTAATATGGATAAAACTTGATTGCAGCAAGACGGCTGTCCAGCTCACAATGCACGGGAGGTGTTAGATTTTTTAACCATTACGTTTCCCGATAGAGTTATTAGTACAAAAGGTACCATAAAAATGCCACCTCGCTCTCCTGATCTTGCACCTTTGAACTTTTTCGTATGGGGTTATGTGAAGCAACAAATTTCCCGACATGAGCATGAACGTGCCGGAAATTTAGACAAATTACGCGAAAAAATCATTCAGGCCTTTCAAAGCCTAACACTCGAAATGTTATCGACCAGCCGAAGGCAATTATATAATAGTTTGGGCTACTGCTTGGCTGAACGTGGTGGACTTGTTGAAAATTAATTTAAAATAGTTTTGATTAAAATTATAAAATTGTTATTTTTTAGAATAAATTATTGTTTTAATTTATGCCGTTAATTTATTATGATATTTTTTATGAATTGAGATTAAAGAAACTGTTGATTTAATCTAAGATATGAACCTGCTTTTAAATCTTGTAATCGCATAGTTGAAATATTTCCCCAGACCAAATAAAAAATAAACTTTCTTCCGGCAACAATGTAGAGACAAGACTGACCATAGCACAAATCACCTCTGTGGTCCATCATAGTGCTTCCAGGTCTATCACAGACATGTGGTTACATGTTATTCTCTCGGACATACAAGTCTAAATAATATTTTTTTCCAGTTCGTTGCGTCTTAATGCCTTATAGTCAGATAATTTTTTTAAAATACATGTATACTTATAAATTATTAATACGATTATCTAGTATAAGTACCGAATCTATTTGGCTAATTTTGATTTTTAAATATTTGTAGAAAATAAAATATACTAAATTATTAAAATAAAATTGAATAGAATTAAATAAAATTAAATAAAATCAAATCAAATCGAATAAAATAAATAAAATAAAATAATATCTAATAAAAATATAAATGACAAATAATTTTTTTTAAATTAAAAGAAAACATTTTTAAATTAAATTTAATTTAAATTAAATAAAATTAAATTAAATTAATGTAATTAGTCTAAGAAAATATAATAACCCACCGCAGGAAACATATAGGCATGTTTTAGTTATAGTCCAGGAAATGAAGCATTTCACCTCTCAATTTTTTCGTCCTGCGTGGATTGACTTGAAATTTTAACAGAAGGTAGGTAATAGCCTAAGGATCAAAATCTATATCGAACCAAAGTGCGCCAAAGCCTTGGGGGTGGTTGCCACATCATCTCGGGGGTGAAAAGTTTTTTTTACATTTTAACCACAGATTTCGATTAAAAAAGTGATTCTAAACAAAAAATGTTCTATACATTTTTTTTTGTAAAACTGATATTTTTCAAGTTATTCGTGATTGAAAGTAACAACTTTTAGACGAAAAAATCGACGTTTTTAATCGATTTTTCGCGAATAACTCGAAAATGGTGCATTTTATCAAAAAAATTGTAGAGAACAAATTTGTAGCTTTTAAAAAGACAAATACAATTCATTTTTTAAAATGTTTTTGCGATATAATAGGAACCGAAATACGGCCTATCAATGTTCAGCGGTTTTCTTCAAATGCCAAATTTGAAAGATTCAAAGTCAAATATCGGGAAATGATGCATTTTTGGAAGAAAATTCTAGAACCTTTTTTAAAGAGCATAAATAGACCTATCATAAAAAAAGACTCTAGCTCAAAAATTGAGTGAGTTATGATGAAAATAAGGTCAATACCTCATTTTTTTACGAAAAAATCGATGAAAACAACCCCCTAACTACGCCCATCTTCACCCTTCTGAAATTCTCTTTGTACATGTATTGTTAATACGTCCAAGAAGTTTGACCCATTTAAAATGCTTAGTTTTAGAAAAAGTACAGCTTAAAGCGAGAAACGATTTACAATTTCATATTTTTTACCCTTCTTTTTTTAAATATCCCCGAAAATACTGAATATATGAAAAAAATAAAAATGTACTAAATTGTAGCTTTGTTAATGACTAAAATTTTCCTTTATTTATATTTAAAAGATGTAATTGATGACGAATAAAATTAATATTATAATTGTTTTACCTATAAATGTAAATATTTTCAACTATTTATGTAAATGTATAAGAATATATGGTGCCTGTTTATGTTGATAAATTTTTTTTGTATTTAATTCTACTTTTTTCAATTTATATCTATTAAATTAGTTTATAAAAACTGCAATGTTGTAAAGGGTGATTTTCAAAAGTTGAAAAGTTGCAAAATTTTGGCAAAAAATTGTTTTCACCTATAGCACTCATAACAATTGATTTTTAAGGGTTGAAAATTTATGAAATTGTATTTTAAAGTATAAAAAAATCACTATTGAACTAATCCAAACCAAATTTCACTCATCTTAAGATTTGTAATGTTATTTTACAATTTTTGAAAATTAGGGGTAGTTTTCACCCCTAAGAACAATTAGGGTTCATCGGCATGACATAAACTATAAAGCAGAGGGTGAGTTGAGCTTAAATACAAATTTTTATCCAAATCGATCCAAGGCGAAATCATTTTTTTAGAATTAGTAATTTTTTTACATTAATCTCTAACAAGGGTAGCTTTTTAAGCGTTGAAATATGATGGAACTCTATTTAAAAGTATAAAATAATCATTATTTAACTAATTCAAACCAAATCTTACCCATATTCAGGTTTAATATGTTATTTTATAATTTTTGACAATTAGGGGTAGTTTTCACCCCTAAAACCCTTCAGCGCATTTCGGTTCGATATAGATTTTGATCCTTGGGCTATCACCTACCTTCTGTTAAAATTTCAACTCAATCCATGCAGGACGAAAAAATTGCGAGGTTTTTACTTTTTTCGAGCTTCATTTCCTGAACTACGGATGTGTTGTGTATAACACCGCAAACCAAGCATTGCTTAAAACTTTGGATACTCTTCAGAGTTCAGCCGTTAGACTTGCTCTAGGAGCATATTGCACCAGTCCTGCGGACAGTCTACTCTGTGAAGCTGGAGAGCCACCCTTAAACCTAAGAAGAAAATACTTAACTCTATCGTATGTCTCGAGTATAAAATCTAACCCAAAAAATCCAGCTCTTTATCATGCTGTTGCTAACAGGTTCCAGGAGGTCTATCGAAAAAGAAATAGGGGTCCTGTACCTTTCTATGAACGAGCTAATAGATACTTATTCGATTTTAATATTGAACTACCTCCCATTTATCCTATCTGTGAAATAAATTTATGTTTTCCTTGGGTTGTTCCCTCTCCGCTTTGTAACCTTAAACTTACAGCATATAACAAAAATAACGTGATACCAAATTTTTTTAAAACTCACTTTCCCCATGTTCTCACACAGTACAAAAATTACCATTTTATATACACAGACGCATCTAAGACCATAAATGGAGTAGGAGCATGCTTTGTGACATCCCATGAACATTCCATCTATAAATTGTCTCCTAAGACAAGTATTTTTACAGCAGAACTATTTGCCATCAATAAGGCCCTAACCTATATTCTAGAAAAAAAACTTCCCAAATCTCTTATAATATCTGATTCACTTAGTTGTCTGACATCAATTTCTCAGATTTATCCCTCTCATCCAACATTGCAGCAGATTAAGTTAATTTTATACCGTATATACCAAAACAATTTGATAGTAGAGTTCCTCTGGGTACCGTCACACGTTGGAATATATGGTAACGAAAAGGCAGATAGTCTAGCTAGGTCCGCAGTAACCAATACAGCCGCATCAGTGGAAAATCTAACGGTGCATTTGGATTTAAAACCTTACTTAAAATCAAAATTGCACGATGTTTGGCAAAACCAATGGAATAGAAGCACCACTAAATTGATAGAAATAAAATCTTCCGTCCTTCCATGGAACTTCTGGCCTTCAAAGCGACAACATCAAGTCCTATTAACACGTCTCAGATTAGGATACACTTCTACTACACATGAATACTTGTTGAAGAAAGAAGAGGAACCAGTGTGTTTTGTTTGTGAATGTAAAGTGACAGTGAAGCACATTTTGATTGAGTGTCCAATATACTCAGTGAAAAGACTATATCATCACTTTCCAAAAACATTAAAAGAACTTTTAGGAGAATCTAAATACGTAGCTGACTTGATAGAATTCTTGAAAACTATAAACCTTTTCAATAAAATTTAATACAATATATTAATAATTAAAATATATATTGTATACATTATTACGTAATTGATATTTTGTATATGCCTATGTATGTCTTTATCACTTTTGTATTTTTCTTATGCTAATAACCCTAAGTGGTTGAAGCAAAATAAATAAAAAAAAAAAAAAAAAAAAAAAAAATTCCTGAACTATTATTGAAGTTTATAAAACTAAAAAAACTTGTCAAATATCTGGGTGGATTAAAGTCCCTTATTTCCCTGAACTATCTATTTTGTGCAGTACCAAAGATACGCCAATAACGCTGAAATATACCTACTATAAGCTACATATTCCGATAATTTCATAAACAAATTGTATATCGTTGATTTCTAAATATAACATGTACTTTATTGTTTTATTTTCCAGCAATTGTTTGCAACCTTGAATCGAAACCTATTTTTGTGAAGTTCTCTTCTTTACATAACGACACGCAATATAACCATTTCAAAGATATCCAAACTAAACCTTTTGATACAAAAAGTGCGTGTTATTGAACGACCGCCAGTTACCTAACACAAATGTCAAGTACGGCGAATTATTCTTTATCGACGAAATGATTTCCATAAACAAGTTTACGAAACCTTCTGTCCATGACATGACACCTGAGAATCCTTTTTAATCGGAGTCGGAGCATGTTCAAATTGTAGGAAGCACAAGGCACGTTGCAGAACATGAGCTGCGATCACTGTAGAGGTCAATTGCTCGCTACAAATGTTTCGGCGAATGTATTTACACGTTCGGGAAAGCAATTTAATATAATGTAATTTCTTTAATTTGTTTTTTCGTCGTTTCTTTAGTGCCTTCATTGAAATATTTGTAAGAGAAAGATGGCGCTGATTCGAAGGAATCAAATTTTTTTTTTGTTGACTATAGTTCATTTGAAAATTCTTGATAGTAGGGGAGACTGGTGTCAATTGTAAAGGCCGGTTTTCACGCTACGTATTATTGTACGTTTTGTTGGATAGGACAAATCCTTTACAATAAAACGTGGCATGTAAACAGCAAAACGCACGTCTTGTCGAATCGAAATGAAATCCAAGGTCAGTTCGTAGAAATGATGGGAGAAGCATAGTTTTGCGAGAACTGATAGGATTCAACGTTACGTGAAAATACATGTTCAGACAAGTCGTCCGATCTTGACTTATTTGACGACTAGTTCCACTGCAGTTCGTTTCATTTTTCCCAAAAAAAGCCTAATAATGTCAGATTTTCGACAATACACACACGATTTTCTCGGGGAATTTATTGAATTGTATAAAAGTTTTTAAGTAGTTATGTTTTAAAACCAAGTAGATTGCATTACAGGTTTCAGGAATTACTTGGCTTAACGCTGGTTTGGATATTATGATTGTGAACTCCAAGTCCCTGACGCTGCGTCCTGTTGTAAGATATCTGAGAGTTGCTGTGAATCTTTCATGGGGTGTAATGGCTTTTCTCATGAGGTGTCTTATTTCAATATGTATGGTGTTACCAACTCTAGCAATTGATAATAGGCTGAGGTGTCCATTCGCAAATAATTGCGCCAGTCATCTGGTTCGCCTCTTTTAGTAACGAGACGTGGGAATACTGGCTTCTTTTTAGAAGCCCACTCTCTTGATCATCTTATCTTTTCCCTCTTCATCCCCTTTTTCCTCAGTCGTAGTATCTTTATAGTTAAAAAAATAAAAGAAAGCAGCCGTGTTTCCTCCATAATAAAAAACACTAAACAAACTTCACACAACTCAAAACTCTGAATTAGAAATGAGGTAGAAAACGGAAGAAAAAACGTAGTGTGTATACACTGGACAAAACGTACATTTTGTCGTACGTTTTATATGACCCACAAAACGTACAATAAGACGTAGTGTGAAAACGGGCCTTAACAGGTGTCGTTTGTAACAATAGTGATATTTGTGCCATCTTTTGAAATAAATCAAAACGCACTAATATGCATAGACGGATATCTACCTCACACGACCGACTGTAGTTTCAGAGTTAGCAGTAACCTATTGCACAAGTTCCAGGCACATGTTTGTATTTCATCATAAAAGTACATTTTAGTTGCGTCACAAATTGTGGATTTTACCGTTCAAAACTCAACTCGAAAATATTTTAAGGTAAGGCCAATCTTTTTTAACATCTTTAATTTCGTTTACTGTAGCTCATTTTTTCTACGAAAGGCATAATGTATACAAAAATCATCTTTCTTATTTATAGGTTAACTTAGTGTCGATTGTAACATACACTGCGGTGTCGTTTGTAACATGTTTTAGTTGACATCTATTATATTCTTTTTTAATAGAGTCCTTTATTTTCTAGATCGACGAAAAATGGTGAAGCCAAGGCCAAGAAAAACGGAAAGGGGGTTAACGCCAAAAATTATTTATGACGAAGCAGCTAGGAAGGTAATAGATATTAACCAATCTATTAAAAAAGTGGCTAAAGATTATGGTATGTGTCACGTTTCTTTATATCGCTATGTTAAATCGTTACGTAAAAACTCACAACCTGGGGTTGGATTCAATCCTCACAACAGAGTATTTAATGATGAAATGTAGTTCTTCTTCTTCTCGTGCCACTCCTAGCGGAGATTGGAAATCATCATGGCCACTGCGACTTTGTTAGGAGCGCGCCTAAAAAGTTCAATCGAACTACACAGGAACCATTCACGTAGATTACGAAGCCACGATATTTTTCTTCTTCCCACACTTCTTTTGCCCTTAATTTTGCCCTGCATGATATTTCTTAAAAGTTCGTACTTTTCACCTCTCACAATGTGCCCCAAGTATTCCATCTTTCTAGTTTTTATCTCATTTAGAATTTCACATCTTTTGTCTAAAGTTTGGAGTACTTGCGTGTTAGTGACGCGGTCCATCCATGATATTCTGAGAATGCGCCTATAGCACCACATCTCGAAAGCTTCGATGTTTTTTGTGGTCAACTGTTTTAGTGTCCAAACCTCTACTCCATACAACAGGGTAGAAAAGACATAACACCGCAACATTCGTATTCGTAACTTTATGTTGATATCACGATTGCAAAAGAGTTTGCGCATTCTATTAAAGACTGATCTAGCGATTTCTATTCTACATCTAATCTCTTTTGTTTGATCAGTATCGTCTGTGATCCAAGCACCTAGATATTTATAACAGGACACACGCTCAATCGTTGTATTGTCTATTACAAGATTAGCTCTGATGTTCTTTGATTTCGTGATTACCATAAATTTAGTTTTTTTCAAATTAATTTTCAAGCCGTAACTGTTACAGTATATATTGAGACTTTGAACGAGATGTTGTAGTTCTACTAGCGTTCCCGTTAGGAGAACCGTATCGTCAGCATACCTTATATTGTTGATCGTCTCACCATTTATTATCAGACCAAGATCTTCTTCCTCGAGTGCTTGTTCACAAATAGCTTCACTATACAGATTAAACAAAAGTGGCGACAAGATGCATCCCTGCCGGACTCCTCGACGGATTTGAATTTCTTCTGTTAGCCTACCCTCAACCTTCACATTTGCTGTTTGATTCCAATATAGGTTGCATATAATTCGAATATCTCGGCTGTCTATATTTTTCTTTATTAGAATTTGTCTTAGTGGTTCATGTTGTACTTTGTCAAAGGCCTTTTCGAAATCAATAAAGCAGGTGTAAATTTCTTGGTTCATGTCTAAGCATCTCTGTGAGAGAACGTTCATTGCAAACAGAGCCTCCCTTGTACCCAGCCCTTTTCTGAATCCCATCTGAGTGTTACTGATGTCTGCGTCTAATTTCCTATAGATCCTATTATGGATTATTTTCAGGAACAGTTTTAGAGCATGACTCATCAAAGCTATCGTACGATATTCGCTGCATTCCCTTGTATTTGCCTTTTTTGGCAGTAGTATAAAGGTCGAACGGAGCCATTCCCTAGGTATTATTCATATATCCATGAAATGTAGTTACAGCTTGCTAAATACTGCGAAACTACTGTAGATTTGTATTTTGGACTTACCACAAAAGATTTACGCAAGTTAGCTTTTCAATTTGCAAAGTGTAACAGACTGAACACGACAGAAAAATGGAACACGACTGAACATGCAAGTGAAGACTGGCTTATTGCTTTTATGCGACGAAATCCAAATTTAAGTCTTCGTACACCTCAAGCTACTAGCCTTTCACGAGCCATGAATTTTAATAGAGAAAATGTAAACAACTTTTTTAATAAATTGTCAACTGTTTTGGACAAATATAATTTTGAGCCTTACAATATATATAACATTGACGAGACGGGTGTTTCTACCGTTCAGAAGCCATCCAAAGTTATAGCTAGAACAGGAACTAGGCAAGTAAGATCCATATCATCCCAGGAACGTGGAACTCTAGTAACACTATGTGTAGTCATTAAAGCAGTAAGAAATACCGTACCCCCAATGTTCGTCTTCCCACGATTACGTTTTCATTACGGTTCAAGACCACTTTATTAGAGATGGACCAGTTGGGTGTATAGGAACTGGAAATAAGTCTGGATGGATGCAAGATAATGAATTTCTTGTTTTTATGAAACATTTTGTTAAACACGTAAAGCCAAGTGAAGCTAATAAAGTGCTTGTATTGCTAGACAACCACTCGTCTCATATTTCGATATCTCTGATACAATTTTGCAGAGCTAATTTCATTACTCTACTCTCGTTTCCGTCGCACACTTCACATAAGCTTCAACCTTTAGACCGTGGGGTATATGGTCCGTTTAAGAAATATTTTAATAATGCTGGTGATCAGTGGATAAAAAATAATCCTTGAAAAATAATGACTATATACAATTTGCCTTCAATTGTAAAAACATCCCTTCTTTTGGCCACTACGCCTGTCAATATTCTTGCTGGTTTATCCTGCATTGGTATTTGGCCTTTCAATCGAGAGATTTTCAATGATAGTGATTTTAATGCATCCACTGTAACTGATAGACCTCTATATGAAGAAAACATAGAAAATAATCAACCAGAATCACCTACAGTTCAACACAACAGTCACTTGGAAAGCCAACCGGGTCTATCCACTACCTTGTCATCAAAAATACACACTACTCCATCACCCAAGCCTAATAATCCAGCAGTATTTATTTCGCCCCAAGATATTAAGCCATTGCCGAAAGCAGAGAAGAGTAAAGTTCAGCTTGAACATAATCCAAAGAGGAAATCTTTGCCAGCTTTGCCATTAAAGAAAAATATCAAAAAGAGAAGAGCACCCCTGAAAGCAACCGAAAAAGATTCTTCTGAGTCTTCCGATGAGGAAGTTTTGTGCTTGGTATGCGGTGGTCCATATTCATCAAGCTCCGAAGAATGGTTACAATGTCGAGAATGTAAGCAATGGGCACATTTAAACTGTACAAACAAAGGCCCATTCTACATTTGCTTCAATTGTGAATCTGACAGTGATTAGTTTTTTCTCTGTAAAAATATGTTACCAGAATTTGTTATTGTTTTTATTTCTAATGCTTACACATATCTATTATTTTCTGTCATTGTAATATGAAATATATTTTTTACTACTTCCTATTTAATTTATTTTTACTCTATACTGTAGGTTAATATCTGTTACAATCAACACCAGCTGTGTTACTATTGACACCAATAAGGTGTCAATTGTAACGCAGGAGGTAACCTGACACAAAGGGTCATAATTTCATTTCTGTAATACTTAAGCAACTTTTGAGCCAAAGATACTGTGTAATAGAGTCCATAGTATAGGTTAGAAGAGATTGAAAATTTAACAAAGCTCAACTTAGCAAAAAAAAATCAATTTGTGACATTTGTTACAATCGACACCAGTCTCCCCTATATGGTATTTATAAAAGAGCTAGTAATCCCCAACGTAAATGTGATAATTTTATGACGAAGAATTTCAAAATTATTCGAAATTTTGTTTCTCTGTTGCAGCAATGTTAATAAACTACTAATTTGTGGTAATTTTGTTAGAATTCAAAGAAATTACCTTAATTAAAAAAATATGCATACTTATTTTTTTAATGTAACTTGTATAGTGTTGAGTTGCCGAATTTCGGATATATGGTAGGCTCCCAAAATCGTATGGGTTATTTAAAAACGTCCCACATGTTTAAAGTTTCGAAATCAACATTGAAAGACTATGTAAAAAAGACAGTTTACCAGCTTATCCTGGCCGGAGACCTGTGTTTCCATTAAGTTTAGAAAAATATTGGGTTTCCTGAGATGTATAAGCAATATAATGGTTTGACAACATCGGACATCAGATGGTTAGCTTATTAACTTACATTAGGTAAGTTATTTACAAAATAGTATTTCTCATCCATTTTCAAACGAAAATGTTACAGCGATTCAAAAATGGCTGAAAGAATTCTTGAAACCTTATTCGAACTGAAGTCTAAGCAAGCCTCAGAGAAACAGCGAAAGGTATGGATTATGATATGGGTTAAGATAAGGATAAGGTTCCTTCATGAGAAACAGCGAAATATATGGGTTGTTGCAATTAATTTTACAAGAAAAAGTTGAAGGAAAACGGGGACCGGCTAAAAAATCTACGTACGGGGTCCACACAACAACTACAATTCTTTTCAGAGCCGCAGTTTGCAAAATACAGATTGCCATGATGGTCGCCAACATCCTAAACGGATAGGCACTACAAAAAGAAGAAGCCTCAAAGCCTTTCCAAAGTAAGAGTAAACAGCTTTACGGAATAAAACGGAACACGTTTCTTCAGCTCAACTTCAACACGTTTCAGAACATATATATATATATATATATATATATATATATATATATATATATATATATATATATATATATATATATATATATTAGAAATGATTATTTCGACCAAAAAATAATTTATAAATACGTTCAAATTATCGGGTAACGTGGTCTGTAATAAAAATCTTTCTTTTTTCTTAATTACTCAATATTTCGCCATTTATTTAACAGCTTCTTCAGGAGTAAACTAAAACAATTTGAACATTACAAAAAATGGCGTACAAATACATTTTAAAACACTTACAGAATTTAAAAGATTTTGCAAATAAAAAATGACATTGAAGTATTTGAAATATTGAATGTCAAGATTAAATTGTCTTAAGCACGTTCGTTACAGCTATACGATAAAAAATTAAAATTATTTCAAATGTAAAAATAAAAATAACAATAAAAGAAAAGTTAGAAGAATAATATTTCTTTGATGAATTATTAAGGTTAGTTGTTATTAAGATGAATGTTGGCTATTTTGAATATTTATAAATTTTGTTCAATATGTTACAGTATATGTTACTTAACTGTCCAGTGTCCGTTTTATAATTTAAAGTGTTTTTATTTTTGTTAATGTAATACATCTCAAGAAATAATCTACTTTTGTAGTTATCAGTCTGTGCCAAAATGTGAGCTTTGTTATAGTCTAGCATATGACCAGTGTTTTCATAGTGCTCAACCACTGCGCAAGTATTTTTTCTCAAGCGGCAATCACTTTTATGTTGTGTGATGCGTTGTTTTAGCCATTGTGATGTTTGACCAATATAGCTATTTTGACATCCTAAACACGGTATTTCATAAACGACATTACTTTTATATAAGGTTGGTACAGGGTCTTTGATTTTTGAAAATAGTTGTTTGCTGTTCATGGCATTATATTTAGCTATACTAATATTAGGAACATTTTTGAATATGGATATGACAGAATGAGTTAGACCATTAATAAAGGGAAGTTTTTTATATTTGATTGATTTGTTGTTAGAATCATGGAAGGGACCGTCATAGAAATTAGTGCTGTAAATCAGTTTTTTTAAAATTTGTTTAGGATATCCGTTGTTACGAAAAATTTTGTATATTATGTCCAGATTTTTTTGTAAAAAGTTTTCATCAACAATGGACATTATCCTGTTTTTCATACCTAGTACGGTATTATATTTTTGACGGGTGGTATGGTTTGAATAGTATAATAATATAATATAATACCCAGTACCAACCTTATATAAAAGTAATGTCGTTTATGAAATACCGTGTTTAGGATGTCAAAATAGCTATATTGGTCAAACATCACAATGGCTAAAACAACGCATCACACAACATAAAAGTGATTGCCGCTTGAGAAAAAATACTTGCGCAGTGGTTGAGCACTATGAAAACACTGGTCATATGCTAGACTATAACAAAGCTCACATTTTGGCACAGACTGATAACTACAAAAGTAGATTATTTCTTGAGAAGTATTACATTAACAAAAATAAAAACACTTTAAATTATAAAACGGACACTGGACAGTTGTAACATATACTGTAACATATTGAACAAAATTTATAAATATTCAAAATAGCCAACATTCATCTTAATAACAACTAACCTTAATAATTCATCAAAGAAATATTATTCTTCTAACTTTTACAGACCACTTTACCCGATAATTTGAACGTATTTATATATATATATATATATATATATATATATATATATATATATATATATATATATATATATATTGTTATGTTTCTTCTTTCCCAACCAAAGAAAAATAAATAAAAAAATCCATCGAAATAAAATTTTAAGATATCAGTATAAACAAATTGTATATAGTAATTTAAGATAAGATTTAGTGTAGATAAGAATAGAAATTTTAGAATAGAAAATAGAAAAAAACGACCTTTTTCCGTTTCAAACAAAATTATCAAAAAACCTTTGGTTAGAATTAGAAGACATTTTACCTGTAAGTTAATCTTTTCATTGTTTGTATAATCGAGTATTAAATGACCATATTCTAATCTTTTGAAATATGTATAAATTGTGTATTGACAAAACCAATTTTATAGTAAGCTATTTAGTTTTTCTCTGAAACCGAAATTAGGCTTTTCCAAAATCATGGTAAACACAATTTGAGCTTTTGATTGGACGGTCGTTTTTAAATGGGAATTTGTGATCCGATCATGAGAACCGGAGAAGTCAGTTATAATTTGGTCATCGAAGGAAACAGTCGTTTGTCTCAAGATAGGGTGTGGTTCGTGAGTTGGATACCGGCATTGTGAAAAGAAGTGAATAGTTTTGCAGAAGGAGATAGCAAGTAGATTGAAATAGGTCCTTGTATCTACCGTTGGCATTTTGTGAAGATTTGTGAAAGTAGTTTTACGGCATCAAGTTGACAAAAGGAGGTCCTTGTGTCATTAATAAGTAGTTGAGTTTTTGGAGAAGTGCATCAGGTGTTTTTGGTTAGTGCAGCAGGTTTGCAGAGACGTTAGGAAGGAGCCTACGTGCCAAAAAGGAGAGATCACATCGTTGAGGAGACTGGATTTTTTCTGGGTATGTTCCAACATACAACTCAATAAGAAAATAAGCTGGTAAGTGTTTTGTACAATTGAATTTTATATCTGTGAAGGATCGGTTTGACATCATGGTCATTAGCATTCAAATTTAAGAACTGAGGTTTTGTTAGGCTAATCAAAAGTTTAAAGTTTTGTTGTTTCTTGTTTTAAGTAAAGAAAAATTTAAGTAAAATTGGTTTTCACTTAATATAAATGTATGTAGATTTAAAATCTTATTATTATAAAAATTTGATTTATTTTCTTGTATGCTGATTGATAAGATAACGACAGAATTTGATAATTGTTTTATTCGTTTATATAAAATAAAGAAACGTAAATTTTTGTAATATAATATATTTTTTATTCTTATCCTTCTTCTCTATCCCGATAAAAGACAACTAGAAAATCTTTGAATCCATTCGAACACAGGTAATATAAGGAGTTTATTTTACTTTTGATAACAAATAAGTTATATTTTTTTTATTGGCTCAATAAACTAAGATTAAAGTCAAAATAAACAATCATAACAATATATATATATATATATATATATATATATATATATATGAAAATCACTAAGTTCTCGCCCATTTTGGAGCCATTTTCAAGATGGATACGATCCCGTTCGAGTTCGGAACTTCCGTCCCGTCCGGGTCTCAACGGAATATTAACACAATTTTGATGCAAATAAAACAGTAACCTTGTCTATATAAAGCTCCGTATGTTACTTAACTGGCTTAATTCAATTAAGATCACAATTAGTTTTAGGCATTTTTTATGAATTTTACAACACAATTATTCAAGCATGAACACGAACACAATTAATCCTCGTCCATCTATGTTCTAATGTTTCTAAAATGCCGAATATTATCTATTTCTTTTAAAAATCAGAGCAACAGATTTGTATATCCCCATTTCATAAAGACATTAAAGTGATTATGTACATTGATAATTAACAGCATCCTTTTTTTTCCCTAAAATATGAATCATGGGTATTTCTCCCTGTTATTGAAGATTTTTATCTATTGTAAAATACCAAGAACATTTAAATGGATTGGTATCCAAATACGTGCACTAATTTAGAGTTTTTACTAAGTCTGCTGATGATGTACATACTTTTTTTTATTGACATAGAATAGGTATCAATCAGCCAGTTACAACATGACTAATACCTTAAACATAAAAATTTAATGACCGTAAAGTCCATAAAAATCAATAATGAAGAGCTACATAATATGCTTTAAGTACTAAAATTAAAATAAAATACAAGTTAAACATAGTTTCTTTTCAACATCATCAGTGTGTTCAAAAAACGGTACACATAATATAATTCAAAATACTTTTTTTGTATTATATCCTTTTTATCTATATTTACATACAAACATGATGATGAGGCTCTCAGAGTTCCACAGCAAACTCTTTAGAACACTAATTTTTTTCAAGAGACACTCACTCAAACTAAATAATGTTAATATGATGAACTAACTAACTGAAAATAACATTCAACAACACACCAAGTTCAATGCATTTCAAACATAAAAGTCTTAAAGGGGAAAATCGATAGGAAGAAATACTTGTATTTCTGAATTACTGCTCTATTGATAAATTCCGCATAAGGTCAAGAAATATATCAGCAAATTGTCTTGTAGGCTACCAAAATATGGGCGAGGTAATGGGACAAAAGAAAATATTAAGCAAAAAACGTAGTAATCTCCTCTAGAAATTATACTTTGTAAATATTAAGATGAATAACGATATCATTGAATATGCTTGATTTAATATTTACTTTATCAATGACCAAGACGCGAGTAGGTAAATAACCTTGCTAGAAATATTTAAATTCAAACCTCTGCTTAACCGTATATAGATTATTATAAATATAAAAATAAATATCAATAGAAGAAATTGTGCGTGCTTATGTGGCTGGTGAGAGTGATGAAAATGCCCCTTTAAATAATACAGAATCTGACTGTTTGTTTCAGCTTGTAACCTCGAAAAGCTTTTTTTGGATGGTGCTAGAAAGATCACCAATGGAGACACTGCGGACGGCAGCCAGATGGTTGGTGGAGAGCGAGACGTGAGTTCGAAACTAGCTTTTGGAACCAGGAATGGGTCCAATGGACGAAATAAGTAAAGATACGATAGGAGATATTAGAAAAAGATACAGAAATAAACAAAAAGATAGATGGGTAAAATTACCAAAGATAAGATAAGATAGGGAACAGGGCGCCACTTAATTTTTTGGGGTTTAAGGAGAAAATTAAGAAACCTTAGAAAAGAAAAGAGATAAGGAAAGATATTTAGGTTCAGAGATCAAACCCAAGAAAAGATATCAACTGTTAATTATTAAATAAATTTGGTTAACACTCTACATAACAAAAAATAAATATATAAGGTATTACACTTATTTACCTACGAAACATAATCAGCCTGATCTTTCTACTGGTCAAAGGTATAGTTATATTTAAAGGTAAAAAGCAAATATTCAGAGTTATGGTTATATCAGGGAACTTTGTTAGGAGTCGACAAATAAAATACATACATAAAACAGTAACAATATATTCAACAATAAAATTATGATGCTGCTGAATGCAACACAAGTAATAAAAATACACAAACATCTATGAAATGGTGGTAGGTATACATATAAAAATAAGCAGAAATATAATTAGAAAATACCTTTACAAAGATATATAATATAATCATGCACAAATAAAGTTTTGGCGTATCTCGAGATATTACAGCAAAAAAAAATGAATAAAAAATTATAACAAACACCAAAGATAACAAAAATTAATAAAATTTAAATTTACAAAAATACAAAAAATTACTGAAGTGAAAACATAAAAATTTAACCAAACCGCACTTGGTTAAGTCGATTATTTGGTTCGTAACAAAATATTGACTGTTCTTTAAATTTAATGCAAAACTCAGTAGTTACTCTCAACTACATTTAAAGACTTGTATGAACTTTAGGTACGTCCAGATAATGGAAGATGATATGATGCCATATCATGTTACTTTCCCAGATAGGTGGAGATATTAAGATTATGTTAACTTACAGTAATTCCTGACGACTGTTGCATTAATTCACTGAAGTTAATACTGTACTTGTATTAAACACTGAATTTATGACTATATTTAATCTAATATAGTATAAGATAAAAAAAAACTCAAAATAACAAGTGTATACACACTTATAAAGAAAATGCACAGAGAACGGTAAGGTAGCAGATACGATAATGTGAGTTAAGCGTCTTAACTCGACGAATGCCCACGCATGTCAAACGTGATGAAATATCAAATCTCCTAGATTAGGTTTTTCCCGAAAAACATTACAACGGGCGTTCGATGACAATTACCGAATTTATGACAAAGAACCCGGAAAAGGATTAACTAAGGATTCGCCAGACCGGCGTCTTTAAATAAATACTTAGGTAGATTCTTCAGTCATATTTCGGTAGTTTCCCAATAAAAATTTCTGATCGTAAACACGACCATCAACGTATCATCCACATGGGTAAAAGGAATTAAAATTAATTTAATATATTAATTTAAAAAATGTTACAAGCTGATAACGTTATGTCTCTCGCACCTACTGATTTAAATTTTCGCTGTTTAGGCGCTGCTAATCTCTTTAATTTCAATCTGCACACAGTACCTTTCGAACGCGCCTGTATGATCTGTTCTGTATCTATTCAGTTGTAGTTTAACAAGGGACAGCGTGTATCGTTTAATAAGAATTTTAAATATTATACACGATTCGGTTCCACACACCGACGTTATAGTTGCCGTTACATTTTGAGATAAGACTAATTTGTTTGATTTTTTATTTGCGGTACTGATTTATATTATGTTTTAGGGCATAAGTTTCTAATGAATTATGAGAGGGAACAAGAATGGCTGTTGCGGCTTCATGGGGAAGTTTTAAATGATTCAGAGGCAGAACCAGATGATGATGATGTGAGTTTGATAGACGACCATATTATATAAACTATTGAGGATATAGACTCGGAAGAGGAGTTTGAAAATCAACAAAGCCTATTCTTGAAGAAACCCCTTGTACCTCAAGAATACCCTGCCTTATCGGGAAATATGGAACTACCACGTGGCGAAAATATCCTGCATCAGCACAGAATGTTCGAACACACGATGAAAATATTTTCACACATTTACCTGGACCTATGGGAGATACAAGGCATAAAAATAAGGCTTCAGAAATATGGGAATGCTTCTTTTCTCCAAACATATTGGAAAAAATTGTTACTTACACCAACAAATTTATAGAAATGCAAGCCTATGATGTTTCACAAAATCGTTCTTTTAGACCGACTCATTTATTAGAAATAAAAGCAATATTGGGACTTTTATATATTTCTGGTGTTAGTAAAAATAATCGGAAAAACGTTGAAGATTTATTTAGAAGAGACGGAATGGCTATGGACATATTCAGACTTACTATGTCCCGGATACGATTTCAGTTTTTGTTTTGAAACGAACATATTCATTTCGACGATAAAGCTACCAGGCAAGAAAGAGTACAATTCGACAAATTAGCTGCAATTAGGGAAATTTACGACGAGTTTGTATCCAATTTGTCCCAACATTACAATATGTCAGCATTCACCACGATTGACGAAAAACTCGAACAATTTCGAGGTAAATGTCCTTTCAAAATTTATATGCCTAAAAAACCGAATCGCTACGGAATATAAATATATGCCTTAGTGGACGCTAAAGTGTTTTACACTGCAAATTTGGAAGTGTACTTATGGAAACAGCCTGCCGGACCATTGCAACGGGATACTTCGAATGTAGCATTAGTGCCTCGTCTTTGTTCACCTATCTTGGGATCAAATAGAAATGTCACGCTTGACAACTTTTTTACCAGCTTACCTCTGACGGAGATACTAAGGCAACACCGTCTTACTACAGTTGGGACATTACGTCAAAATAAACGTGAGATACCTCCTCAAATGTTACTAGTAAGACCAGAAAAATCCATTATGTTTGCTTTTAGAGATAAGTGTACGCTCGTTTCGTATTCTCCAAAACGGTAAAGAAATATCCTGTTAGTATCGACTATGCATTACGATGATGCTGTTGACGAGGAAACTGGCAAACCGGAAATAATGATGGACTACAACAAAACAAAAGGCGGTGTCGACGTTGTTGACAAAATGTGCGAAGCCTACAATTGCGCTCGTGCAACTCGTTGTTGGCCAATGGTCATTTTTTATAGTGCCATGAACGTTGCTGGAATAAATAGTTACATCATTTACACCTCGAATACCCGAACAAAATTCGATAGAAGAAAATTCTTAGAAAATTTAGGATTTCAGTTACTTAGCCCACATATTCGACGACGAACACAACAGCAAAACATTCCCAGGATAATCCGTTTACGTCTTTCTGAAATATGTGGTATAGAAACTGAGAATATTGCTCCCCTGAATCAAACTCATGGACAATGTACGTAGTGCAGCACTACAAAAAGTCGAAGAACAAGATATTCTTGTGCAAACTGTAAAAAATTTTGTGTCTAGAACATCTGGCGGGATTATGTAGGCATTGTTTTGAAAATTATGGTGCCCAAAATTTGAAATAGTTTCAGTAATCTGTGTAAATTTTGAGAGTAAAATTTTATTTTCCCTGTTTATTAACATAAAGTAAGTGATTTATGTTTTAGTGGAATCAGAATTTATTTTTTTTGTTATAATTATTTTAATTTTATTAAAAGCCTGTTCATAAAAATGACACTTTTTTTTAATACCCCCTTAAAATTATTAACATAACAAAAAAATTATAAGTTTCATATATTTGTATAGAGGATAATATACACAATTATATTATTACAAATATTTATCACCTACAGCTAAATTTCTATTTTTTTTAATATTAGAAAAAGTCGGTTTGTTAGACCGACGTTATCAAAAATTTTAAACTTTTTCACGTTATCTGCGGAAGGTTAACAATTAAAAAACAATGGGTTGCAATAAAGTTTAGCATTTTAGAGAAAAGTTACTAGTAGTTTTTTGCTCACAATGTGCCAATTAACGCAAAAAAACTTCTACCGGGTAAAAAAAATAAATTTTACAATTTGTTTAAAAGAAATTGTTTAAATAATTTTGACCATCATTTTCTCTTGGCAACATGTACTTTTTCTTGTTATAAGAGGACTATTTCAAGATAAGATTGTGAAAAAATATGGAATGAGAATATTTTTCCTAGCCAGTGCGCCCATACTACCCGGACGAACTTAAAAATTTGTGGACTTATTTATATAAGCTGATAGTATCAAAATTACTATTAAAATTGGAAAAATTACATGAAATAAATTTAATCTAAATATTTTTATTATCTATAAGACGTTAATTTAAAAAATATATAAAACGTGCACAAAATAAACAAAATAATGTACTCACTATTTTAAATATAAAACTCTTCTTTGCTCCTAAGAACTAACATCTCTTCCTAGTGTTTAAAAAACTTCAAAAATACAAAACACTTGGGCCGATTGTCACTGAACGAGTTGTTAAGAAAATGTAAAGGGATCATACGAAATATCGCAGTAAAGTCTATAGAACGAGAAAGAATAACGCGCAAGACGGGTATCGAACAAAGAGAGAGTGAGTTCAGTTACAAAGGAATCACGATGCTTGCAACGTGACATACAGTATACAGTCGTGCTGATATCTCGAATCGCTCGTTGTGTCTTTGCCTTGACAACGTCGATTGATATTTACAAGGAATATTCGGAAAGTTCCTTGATTGGCTCGGCGTAGGCGTTGGAAATGTAATTATTTATCAATCGGATTCGTGTTGATCACACTTTGACCTAATATCAAACAAATACACTACTGAAAAAAAGTCCTCATCCAGTTTAATGATAACTTCAAAGTACGTAGATAGGGGAGAGCACTGTACGTTGGGACGATTCCAAAAAAAGTGCATGTTAATATTGTTTTTCAATAAATCAAATATATATTGACGCATACCTGTGTCCTATAATCTCTAGTTCTTCTTCTTCTTAACATGCCATACACCAAAGTGCGTAGGCGACTATCTCATTACTAGAATTCTGTTCTTGGCGGCGTGACACAGCTCGCCTGTATTGTGTATTCCTGTCCATTCTTTAATATTCCTTAACCAGGATAATTGTTTGCGGCCGGCTCCTCTCCTACCTTCGATCTTCCCTTGTAGGATTAACTGTGGTATTTCATATTTTGCTCCTCTCAATATGTGCCCAAGGTAACCAATCTTGCGTTTTTTAATTAATTTAAAGAGTTCTCTTTCCACGCCGGCTCTCTTAAGGACGTCATCGTTTCGAACTCTATCCACCCAAGGTATGCGCATCATTCTTCTTAATGACCACATTTCAAATGCTTCAAGTTTGTTGATAGATGTTTTTTTCAAAGTCCACGTTTCCATGCCATACAGCAAGATGGACCATATGTAGCACTTGACCATTCTGTAGCGTATTTCGAAATTTAGGTTTTGATTACATAGGAGCGGTCTGAATTTCACAAAAGCTTGTCTTGCCATTTGTATTCGGGTTTTTATCTCTTGTTGTGGATCCGATTGGTCATTGATTGTGGTGCCAAGGTATTTAAAAGTTTTCACGCGTTTTATGCGATCGTCACCTATGCATATTATCGGGTTTTCTGGAGGGTTTCTGCTAATGACCATATATTTCGTTTTCAAAATGTTGATTTTGAGGCCATATTTTTTACCTATGCTATTCACCCTATTAAGTAATAACTGCTGATCTTCCAATGTATCAGTTATAATCACTGTGTCTTCTAATGCTTCCGCAAATATATTTTCAACATATAAATTAAAAAGCATCGGAGAGAGTATGCAGCCTTGGCGGACACCTTTCCGGATTTCAAATTCATCCGTATATTGGTCTTGATCAATCCTCACCTTTGCCATTTGGTTCCAGTATAGATTCTGAATAATTCTGATCTCCTTCTGGTCAATGTTGGCCCTATGTAGTAGTTCCATCATGATATCATGTTTAACATTGTCAAATGCCTTCTCGTAGTCGATGAAGGTGAGGTAGACATCTTTTCGTTTCTAAACAGTTTTGTATTAAAGTGTTCAAACATAAAATTGCCTCTCTTGTTCCTAGTCCTCCCTTAAAATCGAGTTGTGTTGACCCGCTAAGTTCTTCTAGTATCTTGTACATTCTTGAGTGTAATATCCTAAGGAAGAGTTTCAGCAGGTGACTCATTAAACTGATTAAGCGGTGTTCATTGCATTTTGTCTCTAGTACACATCCATAATTATTCTAAGTTTCTAGTTTTATTATGAATAACTGAAAATTTTTACTTAGTTTTTGTCCCAAGGTAGGGGAAAGAGGGGTAAGATGACGAATCGGGTAAGATGACGAATTCTCGATATTTTCCCAACGTACAACTCTGGCAACAATATCTTCAGTAAGGACGGAACACATGTTCCAATGCTCGCCTTTGACACAGCCAGAGATATGTAAGATATATCTGGACACAGCATAAGGAACAAACTATGCTGTGCCTTTGACTAAAATACATTAGCGGCCAAGGTTTAGTATGATACATGTACTATCTTAAGAAATACTTCGTGTAGACTTAACTTTAAGAAATATGACAGAAGTATGAAGGAATGAAAGACGAAGGCATAAAGGAAATATAACTGATTCTGACGGAAATATCATCTTGGACAAACAGAGTAAAATAAGAACGTGGAAAGAATATCTAGAAAAACTATTTGAAGACCAAACACCTTTGAGCTAGAAGAAGAGGTAAATGATGGACCAAGAATATTACAGCAGGAAGTTTACTTCGCAATATCACAGTTAAAGGATGGCAAAGCGGCAGAACCTGATAATATACAAACAGAACTACTCAAACTAATGGACAACGAATCAATAGCAATAATCGCAAAGATATTCAACAACATATACAACTCTGGAGAAATACCAACAGAATGGCTAAAATCTGAGTTTATTGCACTTCCAAAAAAACCAGGAGTCAAAAATTGCGAAGATTACCGTACTATAAGCCTCATGAGTCATCTCTTAAAGATAATTCATAAGAGAATTTACAAGCTGTGTGAAAGTCAACTTTTCCCCAACCAGTTCGGGTTCACAAAATTTGTGAACCGTTCTATAGAATTCGTTTCTAACAGTGGCGCACCGAGGGGGGGGGGTTTTGGGGGTTAAAACCCCCCCCCCCCAGGACCCTATTCCGACACTATTACTTACACATTTTAAGGACTCAAAATGGAGGTAACACCATAAAAAAAATTTTGGTGACCAACCAAAACCCCCCCCAGAGGCAAATTCTAGGTGCGCTACTGGTTTCTAAATATTATTTATTTTCGTATAAAACCTGTATCGATTCTAAAGGAGTGTCTATTTTTAATTGGGGAAGAGACGTTAACAAATGCTTTAAATAAACACATTCTTGGGAAAAATACTCTGCCCCGACTCAGGCGAATCATTTATTGCACAAGATAATAACTCCCACCTGTATGTAGACACGGAGAAAAATTCTAGATAGCTTGTACCAACATAAAAAAAGATGTTGCTTCCAAACAACAATCTGCTGCATTTTGGACAACCAAATTTAAAGAGTGAGCAGCATACAGCACAAATACAGCTAAATCATTGTAAACTTCTCTTACAGTTCTTAATATTTAATTTCAAGACTCTTAACATCCTAATAACTGTTTCCTCAAGTACTTGTGAGCTATGCCCAGTGTTTTTTAAAATCCCACGAATTAATCTTTCCACAGGATTTCTTTTATTGTTACAATATCTAAAAATCACTGTAAGTTGGTCATGGTGTGTTATGTATATATATATTTAGGGATTCTACAGTATTCACTGCCTTCCCTCGCTCAACCGTTTCCATCTCTCTCTGTTGTTCCATTCTCCATCGTTTAGGCCTCTCTTACTCATGGCGTCGTCTACTTCGTTCCTCCAGGATTTTCGGGGTCGTCCTCTTTTCCTCCTTCCTATGGGGCTCCATTCGGTTATTCTCTTTATCCATCTGCTGTCGCTAGTTCTTCTTACATGTCCATACCACTTTAATATTTTTTGTTCTATATATGTTAGTATGTCTGTTTCTATTGATGTTCTTTGCTTTATTTCGTCATTACTTCTCCTATCCATTCTTGTTACTCTGCAGCATCTTCGCAGGCATTCCATCTCTGTTGCTACTATCTTACTGCTGTTTTTCTTGTTTATGATCCAATTTTCAGCCCCATATGTCATAATACTTCGCACTAATGTTTTATAAATCTGCGTTTTTGTCTTCATATTTAGGTGTCTATCCCACCATACTGAGTTAAGTTGTCGGATTGCTGTTCTTGTTTGTCCTAATCTTTGTGTAATTTCTTCCTCTGTCGTTGCCTTTTTCGTGATTATAAACCCCAGGTATTTGAATTTATCCTTTCCTTTGATTGTTACGTTGTCATCAATCTGTAGATCTTCTATGTCTTGTTCACTTGTAGATAGGTACTCTGTTTTCGCGAGGTTAATATCTAGGCCAGCCTTGGTATATTCTTCTTGTAGTTTCTTCATCATGTAGCTGAGGTCGTCTTGGTCTTGTGCAATCACTACCTGATCGTCTGCAAAGCTTAACGTATATAGGTATTCGTTCCGTACCGGTACTCCCATGCCTTCGCATTTTCTTTTCCATGTAGTCAAGGCTTTTTCTAAGTATATTTTGAATAGGGTTGGAGATGTGGAACAACCCTGCAGGAGCCCTTTTGTTGTGGTGAAGTCTCCTATGATTCTTGATCCCATTTTAATGGACACTTTATTTTCTTTGTACAGAGCTTTTGTAGCTTCTATGAGTTCCGTCTGTATTTCTAATTTGTACATTGCCTCCCATAGCTCTGACCTTGGTACAGAGTCATACGCCTTTCTCAGGTCCACAAATGCCAAGTGTATATCTCTATTTTTTGCTTTTTTCTTTTCCAACAGTTGTTCCAGTATATATATGTGGTCTATGCATGATCTTCCTGCCGTGAAGCCTGTCTGATCCTCCCCGATTTTGCCTTTTATCGCTTGCTCTATCAAGCTGTGTATTATGTCAGGTGTTGAATCTACACTTATAAAATAGTATTTGTTTGCATTTATTTGCCTAACAACCTCATCAATGACTCGATTGAACATAATATTCAGTATTTGTTACATGTATCTTGATAGATAGATATGACGTTTTGCCCTTACCTAAATTTGCTCGTTTATTAATATGATCTTTTAAAAATGTATCATATTCTGACAATAGTTCCAGTAAACCTAAGTAGTTTCCATTACGTTTTTCGCCAATTCTTTCATGAGTACCTCTAAATTCCAATTCCCTGGTAGCCAGAAACTTTTTTTTACGTATAATTCTTTCTAGTACTTTAACCCAATATTCTTTCGCAGTGCTAATTTCCTTTTCGAGTTCTACATCAACTCTTCCTTGCTTTAATAAGCGAGTCATATAAATTTTCAGATTATCTATATGATCATTGGATCTTTCGTGTTCGTCAAATCTTTCCTTACTTTTATTCCATAATGAATATCCTGTTTTAAATTGGTTCCTTTTTTTTTTAAATAAGACAAAATATATTGCCAGTGCTCTCGGAGTAAGTTGCCCGATCGCAGCGAACCACTTCTCCATTAACCGGTTTTTTATAAAATATTTCCTTACTGGCATACCTGTTTTGTTCCCCGAAATTGCTTTTTGATATTGAAAAGTCTATGTCTGTAAGATTCTGTTCGACCCATTTTTCTAGAATCATTTCTGCATAATTATGGCAATCTTGCCAAAAAGCCTGGATCTTTAAAAGTAGGTAAATCCTGTTTTGGATCTGAAAATAAATAAAAAAAATTATTTGTTATTGTCCTATTTTAGTTACCATTTGTAAGGCACGGTTATCTTTTTGTATTTACCCGAATATGCCTTACCCTAGTTACTGGTGGTTGCTTCATAATCTTCTAATACATTTTAAACAGGTGATACTAACTGCTCTGGTACTGATTATGAAGTCTCCAAAATAGGTTCATGTGGTCGAATATGAATATATTTATCACTAGTAGCACTAGAACTAGGACCGCGTTGGGAAATATTTGTAGTGTCGTCTTCTTGATTTCCATCCGTTGTAAAAAATGTTGTCATTTTGGGTATACCTTCCAAAATTTTATTTTGCCTTTCCTGCTTTTCTTGTTTCCTTTTACGCCAGAAAGATCCAGGTTGTTTCCGCCCTTCCATATTTTTCTTATGATTATTTATTATATTAATGTTTTATTTACAGATTATAATTACTTATACAGTTTCAAATGTAAGACAAACCTCTTACCGTAGTTTAGTTGTACGGTACAAACGCGGTGTTACAATTTTGCGGTGTTTGCAGTGCACACTATTCTTAAACGCTGTAAAATGATATAATTTTACAACGGCATGTTTGTACGTTATCTCACATTTGAACACCGTGCATAAACCATATACGTCGACGGTAATAATAATAATTTATTTATAAATTGTTAAGTTTCAAAGTTAACGATAAAACAAAATTTTATTATTATTATATCATATGGATTTGAATGCAAATTTTATTTTACCATCATCATCATCATCATCATCAGTGGCGTTACAGCTCTTTATGAGCCAAAGCCTTCTTCAGAACAATCCTCCATTCGCCCCTGTCTCTGGCAACTCTTCTCGATGCGCTAATTCCGATAGACTTCAAATCATTTTCTAGGTTGTCTTGGTACCTAAGTCTCGGTCTTCCTCTTCTTCGTTGTCCGATCGGCCCTCTTCGGTCAAAAACTTTTCTGACTATGGCATCTTCCTCTCATCTGATTACATGACCTATCCATCTGAGGCGTGCTACCTTAATGAATTTTACAATGTCAGGTTCTCCAAATCTTCTATACAACTCAAAATTGTAACACCTGCGCCACAAACCTTGTTCTTTTATGCCTCCATATATTCGTCTTAGTATTTTTCGCTCAAAACGTTTGAGCAATTCTTGGTCATTCTGTGTTAGTGTCCAAGTTTCTGAACCATATGTTAGTACAGTCAGTTTAATTTTTCTAGGCATTTTTGAGGCCATCTGTCTTCTTAAGCCATAGTAACACTTATTGGCGAGCACTATTCTTCTTTTTATTTCTTCACTGACGTTGTTATCTTTGGTTAGCAGCGACCCTAAGTATATAAAGGTGTCAACACCTTCCAGTTCTAGGTCATCAATTATTATTCGTGTAGGTGTCGGGTTGCTTGACCTAGTGCAACACATATATTTGGTCTTTTGAACATTTATATTTAGTCCCATTCTGTGTGCAGATGCTCTTAACGACCGAAATGCTTCAGTCAGAGATTCTGTGGACCTACCTATGATGTCTATGTCATCTGCGTATCCGACAATTTGTACGGATTTGTTAAAGATAGTACCATTCGTAGTAATCTGCGATTCTCGAATTATTTTTTCTAATGCCACTGTGAGTGTAAGTTCAGTTAACCGGACAAGATCAAATGGAATGCGAAATTCTACCATAGCAAGTAGAAGTTTATTTCTATTAACGGAGTCGTATGCGGCTTTGAAGTCAACAAATATGTGGTGGGTGTCGACGCCGAACTCTAGGGTTTTTTCAAGGATCTCCCTCACTGTAAATATCTGGTCCGTTGTTGATTTATTAGGACGGAAACCGCACTGATATCCTCCCACTATTTGTTCGGCGTAGGGGAGGAGTCTTTTGTACAATACGTTGGACAACACTTTATATGCCATATTGAGTAGAGTGATGCCTCTATAATTATCACACACCATCATGTCTCCCTTTTTGTGTATAGGACACAGTACACCTAACTTCCAGTCTGTGGGTGTTTCTTTCTGTTGCCAGATTGCAGTTATCAGTTTATGCATGTGTTTCATGAGGGGGTTGCCGCCATATTTGAAAAGTTCGGCAGGGAGATTATCCGAACCGGGAGCTTTATTATTTTTCAGTGTTGCGATGGCTTTTCTAATATCTTCTTCGGTGGGGGGTGGTTGCCAATCATCTTCATTCATTTGAAACATGGGATCCTCAATCTCGCCATCTTCGTGGTTGCCGCTAAGCAGTTCTTCAAAATGGTCCGCCCATCTGTTTATTTACCTGTTTATTTTACCATAAACATATAATTTCGGAACAGCACGCGCTTCGCGTGTACCGCTCTGGAACCCTCAACCACCCAGTGCTACAGCCCCGAAAGGACCGCTGGGTAAACCGGCGCTGATCTGACGATAGGCCTTCATTCGATTCTATGTGCAGGTATTCTTTTGATATTACTTTATAGATAAAAAAGTCAAGAGTAGATCAGGCAGTCTACTTCGATCGGTTCGCCAGTAAGTTGGTTTGTACGTTGAGAGATACTTTAGTTGCATTTCTTTCACCACATAGTATAGGACTGTACCTCTTCCTGGGGGGATAATCTTGAGCCCCAGCTCTTGTGTTTTGCATTGTAGCCACACTAAGAACCTGGGTCCTAATGATCTAAAAAGTGTTTCAAATCCATTCTTGTTAGTTGATAACTTGGCGCACAATAAACTGCTGAAATGACTAAAACCAAAGTTTTAGTTGTTTTAGTAATCAATTACGACGTTGTCTAGAGAGACTTTACTTAAAAGAGTTGTAATCGCTTCATATAGTCAACGAATATCGAAATTACTATAAAACAAAAAAAAAATACTGCTCAAACGCCCTTAACTAAAGGAATTAAAGAACGACCTTTCATAGATTGCCAATCATTATGATCATGTGTATTCTGTTTACTGCTGCTCTAAAAAAATAGATTCGTTGAACGAGAAAGTAAACCAAACTGCGATTGCAAGGCTACAGCATCCATCTTGACATGAGCATGACACTTGGAGATATAGACACAGAAAACTATAACAATTACAGTATCACTTCCAAAATGTGTTTGAATTCTGAAAGGTAAAGGAATAAATAAAAACAAGGTTTTGGTTGAATTTTTAATTACTAATTTTATGCCGTTAGTGAATAAATTGTAGTATTTTTGGCTACTACGATTTCTTCGTCATTAACTGTTGCATTCTCCGTAGATAAACTAATACTATGGTCTAAAATTAAATGTCTACTAAGCTCTTTACTACAAATGTTACTTTCCGCAGTCTTCTCGTGTGTTTTTTGATGTTTTACTAACCTACAACGGTAAAAGAATTTTAAGCTACATTTATCGCAAGAATATTTCTTCAAATCATCAACGTTTTTGCCTTGATGGTAGCATTCGTGACTGAGCAAATCAGTGTAGTTGGCATAAGACTTCGGACACACCTTACATTTGAATTGTTTGTGTTCGGAATGGCTCAACATATGCCGATTTAACCGAGAAGATGTGATGTAACCTTTGCCGCAAATGTTACATAGAAATGGGCGTTCGTTGGTGTGGTAGGTTCGAATGTGCGCTGTTAAGTTTACTAATTGCCTAAAATTATGAAATAAGTCATTATAAGAGAAATTTTTGTGCCTTATAGGTTAACTTACTTATAAGATTTTGGGCAGTATGTACAACTATAAGGTTCAATTCCAAGATGGATTCTCTTATGCCGTTCTAAGTTAGACCGACTTTTGAAAGCTTTTTGACAAATATCACATGAAAAAGGTCGTTTATCTTCGTGGGTGTTCATGTGTAACTTTACTTCAGCCCACCTTACGAACCCTTTACTACAAATGTTGCATTTAAATGGTCGCTCACCTAAAAAACAGATTACACTTACTTCCGTCTAGTAATTTAATATCAATTTTCAATTTATAAATCAAATAAATCATATTCAGCTCTATAAAATACTGCTATTACCAAAAAATTAGCAAAATTTCATGAAATATAAAATCCTCAAAAATTTGTTTGTTCCATTAAACAATCATTCATATTTTTGAATTGTCACGATATTTTTAGATAACTTTGGGTTACTCTGGTGTAGTTAATCCCAAAGTGTGTAAAAATTTACTGAATAGGATGCAGATATCCGGCTCGAAGGACCATGGTAAAAATCGTAGGAATCAAACAACAATGTATGATTCTTCTAATAGAAGACTCTCGTGGGCGGACCTTGTTCTTCTTGTTCCCAATTAAACAAGTACAACATTTAATACAGATTTTAGTTAAAAACCAGCAAAGAATCAACCAAAAACCCGTACGTCAACGAAACGTAAGATCTGTCAAGAGCGTCTAATGTATCCTGGAAGTCACTGTTTGGTGTGGATTTTAGGCTAACGACCAGCGTTATCGGTCCATATTTCTTTAAGAACGACGTTGATTAGGCCATCACCGTCAACAGTGAGCGCTATAGATCGATCATTGCTAACTTCTTTTAGCTTAAATTGGATGATATTGACACCAATGCCATGTGGTCTCAACAGAATGCCGCTATGTGCAACACAGCTTATGGCACATTAGACATTCTACACACACGATTTGAGGACATAGTCATCTGGTGGTAATGTGAACTCACCAACGAGATCATGCGATTTGACCCTGTTAGTTTCTTTTTTGTATGATTTTCTTAAGTAAGATATCTATACAGTTACCCTCAAATCCAACATAACTCATGCTAGCAGTCAAATTCAATCTGATTTATGTGCCAGAGTCATAGAAATATTTGGATTTATATCCCATACATAATGGCATTAACAGGTCTTTCAAACAAATAAATTTTTTTATGATATCACAGAGATACTTTTTTAATTTTAAATTTAAAGATATGAAACACTTAATGAAACATCCTATATGTGCCTTAAACTGTATTTTTGGGTGAGAAAAAGCTTAATACTCAGTAATTGTCAAAAACAGCTTCTGGGACATTTCTAGAAATACTAACCTGTATGAGACATCATATGAATACGAAAAGTACTTGGATTTGCATACTTTTTACTACAGATCTTGCACAGATGATCTTTAACTGTTTTATGACCTTTAAGATGACTAATAAGCTTCTTCCTCTCGCTGAATGTTTTCTGACAAATACTGCACTAAAAAAAAATTAGTTACAAAGATGTATAGAGAAAAACAAAAACATTTCAGCTGCTTGTTTTCTTTGTTGTTGATGAGATGTTGAGACTAGTTGAGAGTTGAGATTAGTTGAGACATAGGTGGCTGATTTTTGTATATTGGCAATCATACTGTCCACTCTGTTTCTGTATTCATCTGGCATTTATTCGGTTTCCATCCATAAATCTGCTAAATAAACTGTTAGACAACTTATCTATCCCCTGCAGGGGCAAAATCTAGTCTAATTGCTTTATATTTTATTATTTTATTGTACTAAGTACTTGAGCAAATTCCTCATTAGTTTTTCTTAAGCAGTATTGTAGATGGTACTGCCATCAAAGTTCTACTGTTTTTTCTGTGAAGATCTTTGTATGTTATCAAAATATTTTTTCCAGTAATGTTTTATATCTTTTTGTTGTGCACTGCTATTTTATTGTTCTCTTATTATAAATATCTAATATTTTTGTCAAATGTTTGTCACATTTTATATATTTTTGGATATCCTTTATTTTCTGTTTGGCAAACTTATAATGTTGATAATCTTACACCTATTTGCATGACATTCTTAGTCTCAAGTTCTTCTTTACTTTTTCTTGGACTTCATTAAACCATCATCAGGTTTTCTTATTCACAAAATTTATTTTCTGAGTGTTTTTCAAGTATTTTTAATGTCAAACTCATTTTCAAATATTTTCATCATGATTTTGTACTTTTTTTAACTACATATTGAGAGTTGTTTAGTTATATATAGGTACAGGGTTGTCATTAGTCTTGTCTCAATCCTCTAACAACAGAACAACAACATATGATTTTTCAAGATCAACAAATGTGAGGCTTATTAAAACAAATATTATACTTACCTGGAAGTTCTTTGATTTACATTTAATTGTATGTTCCTTCAAATATGTGACATCTTGAAACTTTTCACTACAAATAAAGCACTTATACTCCAATTTTGGTATAACATTCACCAATCTCTTTATGTGTGGATTCTTTATAGGAACCAATGGAGGAGCATCTTGAGGTAAATCTTGAAATAGGTTATCAGCAGAGCCTGATTTGTTATCATCCCATATTGGTATTAAGGGAGGTACATCTTCAGTGTATATCTGAAAAGAATCTGTACTTACTGATGTTAAAGACTCTGATTTATCTGATGTTAAATGTAGTGGATTATTAATCAATATTGGTAGGTCTTCTATACAGTATGGCTTTTCAGTTACTGATTGATCTAAGGAGATATCAAAGTTTTCATTATTAACATCATTTCCTACAATCCTGTTATGACTGAATATATTCTTTTCATTTAATACTATTTCTCTTAGTATCCTGGTATTATGCTCCACATTTTTCTTAAAGTTGTAAATTTTTGTAATCGCTAGAATGCAATTTCCACAGATTTTATTGGGCAAACCATCATTTTCAGATATCTGAAAGAATATAAATAAGTGGCAATGATTTAAAAAAAAATTAAAAACTGTAAATTAATTTTGCCGCCAGTTTTATTTTTCGAAGTCAACAGATATGGGCACTATAACTGTATTGAATAGAAAAATTAACAAGAAAGGAAAAATCTCATTAAAATATTACTGTAATGTAGAACAGAAAATTTACAATAATTTAAAAATCAATTTTTCATCACAGATAAATAGGAGGTCTCAACTATTTATTTTGAATGCAACATTTATTGTAATTAATCCCTGCAATGAATATAGAAATTACCTCAGACAAATAACAAGCTTTCAACATTTTAGGAATTTTGGTTCTATAAATATTTCTCATGTACCGTTTGCCAGTTATGCATATTCGACAAACATTTTTCAACTTAAATTTCGTTAGGTCGCATAATATTTCTCCCGGTATTCTCATATTTAATTAATTTTCTAAAATTACTGAATTAACACTTTTTAACACTAACTCTGGCAACAGGTAATATGAAGTTAGCAACAAACATTTGATTATTGGCGGCGGATTTAGTTCTACACAGATTTAAAAATATACGACAATTGATTCACAATACTTTGAAAAATTTGTTCATCCACATGCACTTTGTTTGTTACTTAGAGTGAAATTAAACTTCTACAATAATTACTGAAAATAATTATTTTTTTAAATAATATATTATTATTCTTTTTAAATGGACCATGACACATGTCACAAAAATGTGACAGAAATCATGTGAACAAAACCGTAAACGCCATCTACTGACAGTACCTAAATAATATCAACAATTCTAGAAACACTGGCATTAAAATTCGATTGATTGCCAAAAGTTTTCGAAGATTTGAAAAAAATGGAAGAATGTGAACTTCGAAATATTTGTAGAGCGTGTCTTACCGAACAGGGACAATTCCAGTCAGTTTTTGTACCAGAACCCAGTTCCGGAACGGCCCTTCATATATCCGAAATGATGAGTGCCTGTGCTTCTGTTCAGGTAAAACTAGGTTATTTAAATAATTATTTTTCAATAACATTTACTAAGGGAATGTATATTTCAGCATTTCTATAGCTTTTCTATAAAAATGCGTTGTCTGGAATCAATAATAAGTCATGTAATGGCTTGTTTAAGTGATAGGCAAGTTGTTAATTAATATTAATTGATATTTTCAACAATTTAGTGGCAACATACAGAAAATTTGTTATTGTAACTTGAAATGTTATGTTTTTTTTAAGTTATTTTCATAGAAAAGTTTAATACACTACATTATTTCCCCTGATATGTTTTAAGCTATGTTTTTAAGAAATACTGGAAAAAATATGTACTGTACATATAACCTGTGATTTTTTACATATTTAGTGCTACAGTGTACATAATCAGTGATTTTGTTTGGATTTCTCCCTACTACATTCAGCCTAGAGAAGTTGTGTTGTTAATGCTTTACTATTATCTTTTAGGTAACCTTAGGAGATGGTTTACCTGAACAAATATGTAAGTCTTGTGCCACTGACACTGTCAATTTATATCTCTTTAAACTAAAATGTGAAAAAAGTGATAAATCCCTAAGGGAGAGATTAAAAAAGTCTTCTGAAATATATGATGGTGTTTTTATAAAGGTTGACGATGTCAGTGTTTTAGAAGATACTGTAAAATGTGAAGAACCAAGCAACAAAAATGAAATCGATGAAAATTTGGAGCACTTTGATAATTTCTTTGATAAATATAGTGAATACAGCGATGAAGATTCTAGTGATCCAAAAGAAGAAGAGGTTCCTAAAGACAAACCAAAAGTTAAAGAGTTCAATTGTGATATTTGCAACAAACAGTTTAGTAGAAATGATTTGCTTTTAAGGTGAGTAATTTCTTATTCTTTGTGATATGTAATTGTAACTGCTGGTATTTTGTCTGTGAAAACACTTATCAAACTATATAATTATTTTTCTGATCCAATATTTTTACCATTTCTTTTTACACTAATACAAATCATATGTAAGAAAGCTATAACTCAATGTTTTTGAGAGAAATAAGTACTTCTAGTATTGTCATGAGTGGATCATTAGCTTTTTAACTTTGGTATTAATAGAGAGAATAATAGATGTGGACATTCCTTAAAAACAATTTTTTATGGGGCGATAGTTTATCAAATTAATTTTTTACAATTTATACAGACTATAGCTGTGGAATTAAATAATATATTGATGATTTCATGATAAAAGGGTTTAAATAAAATAAAGAAAAGCTTACAGAGACTTACTAAAATATTTTTATCTACTTTGTAAGTCTTTGGGATAGATAACTGGGAGTTTATAACACTATCTCGATACCAAATAAAGTTTAGGCTGTATCTATTTAGGTAAAAATGCTATTATTATCAATTTATAGGCACAGGATAGCACATGCCATGAAAATGGAAGACCAGAAGATGGAATTTGATACTAGCTACCCTATTGAAGATGATGATGATGATGACATTATTGATATAAAAAGAGAAGATTATGTTTATTCATGTAATCGTTGCGAAACAATTTTTATACATAAAGAAGATCTAGACATCCATTTAAAATCTCATCTTAAAGAAGAGTATAACGTCAGTTGTGAGATATGCCAGAAAAAGTTTTCTAAATTGGCTCATATGAATAGGCATTTGAGAACGGCTCATTTTATGGACAAGCAATTTAAGTGTGAATTTTGTGAGAAGCGTTTCCATAGACAGGAACAACTTAGGAACCACATGAATGGACATTCTGGTCTTAAACCACATATCTGTGATATTTGCTGTAAAGGTTTGTAACTTCTTTATTCTAGTGTTCTAGTTTCTATAGAAATTGTATATTTTGTTAATGCAATGCACTGTATCTTATTATTTTATTCAATGTTCTTTGTAGATTTTATAAATTGTCAAATAATTTTGCTATCTCATCAGCAAAAGGTTGCAATTTACATCATTGTCTGACTCCCTCATTACTGCTACTCATTATGATATTTTACACCCTATTTTTACTGCTGCCCTGTAGTTGTAGTTGATGTTCAATATTAATCTTAAATCTCAATCGTACAGTTTTTTGTTTCTGAAAATTTCAATATGTTTATCATAAGGCATTACATAAGACTAATTGATATGGTTGTTTTTAAAGTTCCTTTTCTCGTCATATGAGGCTTGTTGTGTTTACTTTATTGAATAATCTCACTGAAATTTTCATCTTTGCCATCTTTAAACTATTTAACAACTAGTGTTTGATCGACCATTTATTGGTTTTCATCCCTTTTATCGCACAAATAACCTCTGTTTTAGAAATTTCAGTTCCTGTATCTCTGCTTAGATGATTCATAGTCTAATTGCCGTTTTCTTTCTCTAGTTAGGAAAATGACATAGATTCCCATAATCTTTCGGGTAGATATTTTAAAATTTAATCATGTTAAAATACATATTAATATGATTGGTTTAATTTTTGTTATGCAGTGACCGATTTCCTATTGTAGGCTTTAACCAAATTTCAAATTTGAGGGACCATATGCGTACTCATAATGGAGAAAAGCCTTTTTTGTGTTCTACATGTGGGAAAGGTTTTAATCAGTTGGGAAATTTACGACAACACACAGTGAGACATAGTGGAGTTAAAGCTCATTTATGTAGTACTTGTGGAAATGGTTTCGCCAGTAAAGGAGAATTGTCTGCACATCTTAGAAAACATACTGGTAAGTAAAGAAAATATTTATGCAATGCAGTAATGGTTGAGTACTTCTGACAAAACAGCCACTTTCACATACTTGAATATAAGAATATAAGAACCTTCTATTTCTTAATGTATGACAGCAATGTAATATAAATTGATATTTATATTCTTTATTGGTTGTAGGTGCCAGGCCATTCGTGTGCCAAGTTTGCAATCACGGTTTTACAACATCGAGTTCACTCACTAAACATAAGAGAATTCATTCTGGTGAGAAACCGTACGAATGTGATACCTGTAAAATGAAATTTTCAAGATCTGGTATATTGGCACGACATAAAAGGACGCACACTGGAGAAAAGCCTTATAAATGCAAGGTAAGCAATATTTTTAACCATTTCATATTATATATCTATTTAAAGTATGCTTTATACATTAAAAATAATTGGGGATTATCAAAAAACAGTATGGCCATGTAAAAAACATTTTTAACAACTCTACTAAAAATCCCTGAAATAATAATTTAATATGAAAGTCTTAGTCTTAGAATTTTAACTTCAACAGCTGTCACAAGTTTGCGATAATTGTAATCGAGTTTTAATATTTTAATTATAGTGTAATAAACTAAGTTTTTTTAACTTGTTGAGGAGCGATTCAGCCTTCCCAAATGTAAAATTCTTGTACCATGAGTTACTTGTACAATATTCGTAGCTGGTAATGATTCTAGGTTAAACTATCAGTTTTTTAATTATCGGTAATAGTTTCTTGGTATAAATAAATGTTTATATCTTTCTGTACCCTTTCTATCATCCTGAGGTCATCGAAAAAACATCTTCAATCTTGTATTTTTATGTTGATTCTTCGAGCAGCAAACATGCGCAATATAAAGGATGTTTTTTAGAGGCTTATAAGTTTTAAATGGGATAAAACAAAGATAATTCTTTTAAATTAACCTAAAAGTGACTTTATTCAAAAGATAATTATGTAATCTTTTGCCATTTCTATTCACATATGATTTTGAGGCTGCCTCGGTTGATTTGGATGTAGTCCAGTCAAAAGGTCTGGTTTTTGATAACTTTTTGCAACGTTTTTGTCGTCGTATATATGCAAAAACGCGGTGACTATTGTCCTCTAAGACTTCAAGCGTTTCTGACTGATCAATGTAGACTAGTGACTTTACATATACGAGGGTGGATTGATATAAAACTAGCCTTTGATAGGAAAAACAAGCTTTTTGGAATTAAATCAATTTATTTTTCAACATAGTCCCCTTTTAGCTCGATACCCTTAGTAAGACGATGTTCCAATTTTTTTCATCCCATCCGAATAGTACTTTTGCTCGAGTTCTTCAAAATAGGCCGAAGTTTCAGCGACGACTTCATCATTTGTTGTGAAACGGCGTCCTCCGAGCAATTTTTTTAGGTTTGGAAACAGGAAAAAATCGCTGGCGGCAAGATCTGGGGAATACGGTGGGTGTTCAACCAGTTCATAGCCCAATTCGTGTAATTTTGCCATGGCGACGGCCGCTCGGTGAGCCGGT
Organism: Diabrotica undecimpunctata; assembly: GCF_040954645.1. Classification (NCBI taxonomy): domain Eukaryota; kingdom Metazoa; phylum Arthropoda; class Insecta; order Coleoptera; family Chrysomelidae; genus Diabrotica; species Diabrotica undecimpunctata. The sequence goes on along the minus strand of NC_092808.1, from coordinate 5,119,581 downwards.
GCATTCTCTTGGTGAAAGAGCACTTTTTGCGTTCCAAACCGGGGCGTTTTCGACGCAATTCGGCATCGAATCGATCCAATAATGCTGCGTAGTACTCATCATTGATTGTTTTTCCTTTTTCCAAGTAGTCGATGTGGATGATGCCCTTCTCATCCCAGAAAACAGTTGCCATCACTTTGCCGGCCGAATGTGCACTCTTTGCCTTCTTCGGCGGCCCTTCGCCGCGTTTGCGCCACTGTTTCGACTGTTCTTTGGTTTCCGGTGTGTAATAATGCACCCAGGTTTCATCAACGGTGATAAATCGGCAATTGATTGTCAGCAAACGCGGCACCCCTCGCGCGGATAGCTTTTTCATGTCCAAATGATGGTGAATGATGTTGTGTACGCGTTCGTAGGAAATGTTTAGGATCTCTATTAACTCGCGGAACTTAATTCGACGATCTGCCATAATTATGTCATGGACTTTGTTGATCATTTTCGGCGTGGTGACTTCATTTGGCCTCCAGGGTCGCTCATCATCAAAAACACTCGTACGACCACGAACAAATTCAGCTTTCCAAAATTTTACTGTTGCTAAAGAAGGTGCAACCTCACCATAAACTTCGTCCAGGTCGGCTTTGATTTGCACATTCGTTTTACCCTTTTTGTGGAGGAACTTAATCACAGAACGATACTTGACTTTTTCCATTTCCCCGAAAACACAAAATTTGTTTGCTTTTGACGGCTGTAAAAACCAAACTGTTTTTAAAACTTAAAATTTTGACAGACGTCATGTCATGAATTGCAAATGTCAACACCGAAACCAATTCGGTGTCAAGTAGCGCCATCTATCAAAGGCTAGTTTAATATCAATCTATCCTCGTATTTACAGAAAATTGTCTAGCGACGTTGGGGCGCACAATCTTTGAGTCCAATTCACTTAAAGATCAGAAACGTGAAATTATACGGTCATCAAACGGTTCTTTTACTAAACCGCTTGTGGCACAATCTGTATGACATGTTGCGCCATCTAGTTGAAACCACAGCTCCTCCACATCAAGGTTATTCAATTCAGAAACAAAAAAATTAGTAACCATACTCTATAGCGGTCGCCATTGAGTGTAGATTGACCAATGATTTCGCTATCTCATAAAGCACACCAAACGGTGTATGGATGTAACGATGTCTCAACATGTACTTTTAGATGATCTTTACTCCAAATACGACAGTTTTTCGTAATTACGCAGCCATTCAATCAAAAGTGAGCTTCATCGCTAAACAAAATCGCTTATGAGAACGAAAACCAACGGATACTAAACATAGAGAGGGAGTTTAAGGAAAACGAAACACGTAGTGCATAACAGCAATCTTGTTTTGGTTCCATTGATCATGTTGATCGTGCGGCCTCAATTTTTGTACAACTTGGATTTTGTAAACACGAAAACCAAGATCTTTTACAAAATCTTCCATAAAATTGATGGATATAGCTCTAATTTTTGCGCACGATGGCGGATGGACTCGTTCGGGTCTTTCTCTCGTTCGAAAGCAACAGTAACTATGATCGTGGTGCAAAAACATACCATCTTTAATCGAATTAATTGCTCTGGTGATTAAACTTGCACAATTCGGAAGCGTCGTTCAGACGTCAGTCTATTCATGTTGAAATTTCAAGCTAGCCTAAACATAAATTATTGGACAGCTGTCAAAATGACTTTGACTTTGAAAATTTATTTATTTACACCATATAATGTATTGATCAAATAATAAATTCACAAAAAAGTGTTGCTCGATTTTCAATAAACAATAAAATTCATTTGGAATCATTACTTTGAATTTGAGATGTTAATATTGAATAATATTGAATTTTATTCGTTACTTTCATATAAAACATTTTAAATTTACAATTAAAAAAATAATGGTCATTCATCAAGATAAAAAATATCCTATCTCCTAAGTTTGACGAACAAATACACTTTCACAAAATTTTATTGCAATCGGTTAAGTGGTTTTTGAATATTAGCTTGGACGAACACCGTGCCACGAGATTTTTATATATAAAGATATACAACTACATAAATATCTAAATATCCAGAAGCATAATTATAATTTAATTACGTATATTTTTTAGTTTTGTGACAAGGCTTTCTCGCAGTCTAACGACCTCACCTCCCACCAAAGAATCCACACCGGAGAGAAGCCGTTTATATGCGACGAATGCGGCCAGGCGTTTAGACAAAGTTCGGCGTTGAAAACGCATAAAAAGACTCACGTCGAGAAGAATCCGTCAAAAGTGCCTTCTACTTTGGAAAAAATCGACAAGGCTGCGTGCGTAGTAGAAGCCAAACCGATATTTCTAACGGGGGTTTTTAATACAGAGTTTTTGCCAGGTTTTTAGTCTAGATTTTTAGGTGTGAACTTCCAGTTACTATTTTTTCTACTTAAAGTACTCATCAGTGATTTTTTAACCTAGAAAATTGACACTACATTACTTAAAATAAAAAAAATATTTTATTTGTTGATAAAGTTTAACAGTTTGACTTTCGTATATAATTCTATAACTGAAGGTTTCGTCACTGTACGTATTTCACTCCTACTTGAACCTTGCTTGCTCAGGATCTGTTCGAATCGTTTGTACTGCATATTTTGACTTGTCCAACCCACTCCCCAGATCTGATACTATTCGATTACCATATTTTCAATAAATTGAAGAAGTACTTGCATTGAAACTTTTTTTAATGGCATAAATTTACTTAAGTTCACTTAAATAAACTTACAAACAGTGACAAACAGTGAAGTGATTTAAAGTATAACTTATATTATTTAGCGAACTTAAGTGATTATATGTTTCATTCTTACATAAGCTCGAACAGAAAATCTGCTGGTGTCGTTTGGATACGTCATATTGACTAACCCAATCTACTTCTTTCAAATAATTGATGGATTCGACCGTTATTTGATGGAAATTCATTTTATGTAACAATAAAACACTGAAAACTTTGTTTTCAAAACTTCTCGAATTTAAAATTCTACACATTCAAAATAAAGGCCTTAAGCTATCTTTGTTAGAATCTATGGAAATCAACAAATTAAAAAACACAAATATAATTCTGAATGACCAGCTTGAGACAAACAGTTCTCCCCTCCTCAACCTATTTCATTAGAGACTATAAAGTGTAAACCCATGCCAAAAACAGATCACTTGAGAAAGGCAATTAACTGAAACAGCTGTAGTGATAAGAATTTAAAATAAATTTTGTGGAAGTTTTGAAAACAAAGTTTTCAGTGTTTTATTGTTACTACTTCTTTCATCTGACAACCTTGAATTACGATTTTTTTCACTAAATTGAAGCAGTAGTTGAATCGACATAGCGTTTTGAATGGCCAGGAAGTTACGAGTCTTTGAAAAATGGACTTAAAATGGAGGAAAGGAATCTGTACTGCTCAGACCCGTAATTTTCATTAAAATGTGTTCATTTTTCGATTTTTCCCGAATAAAATTAATGAATTTTCACTTACGTAAACTTAAGTGACAACGTTTGCGGCTTAAGTAATTTAAGTAAACTTAAGCTGCTATAAATTGAAGCAGTAGTTGAATCAACATCGCTTTTTGAATGGATAAAAAGTCGTGACTCTGGAAATGGACTCAAAGTTTGCAAAGGACGACTAGGTGCTGCCTAGACTCGTGAATTTCATTGAATGTGTTCATTTTTCGATTTTTTCCGAATAAACTTAATGAAATTTCACTTATGTAAACTTAAGTGATACCATTTGTGGCTTAAGTCACTTAAGTACTTAAACGACTAAATGTTTTATTTCTACGTGAGTACTACCGATTGGATCACTCAGAACCTTTTTCTTTCATTTGTTGTAGAGATTTAGACTCACTCAACCTACTCCCAGACTTGGAACCCTTGTATTATCATCTGCTCATTAAATTAAAGGAGTACTTGAGTTTTCAGTACTTTTGGCATGATCAGGAAGTTATGATTCTGTGAAACGGTGACTACAAAAGATATAGGGAAAATTTAATGAGGTACTGTTTACATAAGCTAGTGATCAGGCTTAAAATAGTACTGAAGATGTCGTTAAAATTTGTTCATTGTTCCGTTTTTCTCACATAAATTAGCTTAAATTTACTTATGTAAACTTAAATGCAAAATTCGTGGCTTAAGTAAACTTAAGCGACAGTGTTTTTCATTTCTACATGGACACTAGCGCCGGGCTCACTCAGAACCTTCTTCTTTCATTTGTTGTAGACATTTGGACTCACCCAACCTACTCTCAAAGCTGATACCCATGTATTATCATCTGCTCATTAAATTAAAGGAGTACTTGAATTTACAGTACTTTTGACATGATCAGGAAGTTATGATACTGTGAAACGGTGACTACAAAAGATATAGGGAAAATTTGATGAGGTACTGTTTACATAAGCTAGTGATCAGGCTTAAAATAGTACTGAAGATGTCGTTAAGTTCGCTAAATTGAAAGAAAATCTTAATCGGAAGCACTTTTTAAATGACCAGGGAGTCAATAGACTAAAAAAGAAGGTTCGAAATGTGTACAGATAGATGTAAAAAAGTTTTGACCCCAACTCTTAAAATATTTCTGCAAATTTCATTTAAATGTATTCACGAGACCATAAAAAAGTGGCTTTAAAAGATGCGATAAAAGCTATAGTCTGTACAAAAGCGCTACTCAGGCTTTAAATAGTCCTTTAAATTTCATTATTGTGTTCATTTTTCGTCTGTTAAGTTAACTGGATTCTATATATTTCACACTAACACTAGTCATACTCATTCCGTACATTGGTCGTGCAGTTGGTATGGCAATTTTGACATTTTGACTTAACCGATCTACTATTCGGACTTAAGTTCCTTAGGTTACGATATTTTCACCAAATTGAAGATATTCTTGAATCAACAGCGCTTTTTAAACAATCAGGAAGATATGGTACTGTGGAAAAATCGCTTTAAAAGATGTAGTGAAGGGCGTTCGATGACTCTTTACAAAAGCTGGTACTTAGGTTTCAAATAGTGCTGTAAATTTCATTAAAATTTGTTAATTTTTTAATTTTTGTTACTTAAATCTACGTAGGTAAACTTAAGTGGCAAAAAGTAAAGTGACTTAATTGAATAAGTCAACTACATGTTTCACTACTGTACGAGCTCTACAGTCCGGTTCATTCAAGCTTGCTTGTGTCATTTGAAAGATAGATTTTGACTTACACGAGCTATCAAACTGACGTGACACCTTTGTAAATGATTCCTTCAATCGACAGCTGGCTTTGTACGACTAGAATACTTTTTTACAGGAGATAATGAAAAAGTGGCTTTGAATGGTTTTTAATGGTGTCCAGTTAAGATTTACTAAATTTTGTTGATTTTTGTCTCTTGATTTTACGTGACTATATGTTTCACTCTTATATGAGCCTTATTAGGGCTTGTCGTGTCTCTAAGAACCTATTCGCCGGAGTTGATACTCTTGGGTTACCATATTTTCACTAAATAGAAGGAATATGTGTTTTTTAAAATAACCAACGATTAGGAGACTATGGAAAAGTAGTTCCAAATAATGAGTGTTTATAAAACCTAGTAAGCAGATCCCATATAAATATTTCAAAATAAATGTAATATAAATTTAAATAGTTATGAAAATAAAAAAAAAAACTTGCAATGAACCTTTTCTTTTTCCTGAGAAAAGATGGATTGTATGCAACAGCATGATAAAAAAATAACAGTTAAGACTGGGATTAGTTATCATTATCGTCATCATCATCATCTTTTTCTCTACAACCCTGTGTGGGTCTTGGCCTGTTCAAGAATTAGTCTCCATTTCGCCCTGGCTTTCCAATTTCTGACCCCTAGATTCCTCGAGTCATCTTCGACTTGAGTTTTAAAACTAGATCTTGGCCTGTCTCTCTTCCTGGTTCCTACCGGCTCTTGATATAATATCTGTCTTTGGGGGTCTCCAGTGTCCATTCTTTAAAGGTATCCTAGCCACCTTAGTTTATTAATTTTAATAGACCGGACGATGTTGCATTTTTCATAGCATTGATACAACTCAAAATTGTAGCTCCTGCGGCATATCCCACTTTCTTGTACTCCTCCGTATATGTGCCTAAGTATTCTTCTTTCAAAGCGGACTAACAGTTTTTCCTCGCTTTTTACCATAGTCCATGTCTCTGACGCGTATGTCAGGATAGGTTTAATAAGAGTTTCATATATTAGTATCTTGATTTTTCTGCTAAATGTGTGATGTTAAGAGCTGCTTTAGTCCAAAGTAAGCTCTGTTCGCCAAGTATATTCTTCTCTTAATTTCTACGCTTACTAGGTTACTGTTATTTAGTTGTGTTTCAAGATATATAAACTCCGAGACCCCTTCGAATGTGTGTGCTTCTGTCACCAAACCTTGTGGTGCCGCTATTTGTGTGCTGTTCGTGACCTTCATGTATTTTGTTTTGGATACGTTGACCTGCAGTCCCATTGTCTTCGCGGCTTTTTCTAATGTTTCAAAAGCCTGTATCAGGTCTCTTTTTGTCCGTGTTACTATGTCAATGTCATCTACGTAGGCCAATATCTGTACACTTCTATTAATGATCGTACCTCTGGTTGTTATGCCCGATTTCTCTATGGCTCTTTCTAGCGCGATGTTAAACAATAGGCACGATAGACTGTCTCCCTGGCGTAATCCAGTATGTTTTTGAAAAGACCTTGACACTGTTGACCTTGACTTTGCACTCAACTTTCGAAAGAGTTGCCTTTACCAATATTATTAGATGCGACGGAATATCTACTTCTTCCCTGGCATTATTAAGTGCGCTTCTGTTTACACTGTCATAAGCGCTTTTAAAATCTATGAAGAGGTGGTAGGTATCGATTCCATATTCATGTCTTTTCTAAGGTTTGTCTGAGAAGGAAAATCTGATCAATTGTTGACCTTTCTTTTCGGAATCCACATTGGTATTTGCCTATTTTTTTCTCAGTATATACTAGTAAACGATCATAAAGTATATAAGCCAGTACTTTGTAAGCCGTAATTAAGAGGGTATTGTCTCGATAGTTGTCACATATTAGTGGATCCCCTTTCTTGTGAATAGGTATTATAAAATCTACATTCCAACTGTCTAGGAGTTTTCCTTCTCTCCAAATGGATGCAACAAGTTTTATTATGTATTTTTTTAGCACGTTTGCTCCATACTTCAACAGCTCAGGGGGTGTACCATCTTCTCCAGGGGATTTGTTGTTTTTTAACCTTTTTATTGCCTTGGCAACTTCTTCTTCTGTTGGTATATTATTTTTCTCTCTCTCTCATCGTCTACGTCTCCACTGTAGTCATTTATGTCAGTCACTTCTCGGTGGCCTATATTTAATTTCTCAGCAAAACTCTCCACCCATCTCTCCACTATTTTATCCGGCTCATTGATAATTTCAGCTTCCTTACTTTTTATTATGGTCATTCTAGGTTTAAATTCTTTTCTGTTGTGGTTCACATTTTTATAAAATTTTCGCGCTTCGCTTTGTGAATTGAGCCTTTCTAGTTCCTGTAGCTGGTTTTCTAAATGTCGTTTTTTCTTTTGTTTTAGTATCTTTTTCTCTGCTTGTCTCATCTGTTTGTACTCCTCTTGATTTTGTCTTGTCCTTCTGTTTTGGAGTTTCCCATACGCCTGATTCCTTTTTTTGAGTTGCCAGTGTGCATTCCGCATCATACCATTCTGTCCCCTTCCTTTCTTGTGTCTTCTTTCCTAAAACTGTTGTTGCTACTTCTTTCAGGATATTTTCGCACTCATTCCAGTAATTGTCTATGTTTTCAACAGTACTACTGATTTGGTCTTCTAGTTTTTCTTTAAGTTTGGGTTCAAATTTTCTAACTATCTCAGGGTTTCGAAGTCTGTCCACCTCGAATTTATCTTCTTTGTTTCCTTTACCTTTTTTTGCGTTAGAGATTCGTGGCCTTAGTTTAGTCTGGACCAGGTAGTGATCGGAGTCAATGTTTGCTCCACGTCTGGTACGTACATTCATAACATCGCTGTTCGTTGTTAACGCTAATTGCTGTTAACATCATCGATGTTAGTTATCAATATCACTTGAGAATATTCATACAATAGTTCATATTATTTACAGTACAATGAAATAGTAATAATTACTTATTAATCAATTATATTTTCATAGCTATTTTAATTTACTATAACAATTTGTTTACAATACTTTATATCAGAGGATAGATAAATCTTCATGGATCTATGAGAAATTATTTTATATTTTTTTTATTATTAAAATAATTCGTTTTTACTTTTTAGTCATTACAGACCATTTTTTAAGTAGAAAATGGTTACTATTTGAGACATAATATATAGTATACAGTCCCTCCACGATTGACATTTCTATTTTAATACAAATTCGACTGGTCTCTCTTCGATACCTTCATGCAATTGTTTATTAGTTATCCTGACCTCTACGCCATCCAGAGCTAAGCTGAGATCAAAATGTCAAGTCTCTACCTCAGCGAAAAGTTAGTTTAAAATCGATTACAAAATTCTAGGAATGCTAAGACCTTCGGGCGAGGTCGAGAACTTATAAAATCGTCTTAGTACAAGTTAGAAGTTTTTGTTTGTCAATCTTAAATGGTTTTTAAAAAATGTCATTATCGCAAGAGTATTAAATTTGCTCGAAAACAAAACTCAGGAATGGTGAATTCAAAATACCGTACTGATTGTTCACTTAAGTCTAATGATAGATGTCAAATATCGATTTCCAAACCATGACAAATTGTAAGACAGTTAACTGTCACGTTAAGAACTAGTATTGGTTTGCTATTTAAACCAAAGAATCACCGTACGTGTTTTTTGTCTCGCACTTTGTAAAAGTTTATAAAGTATATACTGAAATATAATTATAAAATCTTTTTATTAATCTTAATTTCAAACTTTTGAAAATATTCAAACTACTTTTTTTTAATGAATGATTCTCTAAAATTATTTAATTTAATGTATAATATGGTTAAAGTATTATTGTCATTTTAAGTTGAAGAATTATATTTTAATGTTATTGTAAATAAACAAGTTTGTTAAAATGGTTTTTTATTTCCATGAATATGTAATAAAATAATAAAAGAAAAAGGAAGAACAATGCATATAAACTGATGCAGCAAAGAAGAACCCGAGAAAAAGAACAAAAATATAAAGATCTCAGAAGAGAAGAGAAGTACACCCATCGGAGAAAAAAGCGAACTTATGAAAATAGAATATTGGAAGAACTTGAGGCATTAAAAAAGGAAAATCGAACAAGAAAATTCTATAAAAATCTAAATAAAGCAAGAAAAGAATTTAAACCAAGGATCGGACTATGTAAGGATAAGGAGGAGCATGTACTCAATACAAAAGAAGAAGTATTGAAAAGGTGGGTGGAACACTATAAAGGACTACTTACTATAGAAGTAGAAGATCCAAATCAACCACCCCCAGGAGCAAGCAACAATACACCATTGGAATCTCCATCAACTCAAGAAGTACGGGATGCAATAAAACACCTAAAAAATAATAAATCTCCAGGAAGTTATGGTATATCCGCGGAACTCATTAAATGTGGAGGTGCTAGTCTGACTAATATATATAAAATCATACTGAGAGCCTGGAATGAGGAACAAATCCCAGAAGAGTGGTGTATTGGGATCGTTTGCTCTCTACACAAAAAAGGGTGAAAGTGGTTTTAGGCCTGGTCGATCAACAACAGACCAGATCTTTGTGCTAAGGCAAATACTGGACAAAACCAATGAATTCAATATCGACACATACCATCTTTTCGTAGATTTTAAATCGGCCTATGATAGTGTCATAAGAAATAAATTGTATGAAGCCATGGATGAATTCCACATCCGCGATAAACTGATAAGATTGGTTAAGGCTACAATGCGTAAAGTTGTTTGCAAAGTCGAAATACAGGGCGAACAATCACAGGCATTTGAAACGCATGTTGGGCTGTGACAGGGAGATGCGCTGGCTTGTCTCCTTTTCAACATAGCTCTAGAAAAGGCGGTCAGGGATGCCCAAATAGACAACAGAGGGAACATTTTTAATAAATCATCCCAAATTTTGGCATATTTATGCAGATGATGTTGACCTAGTTGCCCGCACAACACGCAAGCTAGAAGAAATGGATATCACCTTGTCAAATGCCTCAAAAAATAAAGTAAATGGGGAGAAAACTAAGATAATGGCATCAACACCCAACAATAGAGCCAGAAACATCGGCCACCAATTCACGGTTGATAACTCTACCTTTGAATATATATATATATTCGGTTTTTTATAACGTCTTACGACGTTGTCCGACTCCCAAACGCCACTGTATTCTGTCTTGAGTTAGGTTTTCGTCCAGATTTCGAGCGCTAATCGCTTTCCTAACTCCCAGGTTCCAGCTCTGTGGTGGTCTTCCTCATTTCCTCTTCTCTGGGGGTTGCCACATCATCGTTTTTTTAGGCAATCTTTCGTCCCCCATTCGGCTCACATGCCCATACCATATGAGCTGTTTTCTCTCAATATCCTCAACTATAGTGCCCTCTATACCCATTTGTTGTTTTATCACTTCATTCCGTATTCTGTCGGCTCTTGATATTCTCATCGATCTTCTGATGGCATCCATTTCCGTGGCTTCGACCTTTTTCTTATATTTTTCGGTTATTCTCCATGTCTCAGCTCCATAAAGTAGGCTAGTTTTAACCATTGTCTCATAGATGTTCCATTTTCTTTTCTTTGATATTTCTTTACTCCATAGAATTCCGTTCAAACATGCTATAGCTCTTCGTGCTTGTACAATTCGATGTTCTATTTCTCGTTCGTCTTTTCCACTACGGTCGAAGATGACGCCCAGGTATTTATATTCGTTGCATGGATTTATTTTTTGATTGTCATCGATATCGAGTTGTTCTACCTTTGAAGTGGTGGACAAATTCTCATACTTAGGCTCCCTGATCACCAAGGAGAACATCATGACGGAAGAAATCAAGCGAAGAATAATCCTAGCAAACAAATGCTATTTTGGAATGAGTAGACATATGAGAAGCAGAAACTTAAGCCAAAAAACAAAAATAACCATATACAAAACCCTTATACAACCAGTGTTGATATATGGATCGGAGACATGGACCATTTCCAAGACAGATGAAAACCTGCTTATATTTGAACGAAGGATCCTGAGAAGAATATTCAGTTACATCTGTGAAAACAACGGTGTTTGGAGAAGGAGGTACAACTACGAGATATATCACAGATATAAACATATATTTGGTGGTAAAGACGTAGTATCCTTTATAAAAATAGGAAGACTAAGAAGGGCAGGACATCTGGCAAGATCACAGCAGAACAACCCTCCTAGAAGAATCCTTATGTCAAAACCTGTGGGAAGTAGAAGTAGGGGTAGGCCAAAACTCAGATGGAGAGATGGTGTAGATGAGGATGGTAGAAAAATAGGCGCAGCAAACTGGCAACAGCTGGCAATGGATAGAACTGACTGGCGTTATAAACTTGGGAAGGTCGAGGCTCTTTTATAGGGCTGTAGCACCAATGATGATGATGATAATAAAATAATATGTAGCAGCTGCAGGAGGATATGGACAAATCTAGAAACGATACATGTAAGTATTTTCCAGAAGAATAGAAGGAATCTCCCTTTTAGAAAAATCCAATTATTTAAGAGATTTCATTGTTTCATCCTCCGTGGGTGGCCTTTATTATGAACACAATCGTAAAAATACTTCAAATAATCATCCTACAGGAAAGAGGCGAGGGTGTTATTGATTTTAAATATTACGTTTAATGGGTCACCATTATTTGTAATAAAAATTACATTCTTTTTTGTCAAAGCTCTAAAAGATGTTGATACATGGTCCAAAATATTGGGGTTAAGGGCGTTTTGAGAGGTATTTTTTTGTTTTGTAGTATTTTTGATCTCGGTTGACTATATCAAGCGAATACAACTTTTAAGTAAAGTCCCTCTAGACAACGCCGTAATATATAGTAACAGTGGTAGAACCACATCTTCCATGAAGTAATACTGCTAATATCAAACATTAAAGCTCTGGTTTTAGGCATTTCAGCAGTTTATTGTTCACCAAATTATCAATCTACCAAGAATGGGTTTGAAACACTTTTTAGATCATTAGGACTGAGGTTCTTAGTGTGTGGCTACAATTAAAAACACAAGAGCTGGGGCTCAAGATTATCCCACCAGGAAGAGGTACAGTTCTATACGGTGTGGTGAAAGAAATGCAACTAAAATATCTCTCAACCTACACACCAACTTACTGGCGAACAGACTGGAAGGAATACCAAAAGAATACCTGCACATAGAATCTAATGAAGACCCATAATCAGATCATTCACCAATCATTGCAACAATAATTTCTGTAGTTTTTCGGTTTTGATTCCGCGATGAATAATTTTGGTTTTGATAAAAACTATTATTTTGAGGAGGTTTCGGCAAGGTCGCACTTGCCATTGCCAGGTCTGGTAGTAGCGCTTCTCGCTGATGCTTGAAGTTAACTGACTCTCTTGGTCGCTGCATTTACTTTTTATAGTCGCAAGGCTTCTTGTGATTAGTCCTGTCCGTGTGTAGGTAGGCCGGGTCCTACTAGTCGGTCTTGTGGTCTGATGTATTTTAGACTTTTTCCAATATCGTTTTCCATGTTTTTGAAAGCCTTTGAGCATCATCTCTTTGGTTTAGACTTTTGGGATTTTTTCCTATTTCCATTGATTCTCTGATTTCGCGTTTTCTTTTAATTTCAATATTAGCTAGCATCATAGTTTGGTTCAGGGTTATTGTATGTCCTGTGTTTGAGACATGTTGGGCAAGGGACCATGTTTTTTCTCTCCTTTCGATGGCATTTCAATGTTCTTCTCGTCTAACATTGATTCTTCGGTTGGTCTGTCCGATGTCATTTAATGTAAACCTGCTTAGAGTAAATGTATGATGAATAGAAACAAATTGATCGGGAGTAGAAGATCGATGTCAAGAGCCGCTATTCTATGACGTTACCCGTTTTGTGGCGCTAGTTTCGTGACGCCCCCCTCAGCATTTTACCGTAGAGAAAAAAAGTAATACAACAAGAGTATAGAAGCTTCGCTTCAACAAAGCGACAACAAAGTAAAAGTGGGGAGAAACTGCCATCAAATGGCACGAACTAGAGAAGAACATACATAAGCGACCACGATGGCGATGGCGATCTCGGTTTCTGTAAAAAGCGAACACATCGGACACCTAGCGACCTGCGATTTTAATAGTATAAATAATACAATTGGAAATATAGTTCATAAACTGTGCGATTTACAAAAATAAGCATTGCAAAAATTTAATAAAAGGTATGCGTAATATCCGTTCTATTTTGTCCATTTATAAATGCAGATATGTATGAAGTTCATTTTGCAGAAAAAGAAGAGATGCTTGAGTATATGGTATTAAACTGAGGCGCAAGCATTATAGAGAATTTGATAAATTGTACCCAGAACTTCGCAGAGATGACAACGTTTCTATATATAGTTTAGAATGAATTTTAAAAGTTTTGATGACATTTTGGATCGGACAAAAAATCACCAAACAATAAACAAATTTTAGGGAACCAGTTGATGCAACAGAACGATTTTATTTTTAATACGTCATCATCATCATCAGTAGCTCGACAACCCTTTCTGGGTCCTGGCTTTTTCCAGGATTTTCCGCCATTTTGTTCTGTTCCTTGCTTTGTTTTTCCAGTTGGTAATCTTAAGTGTTTTCAGATCTTGTTCCACTTGTTCCATGTATCTAAGTTTGGGTCTATCCTTTGACCTTCTTCCTACTGGTGTTTGCCTCATAATATGTTTTGGTGTTTCAGTCTCCAACCAACATTCGTTCAACATGGTCCATCCAGCGCAGACGTCCGATCTTTATGGATGTTATGATCTCGGGTTCATTGTATGCTGTGTATAGTTCAAAGTTATATCTTCTGCGCCATATGTCATTTTCCTTTACCCCCTTATATATGTGTCTAAGGATTTTTCGTTCAAATGTGCCTAATAGGTTTTCATCGCTTTTCGACAGTGTCCATGTCTCTGATCCATATACAAGGACCGGTTTTATCAGGGTCTTGTATATTTTGCATTTGGTTTTTCTTGTGATGTTGTTAGATCTTAGATGTTTAATTAGTCCATTATATGTTTTATTAGCGATATGTATTCTTCTCTTAACTTCTTCACTGACATTGTTATCTGCGGTAACTAGTGAATCTAGGTATGTAAAATTTTTCACGCTTTCGATGTTATAGTCTCCTATTGTCAGATTCTGTAGGTTTCTTTGGCCTGTCGATTTACTGGCCTTCATGTATTTGGTTTTTATTTCATTATTGTTTAGGCCACTGTTTTGTGCCGCTCTTTTTATCGCATTAAATGCTTCTATCATCTCTCTTTCGCTTCTAGCTATGATATCAACATCATCTGCAAATGCCAATATTTGTACACTTTTTGTTATTATTGTTCCTCTGGTGTTGACTTTTGACTCCCTAATTATTTTCTCTAATGTGATGTTGAATAAAATACAGCATAGGGCATCTCTATGTCGTTCCCGGTCTCACATGAATTGTATCTGTTAGTTCGTTTTGAATTCGAATTTTGCTTTGTACATTTTTAATACGTACGTTCTTATAATCTGGGTGGGACAGGTCGAACAATATATCATATTTTTTTTACAATTTCAAGTTTTTCGATATCCTTTTTTATTTGTATCGACGCGACCAGCGATAAACGTAAATTGCTGCGTTCTTAACGACAAACTAATTATATCTCTGCGATTGTTTCACAAATTCCTTTGATCACCAGGAGGTCGCGACCAGAATGTGCTGGTTCACTTATTTGTTTCAGACGAGTCGAATCGCAATCGAGAAGAAGAATTAAAACAAATCTCAAGCACATCTGTGATAACCCCCGTACTCTCGATGAAAATTAATCTGGTTCAAGTAGAAAGAAATGTTTTATTTGCCCGAGGTAGTTAGTCTTGTCGTAGACGTAAATTCTTTGATTTTATTCAAGTGGTAGCCAGATAGTACGCATTCATCACATTTTATTGGCAAAGAAAACAGGAAAACTTACCAGAACTGAATATATGCAAAAGCTTAAGTTGATTGTAATTTTTTGGTGTGAGAATTTTTAAACAATCGATTATGGATGCAGATCTCAACCACATCCAGCTCCGATTTTTTAAGAGGAGCCGGTTGTGGGGCTAAACTGGGGTAGAAATTCAATAAACTGATTATTATAATTTGGAAGATAAATTTATAATATAAAATCAATATTATCTACAATTTGCTTATTCTGTCTGTGTTTCCGTAATGAAAATCCCAGCGCCACCTATTTAGAAAAACTATTACTAATTTTAATAATATACAGGGTGGTCCTTAAGTAATTGTACAAACACAAACCGTAGATTCTGCACTTTAAAATATTACGATTTAAGCCAACTTGCTTTAATAAAATGTTGATATATTAAGGAAGATAGAGGGTGTTAAAGTGGAAATTTAAAATTTTATTTTTCGCTATAACTTTTACGTTTGTAAATATTTTTGGACAAAAATTTACAGTTGGATGCTTTTGAGTAGGATAAATTATAATTTTATACTTAGTTTAATGTAACTAATAGAGGGCGCCACATATGCCACATGTGTGGCATAAATTTGCGCTTAACTTTTTTGCTCTTTACGTTAGCTCTATTTGTGTTAAAAAATATTAAAGAAACATTATTTTTACAAAGAAAAGGTATACATGTTGGTAATCTGAAAAATCAACCGTTTTCGAGATAAATGCGTTTTATAAGTCAGCTGCACAATAATTCTTAGTTTGATATTTGTGCAGAAAAGCACTGAATACCTGTAGATAAGCATAATTCATAGTTTATTCTTATTAAAACAACTCAAAGATGATAATGTCACATCACAAAATGCTTTGTTATATGTGCTAAATGTCTTATTGGAGAAAAGATATTTCATCTTCTTCTTTAGGTGCCGTGTCCGTATTCAGACGTTGGCCGTCATTATGTTTACAATTTCCCTTTGCTATCGCTTTTTAAGTTTCTATAATGGCGTTGTATTACTTTTTCTCTATTGTAAAATGCTAAAAACCCAAAATATGTGGTTTATGCAAGATGGTACACAACCACATCCTAGAGAAAATGCAGTTAGAACATACTTAAATACAACTTTTCTGAACGTTGGATTGGTCGTGGTAGTCATATTCCTTGTCAATGTGGTGAGGTATTGATATAATTATTTAATTCATAAAAAATCCGATAAGAATACTTATTGTTCATTAGGTAAATTGTTTACCAATTTTTATTAGGACAAATAGAAACTAGAGCACATGTATTGAATAACACATATGTGTCCTGTTTCATAATACTTTTGCTACAAATCTAATATGAAAGACTCAGCATTTTTACAAAAATATCATCGTTGTCCTAATAACCAATATTGTTATAAATATAGTAAACACACAGGCAATTTAGTTCAGCATAATATTAGTTCATTAGTAAATCATAATAGTCCATTTGTTCGAGATGTAATTATAGTTACTCGTAAGCTGTAACGTAATCATATAAACAAGTAATGTCACCGATATATTCATCCATTATACATTATAGCCACCACGTAGCCCCGAATTTAATCCGCTTGATTTTGGTGTATGGAGCGCATTAAAACAACGTGTGTCATAAACATAAGCAACCAACTATGGAAAGAAATAAATACTGCAGCAGTTTCTTTAGAACCAATGACGCTATTTAATATGAGACGATCTTTGATGGAATATATTGACAAATGAATTAAAGAAAATGGTGGACATATCGAACACTTACTTTGAAAAAAAAGTTATGTTATTTAGTTTAACTATTTCTTAATTTTGGTTTGTAAACAAAATGTTTTGATTATGACTTTAATTTAACATAAAACGTAAAATGTTTGATGTAAAATCCTATGATTCTGTTATTTTGTCAAATCCTATTATTAATTATCCTGCTGATATATTTATTTTATTTAATATTTCGTTAACTATTAACTTTAGTTAAAGGTATTTTATACCAAAAATTCAGAAGTATTAATGTTTTTGTCTATTTTTTCTTCGTTGCCTGGAGTAATTCTCTTAGATCAGAATTATGCAGCTGATTTTTAAAATGCGATTATCTCGAAAACTGTTGATTTTTGAAGTTATTAACAAGTATACCTTTTTTTTGTTACAATAATGTATCTTTAATATTTTTTTTAATTTACAATTTACAATTGTAAATTTTTATACATAAATGTTTACAAACATAAAAGTTATAGCGAAAAATAAAATTTTAATTTTGCACTTTAACACCCTGTATCTTTCTTAATATCAACATTTTATTAAAGCAATTTGGCTTAAATCGTAATATTTTAAAGTGTAGAATCTACTGTTTCTTTTTGTACAATTACTTAAGGACCACCCTGTATATTATACGCCATATGTCATTGATTTATTATAAAGAAATATTTATTAAATAAGTATTTTTTATTTAATATAGTAATAACGCTGTTTATAAAGAAATAAAGGCCCTGGAAAATTGATAAAATAATATGTATTGTGTTTAAATGATTTAGATCGTGTACCCTTATATACTATATAACAACATCGCTTCGTTGTTCTGTTTCGTACATGTTTTATAATAATAATCGATTAAACAAATTGATTTGCTAATTGAGGTACTTTTTTCTTTATTTTCGTATTTCTTTTTTTTTTCAATAACTAGACTTTCTTTGGTATTTTTTATCTTAATTATGTGTTCACATGCACTTTATTGTAATTTAAATAAATATACTAAAAAAATGGCTGACCAACGGACACAGTTTTGCAATAAAATTGTTGATGTTTCTATTAAAAATTAAATAAATATTAAATATTGGAAATAATGAAAAAATTGTTGATCATTTGGAGATAGGGTTTTAAATGTTTTGACTGTAATATAAAAATGAGTGTTTTATGCATATGTTAATCAAATATCATCGGGAGGGGCCAACAAGGGACTAAAGCTTATTTGTAGTGTACCTACCTACCTTTTTACTTATAACCTATTGTCAACAAAAGTCTATTATAGAGTGTAAGTGAATATACTTTATTATTAAAGAATTACTGTTCTTAAGAATTATGTTGAATGTATACACAATCAATGCTGTTGAGTTATTTTTTAAATAACTCAATATCAGCACTGCAAGCAAGCAAGCAGCAAAATAAACCACTGATCAAATCCTAACATGCAACATGAAAAATAAAGGCGAAGGATATAACAAATATATTAACAAAGTAATTCCATGCATGTACCTACTACATTTAAATCCATCTAGAATTATTTGACTTTCCATTGCAGTCGAAGCTTTTGTCCAATTTTTATAACATACCTACGTGTTCTTTATGTTCTCTGTATAATTTACAGTAGGAACAGCATTTGTTCCTAACACCAAGATACAGAATCTTTTGAGTTCTTTAACCAATAATGGCTGCAGCTTCAGAATTGGCGTTATAATTTATTTTATATGATCTCTTTGACCATGTTTTAAATAATTCATTGACTTCCTCGATTTCTTCTAATATTAAAGTATATGAATTTTATTATATCCAATTAGAATTTGAGTTTTATGACGCCTTTACTTTACTCCATAATTCATTTTGTTTTGTTAAGTTTTTTGCCTTATCCTGGCTTTATGTTTCTAATATTGTTTTCAAGCCAATGAATTGCTTTATTGCAGTGTATTACGAAGTGTTAGATTTCTCTGTTTTTCCGCATTACATTAAAATCGACAAAAACAATAATACGAATACATTCCAAATTCCATATTTTGTAAAAATCCCCGTCCTTGGTTGGTTTCAGCCGGAGCAAATCCATTATTCTTGCGATAATCCAGTGCGGCGGGTGGCCATGTAGAGTAACTGCGACGGCGTCTTATAAATCATCCCTAAAACATAACCAAAGCAACAACATTTCTCTTTTACCCCGAAAAAAAAAACTTTCAACTTATTGGAATTTTAAAGTTGGGTGAGTATGCTTCTCGATTCAAAAGTCTGATTATACTTATAGCGAATTCGAGTACAATATATTTTTAATATACAGTATCCAACGGTAGAATAGCTATAAATAAATGAAGAATTACCATTATTTGATTTAATTAGAGCCCGCAGATAACTAAAAGGAAAAAACATAAAATAAAAGCTGGACCAAGTCGGATGCCAATAGCCCAGTATAGAGAACAATGGAAGAAAGAAAGGAAAGGCTACGTGCCAAAAATAATGGTTTTAGACAATTCTTATTCTTCTACTAATGGCGCTACAACCCTTTGTGGGTCTTGTCCTGCTTAACAACGTTCTTCGATTCTACCCAGTCGGTAGACAGGCCGTTAAAAAATGGCCTCGAAAACGCTTAAATAGGCGTTTTTCGGTTATTTTAGTTATTTATTTGCAATTAACGCTTACAATAAGCGTTTTAAATAATAATCACAAGAATAACTTTTGTCTTAAAATAACCAAAATTATTAAAAAAAAAATATAATAACAATAATAATAATAATATTAATAAATGTCTTTATTAACAACAAATTAAATTTTCTTTACAATGAAATATAATATCAGTAGGGCGAGATTCAGTTTGTGTACCACTGTGCAACAGCGGCACACAACTGCTCTTCCACCTAACCCCCCGAAAATAGGATAGATAGACTATATCTAAATAATGAAATTGTATTTACAATAAAACATAAAAATATTAAGTACATATTAAATTTATAAATTATAAACTATTTATTTTTTTTTAATTCTTAAATTTTTAAATTACTGTTCAGCTAACAACTGTTCATAAATTAATCTCTTGAACTTGACTGTAGACAGATTTTTAATATTGTAGGAAAAACTGTTAATATTGCAAGAAATTGAATATGAAAATGAACCTTTAAAAAAGGATGTTGTATGTTTAGGTAAAGTGAGGGTATTCTTGAGTCTAAGATTAAGATTATGAACGTCCGTCCTATAAGTTATTCGATTGTACAGGTATGGTGGAACTCTCTCTTGAATGATTTTATGGTAAAAACATAAAGCATGGAGTTTCCGACGATTTTTCATATTTAGCCACTTGACTACAGTGAAAACATGACTTATCCTTTGAAATTTCCTTATGCCAAAAATCAAACGCAAACAAGAATTTTGCAATTTCTGTATTCTCCATGAACCAAATTCAGTGAGACACGCATTGTAAAGCACGTCACAATAATTTAATTTTGATAATACCAGAGCATTACATAATAATGACTTTGTGGCCCTACTTAATAAATTGCGGCTTTGATACAGTAATTTTAAAACGGCGTAAGCTCGTTGTAAACAAATACTTACATGATATGTAAACCTTAAATCTTCGTCGAACCAAACCCCAAGGCGTTTAATCTTTTTGCTAAAAATTAAATTGTCATTTCCTAAGATAATTCGATTGGCATAATTCTCTAAAAATATTTTCCTATGGAGATTCCTCCCAAAAATGATACCCTGAGTTTTTGATGTATTCAATTTTAAACAATGATTTTGAGAAAAAATCTGCAGCTGAAGAAGGTCATGATTTATTGCATTTACCGCTTGATCACACTCATTTGGATAAAATGACATAATTATAGAGTTGGGTATCGTCTGCATAATAATGTTGTGAACAGGACAAAAACACAGAAGGAAAATTAGATGTGTATATAGAGAATAAAATTGGACCTAATATAGATCCTTGAGGCACACCAGTATTAGGATCTAGAAATGAAGAAATATTTTGATTAAAAAATATCAAAGTGAAAAAGGCAATAAATAGGTTGCCATGAAAATTTTTGGTCAACTTTTTAACATTGCATATTGACATAATAATTATATCGATTAAAACAAGACAAAACCCACCCGCCTAGTATGTTTAGTAAGAAATAAAACCTAGTTTATTTGCGATTATTTATTTCCAAACCGATACATAAACCAATCTATTGTATTATAAAAATCTATTATAAATCTATTATTTACGACGTTTATTGAAGAAGTAAATATTATTCACAAATATTTATAGTTTACAATAAAAATTACCTCAAATAATACTAAAAAAAAATAAAACAAATTGTTTCAACAAATTAGAGGGTTTATTTAGAAATTTATTTATTTAAATTATCTTCTTTACGTGCCATCTACTCCATTCTAACTTTTGACACCACAGCCCAAAGGTTGGACTTTGTGATGCAGCTCAGTTGAGCTGCATCCAAACCATTCTCTGAGGTTTCTCAGCCAGGACATTCTTCTTCTACCTATGCTGCGCTTTCTTTGAATCTTTTCCTGCATTATTAGTTTTAGGAATTCATATCTGTCACCACATTTAAATAATATGTATTTGTAATGTACGCATAAAGTACATACGAATTAAAAAAGAAACGTCTCAATCCATAAACAAGAATAAGAGATTTAGTCAGTTAGAGAGAGCCAGTTTAGCAATTTATAGATTTAGTAGACGTAGTTTAATTTTGTGTATCAATAGTTGCACACGGTCTATTACACAATTATCTTAAACAAAAATAACATTATTTCACTAAGACTTATCATAAAAAAATATAAGAGATGGCAAAAAACATAATAAAATTAAACCGGAATATTTTTACAGTCATTGCAAATTAGATTTACATGTTACAAACAAAGATACTTTTTACAAATCGAACAAAAATATTTCGTTTTTCGATTCTTTCTTCATCCACAGTCACCACACTTCCCAATTGCTCCAGGAGTTCTTTAAACTGGCACCACATCTTCATCCAAATGAGAGATCTTCTTTAGTCGAATCCTTATTGTCTTGAGTATATAGACATTCTGGCTTTGATTCTTCTAGTAGTTGTACATAAGGCTAAATGCTAAATTTGTTAAAAACTTCTCGTCGGGTCTTTGTGAAATTTGGAATGTTACAATTGTAAATAACAAAGGACTTTATTGATGTAATATTTAAAAGGCTGTATTAAACAACCATAAGCCATCTTCTACTACAACGTGCCACTTCATATTGTGCACATAATTTATCTACGGTATCAACACCGCTTTTTGTGCTGTTATATGCTAATATGATTTCCGGTTTTCCAGTTACAGGATCAACGTCGTCCCCATGGTACATTTCGAATATAACAGAACGTTTTTGTTTTTTTTTTTGGTTTATGTGACATTAGTGTTGCTCTTGAACCAAACCCAAATGTACTAGAGCCAATAGGTCGTCCTAACATTTCTCTTGGATCCTTAGAGATGTTGACAGGTCTGTTCCGCCACTGCCTTGATACTAGTGTCTAGATAGTATGGACTACCCACCTGCTTTTTGCCAACGTTTACTTCCATGTCACTGGTATAAAATAACTTCGCATCAGACAGTGCAAATATTTTTATACCGTATCTATTTGAGTTGCTGGTATGTACTGGCGGAACGAGCACCGTCGTATAAAAGCCTTCAACTTTTCGTCCACGGTTACGTATTGCGAATGGGAGAAACATTTTTTCTGATTTTCGTTCCGCTTGGTAATAAGATCTCTTATTGGCTCTATTTCAGGCAAACTAACTCTATCATGCCTTGTATTGATATCATCAGTTCGTATGTACCTTAGTAAATTTGTGAATCTCGTGATGTGCATTGTCAATCGGAAAACCTCTATACCAGTGCCGTCCGTTTTCCACAAGTCTGTTGTATTAAGGTGACTTGCCTTTCTTACACCTGCAAGATATAAGAAACCTAAGAGGGCACGAATTTCATCAATGTTTGTTGGGCATATATCTCGATCGCGACTGAACTTCTGCTTTTCTGCTTCTATTTTTGTATTGGTTTCATCAACAATTATTTGCAACATATCAGTATCAAATAGATTGTTCCAGATATCTAAAATATCGGTTTTCTGTCTGACACATTGTTTTGAACCCGGAAGCTGCAGAACAATATTTTCACTTCGAGTTCTGACGTTCTTATGGGCAATATGCTTAGCCCATTTTGTCTTATTATCTTTTCCCAAAAAATATGGACCAATGGCAAAATCTGTCTCATCATTTAATTCCTCATTTTCCTGTTACCTATCGCTTCCCTCCAAGTTTTCTTCTACATGATCTTCTCTCGATTCCTCTTCATCATCATACTTGCCACCTGTCGAAACTTCTTCAAAAAGTGCTAACAATCCTTTTTGCTCTTTTCAATATCTATAATATCTAAAAATAAAGTTTTATTATAAAACAATTATTTAGAAGTCACACAATTCTATAACTTCTCTAGACGAACATGGTCCACTGCACCGGTTTTACAAATTACAAACTTACAGTTCAAGCATCAACAATGCAATGATACACAGTCGATAAATGTACCTATCAAAAGAAGATACAGATCAAAAGAAACTCGAAAGCTTCCGATTGGCTTTAGAATTGACCATCATTGACTCCCACTGGTCTCCTAGACAAGCTGCGTCTACTGAAAGATTAAGAGCTCTTTCCCCCTCTAACACTCGCGGGAGTTTCAAAGACGGTCGATTTTTAGGAGCACATTTTAAAGCTTTGTTGACGATTCCATTAAAAGGCAATCTTTTTCGAATTTTACACATTAAAACTTTAAAGTATGTTGTTTAAAATGACGCCAATTAGATCTCTTAATTATTATAAACAAAGCTGCTGTCAATTTAAAAAAAAGGGACTAACTTCGTCCCAAATTGTCCTAAGAATATTTCTTTTTTTAAATTTTTAGAAAAATACAAGCTTTTCAAATATAAAAAAATAATTTTCCTGCATTCAACAATTATAAAAAACCTGCAATTTATAAAAAACCGAAAGTTCTGACTTATTTTGCAACTTTCTAAGCAACAAATAAGGATAAAACGTTTAACTTATAAGTTTAATACTATTGAGTTTGTTTTAAATGCTTCACTTTTTGCTGATTGACGAAAAAAGTGAAGGTTTACTGTTTTTTTAACTTTAAGTTGTTAATAACTAATCAAGTCCAAAAAATCGACTGCAGTAAACATATAAGTTTTTGTTGCAGAAGTCCACACTTGTCAAAACAACGGTCGTTTGTCTGGCCGGTTCAGTGTCACAAACAGGGGACTTTTTTGCTTATTTCCTTGGCCTATAATGCCTGGTTACAAACATTGTTCGTGGAGATAATCCATGATTGGTTTCTGACTAATTCGCATGCGTAATTGCGTTTTGAGCGTTCGAGGTGTTAAAAATCTGGGACTTTGACAGAAAGTTTAATCTTGGCGGAGTTTTTCTGACTGGTTCATGATCAATCAGAAACGGGTCCATTGGATTTGTGGATGAAAGTGCGGATTTTTAGTCAGCGCAAGCGCTATAGTGTCAGATTTTCTGTGTGTCTTCGGCTAGTACAAGAAAACAATGACGAAAATTCGTGTACTAAACGAGGAAACATGAACATGAGGAAAGTCGGTGATTATTGAAGACCATAATCTTGATCTTTTTTAAATATTTTATATGTAGTTGCCCTTTTCTATTCAAAGCTCAAAAACTTTGTTTAATTTTTAGTTTTTTTATACAATTTTTGATAATTTTTTAAAAATGTTTAAAATTTTTTTTATCCAGTACAGTTACTTGCAGTTTACTGTGTTTTTTGATCATTATCATCATTGGTACTACAGCCCTATAAAAGAGCCTCGACCTTCAAAAGTCTATTACGCCAGTCAGTTCTATCCATTGCCAACTGTTGCCAGTTTGCTGCGCCTATTTGTCTACCATCCTCATCTACACCATCCCTCCATCTGAGTTTTGGCCTACCCCTACTTCTACTTCCCACAGGTTTTGACATAAGGATTCTTCTAGGAGGGTTGTTCTGCTGTGATCTTGCCAGATGTCCTGCCCATCTTAGTCTTCCTATTTTTATAAAGGATACTACGTCTTTACCACCAAATATATGTTTATATCTGTGATATATCTCGTAGTTGTACCTTCTTCTCCAAACACCATTTTCACAGATGCCACCGAATATACTTCTCAGGATCCTTCGTTCAAATATAAGCAGGAGATTTTCATCTGCCTTGGAAATGGTCCATGTTTCCGACCCATATGTCAACACTGTATAACTGTTTTGTAAATGGTTACTTTTATTTTTTGGCTTAAGTTTCTGCTTCTCATATGTCTACTCAGTTCAAAATAGCATTTGTTTGCTAGGATTATTCTTCGCTTGATTTCTTCCATTATGACGTTCTCCTTGGTGATCAGGGAGCCTAAGTATGTGAATTTGTCCACCACTTCAAAGGTAGAGTTATTAACCGTGAATTGGTGGCCGATGTTTCTGGCTCTATTGTTGGGTGTGGATGCCATTATCTTAGTTTTCTCCTCATTTACTTGCAGATCCATATTTTTTGAGACGTTTGACAAGGTGATATACATTTCTTCTAGCTTGCGTGTTGTGCGGGCAACTAGGTCAACATCATCTGCATATGCCAAAATTTGGGATGATTTATTAAAAATGTTTCCTCTGTTGTCTATTTGGGCATCCCTGACCGCCTTTTCCGGAGCAATGTTGAAAAGGAGACACGCCAGCGCATCTCCCTGTCACAGCCCAACATGCGTTTCAAATGCCTGTGATTGTTCGCCCTGTATTTCGACTTTGCAAACAACTTAACGCATTTTAGCCTTAACCAATCTTATCAGTTTATCGGGGATGTGGAATTCATCCATGGCTTCATACAATTTATTTCTTAGGACACTATCATAGGCCGATTTAAAATCTACGAAAAGAAGTTTTTTGATAAATAAAGACATTTTAACGATGGATACCTATGTTATTTACATCGAGGTAGTTATTTACCACATTTAGAACGTTAAATAAGAACGTTATTTTTTTGTTAGATATTAATATTTTACATTACAATGACAAAAAATGTAGGGATTATGTTTATACAATCATATGAGAAACCATACCTTTCCATTTGTTTTCAAAAATGTGACCTTTCCCGTTTAGAGTTAAGGTTAGAAACTTTGGTCTGTTTTGAGGTTAGAAACAGTAAGAAATGTCCGAAAATCGTTCGCGGAGAATTTAAAGTTGGAAACTAATAACTAATCGCGCCAGTACACAACAATAATCTCTAACTGGTCCGAAACTTGTCGAAAACTAGTCAGGGACTCTCTCCTCGAACAAAACTAAAATATGAGTTACTTGTTGACTCGTTGACACATTTGTCATCCGGAGGTAGTGCCAACTGTTAACTCTAAACAGATCCAATAGAGAATTGTAATCACAACAATATATATGATATGCAATTTTATCTCCAAAGCTTGTGCAGGTAAATCACCCGTTAATATTGCTATTCACATTTGGTGTATTTGCAGTTTAAAAATCTATTATCTACCATACATAAACTCAGCATTTACCAAATCGCCACTATCATAGTCCAAGCAGGGCAAAAAGATATTTAAAAAGAGTTCCAGGTAGGATTCCGAGGGTTGGACGAACTTTTTATTTTTCTTTTATTGGCTCGTAAAAGTGGTGGATTAAAGAACGCTTCTGCACGCTCGTGCTGAATATAAATTGACCTCTTAATGCGGTCACCTGGACAGGGTTCGCTACGAAATATTCAAAATCGGATGATGTCGGGGTACGGAACTCGAAAAATTATTTACTAGTGAAAGTAAAAAGAAAGTATAAAGGACGAGAAATAACTATTTTGAAAAGAAACACCGCAAAACGTTTATAAAAAATTCAGACGGGATCTTTGGGTTGAATCGTCATTTATATTTATTTTTCACTTAGTGTCTTTAGTAGGGATGGAATTTTTCTTGTTGCTAAATTTTTTATTAACAAGAGTTTGGATTTTGTGTTTGGATAATTTCCGATAACGCTAAGACAAGATAACATTCATGCTATGTTGAAGTTGTTGGTATTAAAGTTCTAAATTGGATATTTTTAGTGTTAAGAATTGCCACTTCCTGTGCGTGAATAGTGTGTAGAGTCAACAAGCATTTTATATTGTAAACAGGTATTATTGTTACAGTAAAAACGTTTATATGTGTCAACGTATCTTTTGTAATATTCCAACTTAGTAGTTTCTTTCTCATCACGCATCCCTAGAAGTTATGAGCCCAGAGTTGTGGGAATTAAAGAAGTTAAAATAGTGGTAATTAGGATATAAAGTTTTTAGGGAAAACATGGTATGGAATGCAATGATAACATGGCGAAAACATATCAAGTTGTAAACATCAAACACTTTGATGGAAATAATTTCCCCAGCTGCTTATTCAGAGTAAAATTGTTACTAGAACAAGCTGATGTCTTAGTTGTACTATCCCAAGATGAACATGCAGATGATACAGATTATACTGCAGTGTAATTAATAAAAAGAATTATGTAAAACCCTGGAATCTAATTGTGCAATGTTTGTATGGCAGTGTACTGGAAATGGTTAAATCAAATATCTCAGCAAAATAGATTAAGGCAAAACTACCTGTTAACAGCCTGTACAAGATTTGTGATGTAAATCCGACCTATTAAAAAAACTGAAATTCTTTTGTAAACTCACCCTGTATATATATATATATATATATTTATATATATATGGTTTCAGTTGTTTTCCGGGTTTGACTCCGCGTTAGATATTTTTGGTTTTTAGAAAAACCATTGTTTTGACGACGTTTCGGCAAGGTCACACTTGCCATTGTCAAGTCAGATTCTGCTTCGTCTTGATGTTACAGGCGAACTGATTTCTCGGTCGCTGCACGCTGAGTTTAAATATCTTGTTGCGCTTCTTGTCATTGGTCCTGTGCGCAGAGTGGGCGTGGTCTTCTTCGCTATTTTAATTTTTACGTTTTTCTGCAGAATTGTTTTCCACGTATTTGGGAGTCTTTGGGCATCATCTCTGGTGTTTAAATTTTTCGGATGTTTTTCGATCTCTATGGCTTCTCTGATTACACGTTTGGCCTTATTTTCGATGTTGGCTAGCATTGTTGTTCCATTTAAGTCTATTTTATGTCCTGTGTTTATGACATGTTGTGCTAGGGATGAAGTTTTTTCTTTTCTTTCGATGGCGTTTCGATGTTCTTCGCGTCTAACCTGTATCCTTCGATTTGTTTGTCCGATGTACGATTTATCGCAGTCTTCACACGGGATCCTGTATACGCCTTGATTTTCTAATGCAACTTTTGTTTTTGCTGATGGTAATATGGTTGCTATTTTTCTGTCGGTGTTAAAAATAGTTTCTATTTTGTTTTTTCTTAGAACTCTGCTGATTTTGTCTGTCGTACCCTTTATATAGGGCAGGATAGTTTTACCGACTGGTTTTTCTTCTTTTTCTGGATCTTTGCTGTTGTTTCGGGATTTATGTGCTTTTTCAATCATGAACATGGAGAAACCATTTTTTCTTAGACTTGTTTTGACTTTGTGCATTTCTTCATTCTTATGGTCCTCATCTGCCAGTTTCTCAGATCTTGTTATTAAGGTTTTTATTAATAATAATATAATAAAAACCTTAATAACAAGATCTGAGAAACTGGCAGATGAGGACCATAAGAATGAAGAAATGCACAAAGTCAAAACAAGTCTAAGAAAAAATGGTTTCTCCATGTTCATGATTGAAAAAGCACATAAATCCCGAAACAACAGCAAAGATCCAGAAAAAGAAGAAAAACCAGTCGGTAAAACTATCCTGCCCTATATAAAGGGTACGACAGACAAAATCAGCAGAGTTCTAAGAAAAAACAAAATAGAAACTATTTTTAACACCGACAGAAAAATAGCAACCATATTACCATCAGCAAAAACAAAAGTTGCATTAGAAAATCAAGGCGTATACAGGATCCCGTGTGAAGACTGCGATAAATCGTACATCGGACAAACAAATCGAAGGATACAGGTTAGACGCGAAGAACATCGAAACGCCATCGAAAGAAAAGAAAAAACTTCATCCCTAGCACAACATGTCATAAACACAGGACATAAAATAGACTTAAATGGAACAACAATGCTAGCCAACATCGAAAATAAGGCCAAACGTGTAATCAGAGAAGCCATAGAGATCGAAAAACATCCGAAAAATTTAAACACCAGAGATGATGCCCAAAGACTCCCAAATACGTGGAAAACAATTCTGCAGAAAAACGTAAAAATTAAAATAGCGAAGAAGACCACGCCCACTCTGCGCACAGGACCAATGACAAGAAGCGCAACAAGATATTTAAACTCAGCGTGCAGCGACCGAGAAATCAGTTCGCCTGTAACATCAAGACGAAGCAGAATCTGACTTGACAATGGCAAGTGTGACCTTGCCGAAACGTCGTCAAAACAATGGTTTTTCTAAAAACCAAAAATATCTAACGCGGAGTCAAACCCGGAAAACAACTGAAACCACATATAGCTCCCGCGGAAATTTCAAATTCATTATATATATATATATATATGTATAAATATATATATATATATATATATATATATATGTATATATATATATGTATATATATATATGTATATATGTATATATATTATGTATATATGAGTACCTCGGAGGTAAAGGACACTATGTCCATTTTTATCGAAATTTAGATTATTGCACTTTTGAATATAACTTTTCTGGCTCTACACATAGGTAAACCATACTATGTCCAGAGACAATTCTACGGCAAGTTACCGACTTTTTAATAAACACCAAGTCCACTTCCAGTCAGAGGTAAACAACACCATGTGGACTTGGTGTTGTTTACCTCTACTATATGTGTGCACTGTCATTTACCATCCGGACATAGTGTTATGTACCCTTCTACACTTCCCGTCATATAGAAATGGCACACTTTTTTTTCCCAATGTAAACCAGTGTTTAGACCAGAGATATATAAGAGAGCCTCTCTTACATATCTCTGGTTCAGACTGGAGACAATGGTTCGTGAGTCAATTCATTGTTGCCATCACAGATAACGGAATTGCACTAAATCAAAATAAAAAAAAATAACGTTCAAAAATGTGTGTAGATAAATATTATTTTTATTATGAACAACAAAAAACGGTATCTAATAAATTTAATAACCAGAGAGAAGGTTGAATTAATGTCCAAAATGTTTGAAGAATTTTTTAATAATGGAGATATGACAAAATACTATTATTTCAGCAGTTTCGGATTATAAAACATATATTTAAATTCCAGACTTGTTCACTGTAAAAGTTATTTATTTTGTATTAATTTCAAATTAAATTTTTAATTTTTCCAGTGTGTTTTATTTATTCTAGTACGCCACAACTCAATACAGTTTTGTGCTACACTTTACGGGAAACGAATGACAGCTCCCAATTTGAAATTAAACATAATAATTTAAAGTCATGTCTAAATTTTTTATTTTTTAACATTATTTTTGAAATAAAATATTTTCATAAATTATAATAAAACACGATTCAAGTCCATCTTTTAGCTGGTTTGTTAGCTGGATATTGGTAAAATCTATGAGCCTATAAGTGATGAAAGCTCAGAATCGGACGACAATGATATGAGACGTATAAGTAAACCAGCGAATAAAAGAGAAAGCTATTATTACTCCTACGATTAGCGATTAGTGGGGCAATAAAAAAAATCTTCTTTAGGACGATTTATCCCTAAGCAGTGATGCAGGCAATTTCAATGAACATAATGAAGTTATTTTAGAAGAAGAGAAAAGTGTTAAAAGAAATGTACAAAATATAACTAAGTGCAAACAAAAAGGTAAAAAACGTGTAGTAAATGAACAAAATTGGGCCTGTAATGTTCGCAAACGAAAAATAGCTGGTGGGAAAAAGTATCACAGTAAAAGAGGCAAAGACATGCCTGCAAAAATGTTAAGCCTTCTTGCATGTGTCGCATGAAATGCTCTGAAAGATGGCCAGAATACGAAAGACAAAAAATTTTCAACTCATACTGGACTGAGACAAACGTTTCAGATCTTAAAAAGCAATTTATCTTCTCATGTATCGACATCCAACCTACTCTTCGATCAAGAAAAAAAGATCTAAATTCTACCAAATCTAAAAATAATACACTATACTACCATTTTACAGTGAACAATCAGCTATTGAAGGTGTGCAAGGTTATGTTTGTAAACACACTTTGTATATCTAATTTAGTAGTAGGTAGTAAATATGTTGAAAAAAATTGAGCCAGGTTTAATAAAAGCTGATCAAAGAGGTAGACACACGCCAACCAATAAAACTCCTACCGAAACCATAAATAGTATACATCAACATATTAAATCATTCCCAAAATACGAGTCATTATTCCAGAGAAAGGAGTAAGAGAGATTATCTGGGCACAGAACTTACAATAGAAAAGATGTATCAACTGTACATTGATGAATGGAATGAAAGACATGTAGATCCAAAGCTCAGAGCAAAAAAGTGGTTGTACGCAGATATTTTTAATAAAGACTTCAAGTTGTCGTTTAAACTGCCCGAAAGAGACATTTGCGATACATGCAGTACATTCACCGCTCAATTAAAAAATAATCTTACTGCAGATGAACTAACCAGTGTACAGGCTGATCATGATGCTCACCTAATTGAATCTAAAACTCGGTATAACTTAAAACAATTGGACTTTATAATAGCTAAAGAGTCAGCAAAATACAAAGTACTATCTGGTGATTTGCAAAAATGTTTGCCTTCACCACTAAAAAACAATTGTATTAGTTTCTACAAAAGGAAGCTTTGGATATTAAATTTTACATTACATGATGCCAGTGATTCTTCTGTACAATGTATAATGTGGAACGAATCGAACGGGGCCCGAGGTACAAATGAAATTGCCTCGTCAATTTTGAAATGGGCTGACAATACAATTCAAGTCAAGTAGAGGACATCACTCTTTGGACCAATAACTGCTATGGACAAAATAAAATTATACGTATTATAATGTGCTATTTTTGGATACTGCAAATAAAGACGATCACTTAAAAGTTTTTACTGAAAGGGCACACACATATGGAAGCAGACACTGTTCATGCTTTAATCGAAAGGAAAAGAAAGAAACTCTCCAATTTGGCCATTTTAACACCATGGGACTGGCAACAACTAGTTAGGAAAATATCAGGTAAATTCACAGTGCACAATATGGAACTTGCAGATTTCAAAAACTTCAAAACGCTATTCGATAAGAAATTGTCATCTAATCCTCCTTTTGTAAGTAGAAAAAAAAATGTTAATAAAGACCTTATTCTACTGTCAACATGTATTTTCCTACAAGTCCAACAAGAACAGATTGGAAAGTTCTTTTATAAGACCGATTTCAATAATCAAAATATGTATGAAGTGGACTTCATGAGGTATCGAAGACGGCAAGTAACGTTTCCAGCCCAATTAAATCAAGTCTCAGTAATCCCATTACCAATCACAAAACAAACGTACAATGACTTAATTGCATTACTGCCTTTTGTTCCGTCAGTTTGTCATGCATTTTATCAAAATTTAACACATAGCGATGTAGCCACAAACGATTACCCACAAGAAGATGAAGATGATATGGAGCATCTTTAACACTTTTGCAACTTGTCGTCTATAATTTTACTTAATTATTATAACATTATAATATTTACCTCTAATAAAATAATAGTATAGGCTGTTTAATGTGTTTGTATTGTTTATTTCGTAAAGACCTTAACATGCAATGCCACATTATTTAAAAAAGTTGTTAGAGGTAAATAACACTATGTCCAACTACACATTTTTAAAAAAATTTTAAATAATGAACGGTAAGCCTCAGGTATATAACACTTCATGGAATGAAAAACGATTATACACACCACAATAATAATATATTAATCTCGGTTAAATATAAGAAACATTGGAGTATTTACTGATTACAAATTCAAAAAATTTTAAAACTGCTCTCCTGAAAAAGTAAGAAAATGGACATAGTGTCCTTTACCTCCGAGGTACGGATATATATTGTTATGATATGTAAAATCAAGAAAATATTGGTTTGTTTAAAATATTTCAAAGTTCAAAAACATTAAAATAATTCAGATAAGTAGGATAATATCCAACAAACATTTCGAAGAAGGAAAGTTATTAAATTCTTGGATTACCTGTACTAAACAAAATGTAAGCTTTGCATAAATTATTTCTTTGTTATACTTGAGTGACCCGCATAATTTTAAGTGAAATCCAAAGACAATTGAACAGGGTTTTCCAAAATACATTAATGCAGTGATTAGAGACAAATAGAAGAGATTTTAGAAAGAGGTTTTTGTTAGTTTTTAAGAATTATAGAAAATATTATTTGTAAATAAGTTTTAGGAAATTTTATAATTATAGGTAAAAATTTGTTTGTTATCGAAATGAAAAAATGGGGGAATTGTGACGAGTTTTGATTGGCGGAGATTGAAAAAGGTGGGATAAGTATGTAGGAAAAAGTTTAGCGAGATTGAGGAGAGAGAAAAGATGATCAGTTGATTTTCCAAGTCTGTAAGACGAACAGTGATTGTTCTCTGGCGGTTTCCGAAATGTAGCAAACAGTAGTGTTGAATGTTAGTGAGTTTTGTGGAGTTAGTGTATCTGACAGAAGCTGAAGCAGAAAAATATTGTAAGTCATATTTCTCTACTTATATTCCAAGAGTCACTGTTCAGGCCAACGAGAGATTCAGTTTATCGTAAAGAGAAGATATTCCAAGAGTCATTTTTCACTCGGGCCAACGAGAGATTCAGTTTATCGAGAGGAGAAAGGCTATCATAATTTGAATGATTTGTGCTTTTGAAGGAGATCATTAAGGACGATATACTTGCAACAATCTGTTGTAAGATTGCTGATTACATAGGGAGCGCTTGAGAGGAGATAATATAGTCTACAAGGAACAAGGATTTGGACCACTCATCATCAGAGAGAGATATTTTTGTTTTTCTGCAGTTTTTTTTCTTTTATTGATAACAATTTTTACACTTAATTTAGAAAGGATATAAATATTTTGATTAGGAGAGTTAGAATAGTTTGGGATTTTGAGATTTCAATTAATATTGTTTGTACCATTAATTTTGATTGTTCACGTACGTAGAACAAAATTTTGAGAATCATTATATGAGATTTGTTTATTGAAAACTTTTGAGTGTGAATTATTTCATTATTTTATTTCAATATATAGTGTTAGATCATATGTGTTTTTTATTATTCCGGCATTCTTTGGACCTTACCTTTCACATGTAATAGCATAGATATTGAAGCACGAATTTAACCCTGAGATAAAAGAATTAAAAATTGTGATGGAGTCATAATCATATCATTTAAATAATTTTAATTAATTAATCAAAAAAATTAATTAGCTAATTATTGCTTGGCGCACCAAGACTTTAAATATCACAATAATATATATATATATATATATATATATATATAAATTTTAATTTTAAATATAAGTATAACTAGTAAAATGATTTATCTTCTAGTGTAAATTGATATTGAAACACGACCCCAGTCCCATTCCTTTAAACAACACCGAAACCGGGCGTAGTAAGAGGTTACAATAAAAATCTCTTACAAATCTTCGTCTCGTTTGAAAGAGCAACTATTTAAAGAGACTGTCGCGCCGCGCCGAGGGCGAATTTGCAATTGAAATT
Organism: Diabrotica undecimpunctata; assembly: GCF_040954645.1. Taxonomy (NCBI): domain Eukaryota; kingdom Metazoa; phylum Arthropoda; class Insecta; order Coleoptera; family Chrysomelidae; genus Diabrotica; species Diabrotica undecimpunctata. The sequence continues at coordinate 5,085,004 of NC_092808.1, read as the reverse complement.
CAACTCAATTGAACATCGTTTCCATTCAAAATAAAAGGCCCTTTTTACCAGGACGACGACTCTCTAACTCTTCGTTGAGTCTCTAATCAATTGAGGATGTACAAGGTTGCATTAAGAAATTCTTAGATTTGAGTAAATGTTCTTTTTCTTAGACTTTATGATTATTAGCAGTGGGACACGTCCCAAGACAGAGAATTTATGAATCCGAATGATAAGCATGTGCATACTTAAGAATAAGAAAACTCACAAGTTTTCAACAAAACTTTTTGGATAATTTATAACTACAATACATTTTTCTTCTTCAAGTGACATCTTCGTTTCGAAGGTTGACGATCATCAGGGCTATACGTATTTTCGAAACTGCTGACCGAAACAATTCGTTGTTGCTACAGCTATACCATTCCCGTAGATTCTTTAGCCAGGAGTTTCGTCTTCTTCCTATGGACCTTTTTCCTGCTCTTTTCCCTTGCATAATTATTCGAAGCAGTTCATATCTTTCGCCTCTTGTAATGTGTCCCAAGTATTGCAGTTTTCGTTTTTTGATCGTAAATATGACTTCCTTTTCTTTATTCATTCTTCTCAAGACCTCGACATTTGTGACTCTCTCGGTCCATGATATTCTCAGGATTCTGCGATACATCCACAGTTCAAATGCCTCTAATTTTTTGGTATCAATCTTTTTCAACGTCCATGACTCCATTCCGTAGAACAGCACGGAAAGTACGTATAATCTCATCAGGCGAAGTTTCATTTCAAGGCTCAAATCTCTTCCGCAGAACACTCTTTCATTTTAGCGAATATGGATCTGGCTTTTTCTATTCTTATTTTGATTTCTGCTGAGCTATCGTTGTCTTCATTTATAAAAGTGCCTAAATATTTGTATTTGCTAACTCGATGTGTAAATATAAATTTTGGACATTTTGTGTTGATTTCGATACTACCATAAATTTAGTTTTCTTTATGTTCAAAGATAGTCCATATTCTTCGCTGCAGTCTGCTATCTTAATCACCAATGTCTGTAGCTCTTTAAGTGTTTCTGCGATCAGAACGGTGTCGTCGGCAAATCTCAGATTGTTTAATCTAACACCATTTATTTTAATACCTACGGATTGCTCAGAGAGTGTTCTATTCATTACGTCTTCGGAATAGAGATTAAACAGGGTTGGTGACAGTATACACCCTTGTCTCACACCTCACTTTATTTCAATTTCTTCAGTGGTATTATTCTCTACTCTCACTACTGCTTTCTGATTGTAGTTCATATTTGCTATTAGTCGGATGTCTCGTTTATCTAAATTCTTTTCTGTCAGGAGTCTTATTAGGTGATCATGCCGCACTTTATCAAAGGCCTTGTTGTAATCTATGAAACACAGGAATACATCTTGATTTATGTCAAGACATCTTTGAGACATAACGTTCAGTGCAAACAACACCTCTCTTGTTCCAAGTCTATTTCGGAATCCAAACTGGGTATTATTGATGTCCATTTCCAGTTTTCTGTGTACTCTAGAGTGTATAATTTTCAGGAATATTTTCAGTACATAGCTCATCAAACTGATTGTACGGTAATCACTACATTTTTTGGCATTTATCTTTTTTGGTATAATAACAAAGGTGGATAAAAGCCATTCTTGTGGTATTTTTCCTGATGTATAAATGCTATTGAAAAGTTCAACTAAAATGTGAATCGAGTCTTTTTCTATTAGTTTAAGGATTTCCGTTGGTATTTCATCTGGACCTGGGACTTTACCATTTTTCATTCTTTTTAGTGCGTACATTACTTCTTCTTCCGTTATTTCTGGACCTTCGTCTCCTTGTATGTTACTTAGCTCAGATTGTTGTCTATCATCTGCAAAGAGTTCTTCAATATAGTTTTTCCATGTCTTCAACTGTTCTTCTAGTTCTGTTATTATGTTTCCGTTGACATTATACAGGGTATTTGGCTGCTTACGTTTTTGTGTACCTGCAAGTTCTTTCACTTTTTTATGTACATTAAAAATATCATGTTTTGCCTGCAATTGCTCTATTTCTTCACATTTTCTTTTTTATTTTCTCACAATACATTATATTATTATAAAATTGTCTACCGGAGAATGTAAACCAAACTTAAAATTATAAGAAACATAGATATAAATATAAAATTAAACAATGGATTGAAAACAAAACAACACAATTCTATGAAGAACTGATTAATGGACAGTAGTAATAATTACTTTTTTATACCAGATAAGAGTCTTGTGTTCACATAGGTAACATAATAACATTTGGTCACAATGATCAAGCCCTGCCATAAATTTGTTGTATTCATTTATGAGCTTTGGCTTCATCAGCTCTTGGTCACGGTGTGTAGTAACTTTTTCCATATTTCCATTAAATTTACTAGAAATTGCTAAAATTTCTTTACGATTCTTCCATTTGATTACATAAATTTCCTCCGTAGTGAACTGCATAGCCAGTTCACCTTTTTTTTTTAACCTTTTAGACAAAACTTCAGGAGGATTCCCTTTTCTACTTGCTCTCAGAGTTCCTGTGGCGTATGTTCTTTGTAACAAATCCTTGGTTAATTTGAACCTATTGTAAAAATGGTCCATATATATGGAATGCCCAACTCCTAATTTTTCTTACAGAAGATATTTTACTACTTTTTCCGTATGTTGAGAGCCAGATAACCAAAGATCTGCAGATTCTGAATAAACAAGTAGTTTGAAAGTTAACTCAGTTGGTTCAGAAAGGACGTACAGCTTTATACCAAATTTGTGTCGTTTTCCTTTTATGTACTGGCGAAATTTTAACCGACCACGCCATAACACCATAGATTCATCCAGTGACAACTGCTCGTTTGGGTAATAAATATCTTGCATTCTATTGTTGAAAAAGTTGATCAGAGGAAGTATTTTTCCTAATTGTGTGCCAGTTGCTTGATTCTCCGTGTCTTCAAAATGTAACGCTCGCAATATCAATAAAAACCGATTTCGGCTCATAAATATTGAAAAAATTGGGATATTAAATAAGTATTGTTTTTTCAAGTAATCGTTGATTCTATTTAAACGAATTGTGCCCATGTGCAATAAGAGTCCAAAAAACGTTTTTATTTCACTTCTAGTAATGTCCTTCCAACGACTAATTCTTGATTGAATACCGTTTCTCGAAAATAATTCCAGTGCATGTGCATTTGCTTTAGCACAAAGGATATCACACAGCTCTTCCGTTATCCCTCTGTCTGTCCTAGGTAGACACGAATACCTGCAACAACTGTAAATACGATAGCTGGCTCTTGTACTTCACGGTATGACCATTGTGAAGTTGTAGTTGTTGCAACTGGTGTAGTTAAAGCAGAATGTGTAACAATTTGGTTAGACAGAGAAGAAGTTGTAGTTACAGACGTAGTTAGCGGTAATTCTGGTTCTATCTCCTCATCCGAATCGTTGGCACTGCTAGGATTAAATTCGGGATCGTCATCACTATGATTTGCATACGGATCTTCATCTGAATCTTCAAGCAGGCAAGAAGTTCATCATGTGTCAACTTTCTTTTATTGTCATATTTACAACTTTTTTTCCGGGATTCATTTTCCTTTGAAGGCCCAGGTCTTTGATCCATGGCAATCTGTAACAACAAAAAGATATAATATTTTTTGAATATTTACGTACCACGTGCCAGGCACCGCACCTGGTTCGGTCAACGCGTTAGTGGTTTATACATAAATAAAAAAATATATAAATAAATACAGATATTTGTAGTTGAAAGAGCAAGCATATTTCTATTGATTTTAATTTTAGACATATACAAATATCAACTGAATCACCAAATATAATACGTTTTAAAAATGTCGCAACACAAATATTTATGTAACTGGATACGTGCACAAGAGAACTCCGAACCAACCACTCTGTACGGTTACTAAATTAGTACTGGCTGGCTGGCTAGAACCAATTATTCGTTCAAATCAAGCGATGTTCTTCCTTTCAATACAACGTTAAATTCAAACGACAATGAACAGTAACGGTAATCGCGCGAGGTGTGTTGTGGGCAGTAAATATGTTAAGTAATAAAATGCATTTAAAAATAAAACTTACAATTGACAAAAAAAAAAAAAAAATTGTCACCAAACACCATCTCCCCCACACTGTTAAGGTGAGATGACCTAACAAAAAAAATAAAAATCGGTTGCCTGTAAAGTCGGTTTTACGGGCGAAGATTTTACGTGACAACGTCTTTTTCTCGGTAGAATATTTATTGATATGAATATTATTAAACTGCACAATAGGAACAAGGAATTGAATGAAAATAAGAATTGCACAAATTTTAACTATATAAATATATTTTGTTTACTAAAACATTGTACATGTAAACTTAAACTTATCTAATTTCTATTTGAGTGATTTTGTTGAGGATATGACGATGATAGGAGAAATATGAAATGAAAGGAAGTGTTTCTGCTGTAATGTGTCTTGAACGCCAAGAACGCTCGAGAAAGACAGAGACACAAGCACGGAAGCACGCACCGATTCAACGCGCCTAATTCTCTAGTGCTGCGCGCGCAGCGGACCGATCATGTTTGAGTGGGAGAGAGACTCAAGGCATTCGCCGATCCGGCGGGCCTCTCTCTCGTTCGGTGACTCACTGTAACAGACGTGAGCGGGCGTTACACTTTTTCATGAATGACTCCGAGCCACAACCTAATTTAAGACGTTGTCACGTCAAAAAAGTTTTTTGGCCAAAATATCCCTTTTTTTTACACGTAACAACACCACAGTCATGACAAAAGTTCACAAACTTGGAGCAGGAATCGTGAAAACATTTGGAGCAATGTAAGCGATTAAACCAGTCGTCATATTTTGTGCTTTGGGAATATATTTCACCACAACCGGTGCAAGTCTCGTCATCGTCGTCAATATCATCTGAAGAGTCATCCAATGTCGGTGCATCTAGATCTTTGTCTGAAGATGAGCCGTTTTTGACAGCTTTTTTAGTTTTCTTTTTGGTTTTTCTTGGTTTCTCCAAAACTAGTTTTAATTTAATGGTCTTTCTCTTTTTTCTTTTTTTCTTTTTTTTTCTTTCTCTCTTTACTTAGATGCTTTGTTCTTTTTTTCGCCAATTGTTGTCTCTGTAGTTAAAATTTTCTCCACCTGCTTGCTCCTTTTTCGAATCGAATTAACGCCATCGGAAACAACTGGAACAGGTGAGATTATATTTAACATTTTTCCAGGGGTACTTTTTATAGTAGTACCTATTTGCATTAGTTTCTGCAACTAATTCATTTTGTTCTTCTGGTACAGAATCATCTTTAGTCTGCCAACTGCAGCAAGGTTATTTTTACCTGCATCAGGAGCCTCAAGTACGATACTAGTTTCAATGAAATATATGTTATCTGGGATAGCAGAAGGATTAAATGGCACAAATCCCACTTGAATGCCGAAGTTCCATTATTTACAGTTGCAGACTTGTTCCATTCTTCAGCAAGAAACTTTTCAAACTATAGTCTAGTGAGCTTTCGTCCTGGATTATTTTTAATATATAAATTGCAAACTAAGTAGTAGTTTAATTTTAACGCTCTGGAAAAACATCTATCTAGCGGTTGTAAGAATTGTGTCGTATGACTTGATAAACAAAGCAGTATGATGTTGTGTTCAACACAGTATTCTAGCATCTGAACGTTAATGTAGTGTGAAGCATGACCATCAAGCAGTAACAAAACTACTCCCGTCGGCTTACTGGGAACGAACTAATCTTTGAGCTACTGAAAAAATATGTCAGTGTTGATAACATTCAAAACTCACGGTAAAAATGAGACTATTTACACGATGCTTTAATAAAATAACTTTTTTTAATAGAAAATAAAATTGCTTGTTTTTCTGCTAATCATTGGTACAAAAAATACCAATTAACAATTTGTTTTTTAAGCAGCGTTTGATTGGATCAAATATTTTACAAGCATACAACATAATATACTAATTTTTAATTGAAATGAATTATATTAAAATGGTAGTAACTTAATTTTATTCGAAACTCAATTAAAATAGACATAATTAAACCGAATGATAATTTGTGGACGTTAATGACAACATTGTTTATACGTTTAATTTTCATTATGTTAAATATTATTTTGGCTAAATTATATTATATACTTAATATATAATTTAATATTTTAGCATTGATAAACTAGGTAATTCTTTGAACTAATATCATCTGATTACACTGAAGAGAAAATAGAAGCAATTTCCACACGAAAATTATTTTTATATATTTTACGTGTATTATTTTGAGATTTATTTTTAATTTATTGTCTGTGTACGATTAAGATCATGTGCATATGTGAAATCGTTAAAATAATTTTTGAGTTTTAGGACTGTATCCATAGGGTTGGTGCAAAATAATTAAAAGATGTAATTAAATGTTATACGGACAATAGTTAAATTAAGTTTATAAACTCTCACCAATATTACTGTTGTATACAGGGTGTCTAGAAACTCTCCTGACAAATGAAGACGGGAGATTTCTCAAATCATTTTAAGACATTTTAACTCAGTTTATCTAGTCCGAAAATAGAGAAATCACCAGGATCGACAATTACAAGTTAAAAAAGCGAACAACACAAAAGACAAACGGCGACAGAAACAACACTCACTTTCAGCTCTACTGCGTCACTAGGTCTGGCTGGCTAATGTCGGCGAGGCAGCAGTGCTGTCAACTTTGCGCATGAATGCCTAAGCTAAGCGGCGGCGGTGTTCCCAACTCTACGGTGGCAATCAAACATAGAAAAAGGCTGTTAAAAATTATGTTTAAAATTTATGTGATTAAGCAGCATTAGATTACTGCACAGATAAAGAGCAATTACAAAGGAGAAAATGTATTTTTCGGTGGTTCTAGAAGTACCTGACCCAACAAAGAAAATACAAAAAATTTGGAAAAAAATGTATTTATTCTTATAACCTTTTAATCTCCTTTCAGCTCTATAAACTTTTCCCAGCGATATTCAATATGTTTATTTTTATAATATAATAGTCTCCCGTTTTATACCGCTCGCGGCTTTGGGAGTATAGCAGGGTAGTCTGCTATATCTAGGGCCTACGGTATACAAGGAAGGTAACATGGCCAGTGCTACGCTTCAACCGCCTATTATTACCCCTGGTTTTACCCAAGGTACTCATTTTATTCAGGCTGAGTCGACCTGGGGCCTATAGACATTTTTAAAAATGTCTAGTTGTTCTTGCCGGCTGTAGGATTTGAACTCTGGACCACCGGCATGCGAGGCAAGCATCCTACCGCTTGCGCTACGCAGGCCCACATGTTTATTTTTATTCTTTTTATAAATGGCACAGACATTAATCATTCGGTCAGTTGCAACAGATTCTTCAATCAGACAAATACGCAATCCTATGCCTAATACAAAATTAACAAATAAACGTTACCACCCCCGTCCCCCCGGGGTACTTACTATGTGTAGGGGCCCATCAAGACATCTTTAGTAGGCAAACAAAAATACTGGATTACGGATAAGATGTTATACCATTTAGGATAACGAAGGATGCTAATCTTATAGAACCGTGCACGTGTCTGACAAGAACTCTATAATATTGTATATTGTATTTGCTGTGAGCCTGCAGCCACCAGATACTTAATATATAATGGTGCATACATATTAATTTTGATTAAATTTTTGCAGGGGGACTTTGAATGCTGTTGAAACTTAGGACATTCAAAAAAGATATGATCAAGATCACCCAGTTTTCCGCATGTATTTTAAATAAATCACTTGGATAGCACGCAGTAGTCGATTTATGGTAGTCATATATTTAAGTGGAGGTTTAAACTCTTAAACTAAGTAATGTGTGGAATAACTGGTTGTAAAGTGGTGTATCTTGTATGGTTTGTGAAGCAGTAAAGATGCCATTGATCTTTCCATGTCGATAGCTTGTTTTTTTAAAATCGTAATGGCATCTGATACACAAAGAATATGGCAATAAAGTGCCTGATGTTACACTGATATTAGCTAGTTCAATAAGTTCGATACTTTTTTTATAATAAGAACTGGCATGCTCCTTACAATAGCTATTAACTGCCGACATCACTTCTTCATGGTTGTTGTATCTTTGACTACTGAGCCGTTTTGTTATGTTTGCAAACAGAAAATAATCCAAGGTGGCTAAATGTGGCGAATCAGGGTGCTGAGGTAGCAATTCGAACTTTTTTTTATGAATTTTTCCATTGCAATAACTGATCTATGATCTCTGCAATGTCTTGATAAAACAATACTTTCTTGTTAGTGAAATGCAGCCATTTTTGCTTAACTTCTTTGCTCAAATGCTGCAATCAATTTGCATAATACTCGCTGTTGATATTTTTTTCTATTTTAAGATAGTCAATGAAAATTATCCTACTCGCATCCCAAAAAACTGTCGCCTGACCTTGCCCACGATGAAACAATCTTCGTCTTCTTTGGAGCCAATTCTCCCTGTTGAGTTCACTTTTTTGATGGTTCTTTTGTTTAGGGTGTAAAGTAATGGACCTATATTTACATCCATGGTTATAAAATGCCGCCAAAATTCTGCTTGTTTGCTCTGAAACTTTACTAAACACTTAATTGAAACATCTTCAAGACATTGTTTTTGTTCGTTAGAGTATGAAAAATGTGTCTAATCTGTGAAATAAAGAAGGAGGGCTAGAAGACTGGGAATTAACTTATAGATATTTCGTTGAATTTTGACATGGTTTTCTCTGTTTAGAAATTACCATCTTCACCTCGTATATAATGCAAGCGAATTAAAATAGAGGTAGCTATGGAAGAAAAAGTGAGGCTAAAGCATAGGGATGGATATTAAAAGGGGTGAAGCTCGAAAACAGCCGCTATGCTACGTCGTTATTTGAATTTAAAAGTTTAGACACCTTTTGTGCTGAGCACTGATTATTTTCTCTCTTCTTTAAACTCCAAATTGGCCTTAATGATCGTTATTATCCGTTGTCGACGACGACGGTATTTTTTTCTTTAAAGATTTTAATCCATTGGAATTTCGGTTTTATATTTCTTTTTATTCGACTGATAAATATTATCATGTATATTACAAAAAACAATAAAAATGCTAAAACTGTATTAAATAAATTACTTAAAATTATTGGTTTTTACCTTAAAGTATATATTATAATGTACCATAAATATCAAAAGTGTCACTACAATCTATATAAACCAAAAATAACATATTGGATATAAAAACTTCATAAATATACATAAAACATACAAAGTATAAAAAACTAATGGTTATGGATGGTTAAAATCCTAAACCAAAAGAACACGACCTATATTAAAAACGGATCACAAACGGGTGGTATGTCACAATGTTAAAATTTATATACATTTTAGGTACAGTTATCACAATATTTTAAAACAAATCTTCATCTTATGACTATGCACGTGAACTGTAAACTTTTTATTTTAATAATATGTAGTTAAAATTTCTAAAAAAAAGTATTTTTCATAACTGTACTTAAATTAATCCATGTCAAATCTTACTTGGTAACCTGCCTATAATTTGGTATTATGTAATAATTTTTTAACTTAGTTACAAAATAACTTATAATTAAAATCTGCAAACTAGGGATTTTGTTGATATTATAGTAATAAGTTGTCATTTTGATAATGAGAAATTAGTTCGGCTGTCACTTGATAGATGGGAAAATAACATGGTACAATGAATACACAAGGTATGATATTGCGCATGACATTTGACAGCTGGCCCAAGAGTGTGACGTAGTCAAGATCGCCCGAGCCACCACGAACCCATTATTACAGCTTAAGGTACACATTAATTTTGAAATTATGGTCAAAAAATGATCTAATTTTTTTTTAAAATGTTTTGTTTTGGTTATAATTGAATAAAAAATATATTTTCAGTAGCGTAAAACCTTTACTTTTCCTAGGGATTGAGGCGAAATATTTATTTTTGTTTTCATACGTATACTACTAATATCTGTTGAAATTTAAAAATTTTCTGCAGAGGAAATACTGTGAATAGGTAAATAGTAGTAGATTTGCTTATTTTGATTCACTGTCACTCACTTCCAAGCGGTTTTACTGAAATAAAAACAAAATAGATTACAATAAAGAAAAATCTGTTTTACAATTCAATATGGTATTTTAGATGAGTTATAATGAAATTTAGTAAAATAAAAAATATACACATTACTATAACCTACCGATTATTATATGCAAAATTTACTTATCAAACAATATAATAATATGAAAATAAGACACAAATTAGTTCAAACGCAAAACACAATAAATATCGACTTCAGACGACTCTACACCGGCAAGACAGAAAGCTTGTATAAAAACAAAAGTTCAACAATAATATCGGTTATCAATGGTGACTATTGCAAATTGCAAGTTATGAGATAATAAATATATTTTAAAGTAACTCAATACTGACTGAGTCATCTATTTTATAATAGAAAAATAATTTAGATATATGCTTACATATGTGCCTTTATAGAAATGGTGTTTAGTTACTGTTTATTTATACTGTATAGTATTTTTTTTGTAAAACTGAAAGTTTTTATTTGCCATTGTATATCTGATTTTGTACCTTTTTCAAAGTGCGCTGTGCAATTGCTTGTTGCAATAGTGACAATGAAGATAAAATCTTTAGGTTTCATACATTTCCTAAAGATAGTGTGACCAGAAAATTGTGAATTATATCTTGTTGTAGATAGGATAATTTTAATTGTAATACTGCAAGAATTTGTTATACACATTTTAAAACTGAAGATTACCAAAGAAATCTACAACTGGAACTTTTAAATTACGTTTCTAAAAAGGGTCTAAAACTCTAACCTGAGGCAGTACCTAGTCTTTAATTGCCTAAATCAAAATCATCTACCCTTTTAACCAACCAAAAGAAACGCGTACAAAGAGCCGAACACAGAGAGTCCAAAAAGTATGTTGAGCAGCTTCTTACTACTTCTAGGACAACGACGTAAGTCTAAATCTTTATTTTTATTAATTATTAGTCATGAAACCTTAAATGGTTTTTTCATATCGATTTGTTAAGTAAGAAACTAGCGTCAGCCTGCTATGCAATTTGCAATAAGAACTGTTTCGGAGGAAATCAATTTAGCATCTTCCAAAATAACATATTTTTCTTTGTTAAATCACGTTATCATTATTAAAATATATAATGTTATCATTATTATAAAAAATAAGATAATTTTATGTGTGAATATTACAAAAGATCAAAAGATGTCATTTTAAATGTTGTGCAATATTGTGTGACCTCACTACACTCATATTCGATGGCCAGCTAGCTCATTCGATATAAATAAAGTTGACTTTATCATTATTTATTTTGATTTTGTGTTTAGTTCAGTAGGTATATACGTACAAATTTTGTGTACCTTCATTACCACTTTTCTGTATCTTTTTAAACATCTGAAATATCGAACTCTGGAGTATAAGTTAATTAACCTGTACCTACGTGTAATAACAGATAATTAAAACTTGTTTTATAAAGGATATCTATGTTAACAAAATAACTGTACCAAAAATCAATAAACTTAAATTAACTCCAAATTTTATTTATGATTAAATATTATAATGACATAATTTTATCATCTCTTTATAATTACTATAATTAAATTAGCCAAATTATATATAAAAACTTAAAATTAAAAGTCTTTCCTATACAACTATATTCAAATGTTTCGGGAATAAGCGTTCTTGACTACGTCATGCCAGAAAGCGAACCGATTTTGGAACATTATGTATCATACCTTGTGTATTCATTGTACCAAGTTCACGTGTCATTTAATAGAAGGCAGCAGTGATGTATTAAATGGCGACAGATGCCCGTTTGCCGAATTTAAGAAAAATTTGCAAAACATTGAAAACGAGTTTTGTAATTATGCGTTAACCATGGAAATACGAATCACGTGGTTGTGTTTAGCAAACCGGCCCATCCTAGTAAACATTTTGGTCTCGTTTGACCTCCATAAAAGACTGTATACCGTCACAGGGTCTTGTAAACAATTCGCATGGGGCTTATCTAAAAACAATTTCAGTTTTATTAACTTTCTGGCAAATTTAATTTTTATAGATAATATTATGTAATCATCGATTAATTTTTGTCAGTACATTTCCGTAAGTGAAAAAAATTATTATTAAAATTCACCTGAGTAATACTTAGAAACGAGATGAAAATGTGAAATTTTCCGAGGAAAAAATTTCCCCTGTTGACATTCAATATGAAAAAAAAAAGTTTTTGAAATAAATATTTTTGAGCAGGTAAAGAATTAAGAATTGCCGTCTAACTGCTGTCTAAATACAATAAATAATAAACATTTTCAAATGAATGAACCTTTTGTATCTATTAGTGAGAATTTATCCATAGGTACATTATCAAAGAGCCTCTTTTGTTGAAGTATCATGGTTATCAAATTATTATAAACAGGTATTTGTTATTGATTAAAAAGATAAGTAAAATTTTGTTTATATTACATTAGATTTTCCTAATCTCATAATTTACTACACAAAAAAGAATGAAGAAAAATATGATTATTTTTATTAAATTTTAATTTGAAAAATCAGTAAACCTTTGAAATTAATGAAAAATGTGTATAGTGTAGTATAATGTGTTGCGTGCTATCCCCACTACTTTTCAATGTCTAGAGTGAAGCGGTATTTCAAAAAGCGCTCTCAGACTCAACAGAACTATCTATTAATGGAGAAGTTTTGAATAACTTACGTTTTGCAGACGATACAATAATAATGACGGATAACAACAATGATTTACAGAACGTAATGCAACGCCTTAATGAACGCTGTCATGAGTACGAACTGAAGATAAATTTAAAGAAAACTAAATGCATGACCATGACTAAATCTGCAAATGCAAATATCCAACTGACTATTGAAGATACTGCAATTGAGAGTGTTAATAACTATAAATAGTTAGGAACATGGATAACATCAGATGTAGACCAAACCAAAGAAATTAGGACACGCATTGAAATAGCACGTGCATCATTCATTAAACTTAAAAAGTTTCTTTGTTGTCGGGATATAAGGTTAGAACTACGCCTGAGAATGCTTCGATGTTACGTGTTCTCTACTCTTATTTATGGCTTGGAAGCGTGGACACTAAAACAAGTCCATCTGAATAATCCTACGAATATCATGGATTCAAAGAATGTCAAACGTGGAAGTAACTAGAAGGATAGGAAATGAGGCGGAAATAATATTAACTATCAAAAGACGAAAACTTGAGTACTTAGGACGTGTGATAAGAGGGCAAAAATACGCATTATTACAACTTATTATGCAAGGCAAAATCCGAGGAAAGCAAAATGTGGGAAGACGAAGAATATTCTGGCTTCAGAACTTAAGGGAATGGTTTGAATGCAGTAGTGCAGAACTTTTTAGAGCGGCAGTCAACAGAGTCCGCATAGCCATGATGATTTTCAACCTTCGATAGAAGATGGAACTTAAAGAATAAGAAGAAGTGTTAACATCTATTGTCAATACTTAGAATTGTTAAAAAATATTTAGGCAATCAATATACACTAGTATACACTATTTAAAATGTTTATAAAACTAAAAAACGACACTCAAAATCAAAACAGTAACTTAACCTCAAAGGTAAACAACAACGCGATACAAAATTTATATCGAATGATTCAATCATCCAATCCGAAAATAAGAATTTGTGAAACTAATAACTAATACCAACTTAGGTACATTGAAGAATACTGCTGATTGAGAGTACCAATCGTAAGTTCCAGTACTTGGCATCGCTGGCAACAATGTCGCTGTTCAAAGAATTAAATTTCGGAAAAATTAAAATATTAGAATATGATGTACGTGCTGTCATCTACTCAAACAATTGTTAAAAGTTAGTTTATTTGAATGCCACTCATTTTAACTGTGGTCTTAAGTGTTATGTCTCAGAAGTAATCCTGTTTAATTTAAGATTTGAACAATTGTGGGTGTAGAGATTTTAAATCAGTAGATCTTGTACTGGAATTGAGAATAAGAAACTTTCTTTTGTTGTTATGAATTCCTGTTATTGGTTCAATAACCAGAGAATGTAGAGGCACAATAACCAAGTGAAAAAACAAATGTATACAATGGTTCCTCTGTACCTGCAAGAATTTTATTATTTTCATTCTTGGAACGTTGCAAAGAAATTGTTAATTTTCGCAAATTGTGGATAAACAAATAAAATTTCGTAAAAACTATGTTTTTAACGTTATATAAAATAGTGATACATTGTAATGATCTCATGAGAATCGTAAAAAATTGCAAAAATCGCGGAACGTTTATTTATTTAACACTTTTATAGAAGCTGCGTTTAACTGTGACAAAATACAAAAAATGTATAAGAAAGTTGCACTCTTTATCTTTGAAACGCTTTTTTATTTTTGTCGAAAGGACACTCTGATCAAAAGATATCGAATTTTTACTGTCGAATTGATTCAAATTTTATTTAAAATTGATTTCGCGCGCGTAGCCGCGTAGCTTGAAGTGAGGTTTTTAAAAGAACAGCTTATTTTACACTAAAAGTGCCAATGAACATTTTTGTTCAAATTTCTCTGTTACATTTTTTTTGAAATATTTTTTTCTACGACGCAGAGATTCTTGAAAAATCGGTTTTTCCTTGTTTTCCTTTACGAGGGGGGTGATTTTAGAGAGAAACCGGGGGTAGAAATAGTAAACTATTTTGCATATTTTTTAAGCTACCACAATTAACATTCTCAGCAAAATTCAGCTTGTTGTTATGATTTTTAGAGGTTCTTAGGGTTTTTAGATGGCTCTATTTGATTTACGTCGAAGAAAAAAAAAATAATGAAAATTACTTTATTGGACGCCAAGAAAATTCATTTTACGAATCGGTCATTTTAAAAACCACATATATCCACATTTTATCAAAAATAACTTTTCAACCTTATCATGTAGTTTGTACCAGCCTCTATCATTTCGTGAACAAATCACACTAATCCCATCCTTAGTTAGTGATATAAGCATTCCAAAAATATTCAGTTCATTTGAAAACCACATATATCCGGGATATATGTTGTTTTTTAAATGGCCCGTTAGGAAGAGCGCTCAGCCTAAATTAGTGTTGCTATTTAAAAGCAACAATAATTCTGTGAAAATGGATACCGACGTACGTGAATCAAAAGAAAGACGTAAAAAGGGTGTAAAAAATGTTACCTTCAAGTGTGAAATAGTTAAAAAAGCTCGGGTGCAAGGTATAGAGTATATAAATTATAATGGAAATATGTTTCCCAAAATTGAACAAGGCAAAAGTTGCAAGTAAGTGTTTCTTATTTCATAACCTCAAACAGTCGATTATAAAATGTTTTAGATGCAGGAAGAAGTGTATTGCTCAACTCTCAGATGAAATAAAGTTAGAAGTGTATGCAAAATTTAGAGGATTTACCACACAAGATGAACAAGATACGTATTTACAAAATCTTATTACACCTAAAGCTGTCGTTTGGAGGCGTCCAGTACAGGGAGCAAATGTAAAAAGAAACCCTCACTGCTCCACATATACATATTCAATATTGTTTTCTTCTGACAGAAAATATGTGTGTAAAGAAGCTTTTGTGAAATTACAGGGGATAACGTTGTATTTGTAACTTATTAGGTATTGGTAAATTGCCAAAAGATTTACGTGGCAAAAAAAAACGCCAGCTATTGCCAAGCCTGTTTCTACTATTACAAAAATTCGAGAACACATTGAGTCTTTTCCCAGAAAAAAAGGGCATTATAGCAGTGGAGAATATGAATATTTAAATGAAAAATTTAATGTGAAATCACGCATGAAATGTTAGTGGCGCTACATCCTGACTTGACAGTTAAATATAAATTTTACTTAAGTGTTCAAGCAGAATTATAATTTTTCATTTGGGAGGCCACAAGTGGATACATGCTGTAAATGTGAAGAGTTAGATTTAAAACTCAAATCAAAAACCCTCAATGATACTGCAAAACGTGTAGCTATAGCAGAAAAAATGGTCCATTTGCGTAGAGCCAAAAATTTTTATAATAAAATGAAAGAAATCAGAGAACTATGTCAAAATGATCGTTCTGTTAGAGGTATTTGTTTAGATTATATGCAAAATATGATGCTCCCGTGCATTGTACAGGAAACTTTTGTACTGGAAAATCTTTCTTGTACCTATATCATAAAGGGGTAGGAAAAAAATGTCCTAATGAGGTTTGTTCTTTTATTGTTGATTTCATTATGAAACAGAAAATTCTATCTGCAGACGTAAAACATCTTCATATTTTCGTGGATGGATATCCGGGTCAAAACAAAAACCACACTACGGTAAGAATGTGTTCTGCTTTTGTTCAACTTGGTATATTTCACACCGTGGATCAATACTTTCCTGTTCGTGGACATTCATATATGCCATGCGACCGCGATTTTGCTGTTATTAAGCAAAAATTAAAGAAATTTAACCGAATTTATACACCATTTCAGTATGTGGAACTAGTATTGTCATCGAGTCTAGTATTTTTGATTGAAAATAACAGCCTCATAAAGGATTTTAAACGATGGTGGCCTAAATATTATAAAAAAAGTGCTTATCCGTGGAAACTTCTAGCAGAGATGTACCAAAAGATCAAAAGCAAGCATTCACCATTGCATCGTTCAATCACTTTTCTTACTCTAATACAACAAAAGGATATGTGATCGCACGTGACTTCATAGACGGTTTTATACAACATTCGTTTAAACTTTCAATAACAGATACTGTTTCTGGTTTTACTGTAGAGAAAGCTTACCCTGACCAAACAATTTGTATTAAAGGCAAGAAAATGATAAATTTACGCAAGTTTAAGCCTTACGTAGAAAATGAAGAAGTAGAAGACTGTAAAGAGTTTTATTCCGAAATTTTTGACTGGCCTACAACAGCAGTAGAGTACAAAGATGATTAGTAAAATTATTATTTTTTGTATACATTACTGTTTACGACAATTTATTTCTATTGTTCTATTCAAAGTTTAATATGTAAAATATATTATTAAGTTGACATTGCGAAAACGTACTTTTATTTTAGAAACTTGTCGAAAAGTAGCAGTCATTTTAAAAACTACATATATCCATCGACTTTAATGGTGTTTTATGAAAAAAGTATTATGTCAAAATCTGCAACATATGATAGAAACATTGCATATATTATGTACATTAGTACCAAGCCACAACAATTGGTCTCTCAAACAATATATTGCGTTAAAACAGTTTTTCTCGTTTTTCTCAAAAGCACTACTACTGGATATATGTGGTTTTTAAAATGACCGATTCACTTATACCGATTGTGATATTTGAAATTCAATTTGCTTCAGCCTAATTTCTTTAGTATTATTTTTAATACTGATGGTTTTTATTATGTTATAAATATCTTGCAGATAATGGTTTAAAGATTATCACTCGATTATTTATAACTTTGTCGCAAATGCCGTTGGCTGTGAAACTATCAAGATTACACCAATACACGAAAAAAATAACAATTTCAGAATATAGCACAAAACCATAGATCCTTTGCAATCGTGATATGTATCAACACAGAAAAGCTGTAACATTTTGTTAGATCTTAAGTCGATATCGTCATTCAAACATTAATTTTTACACCATTAATTTTTTAATTAAGTAAAAAAGGTAAGTAATGATCTATCTTGATAAAACCCATACATTTAAAAACTTTTAAAGAATTTTTGTGTCTTGTTTGAAATTCTAGACGGCCCTTCTCGAATCTGAACATCACATTTCAACGAAATTATGAAGAAGTCATTTAAGTTTTAATCCAAAAATTACCGGATTCTTATTCTACAAACCGGACTTTATAATAGCAGATAGTTATCAGTTCCTTAAAGTTAAATTACTTTTACAGGCGAATCAGATAGAAAATATTTTAAATGTAGGTCGAATGCTTTACTTATTTTGGGCATTTTCATCAGTTTTTTGTTCGATTATAACAAATTATTAGTACTTGGAAATTAAAACATACGTAAAAAAATTAATCATATTGATAGATATTATTTTAGCTGATTCAAATTTGAGTCACCGATTGAAGGAATTATCCTAAAAACAGAATATATTCATGTATTATTATAAAAGACTATATGAATCGTATATTTATGAAAGAATATAAGTCACAGGAATGCAGTTTTGAGAGAATTTACAAAAAGTTTATATTAGAAACAAATAAAAAATTTGACATATCTTTTCACGAATTAATTAACAAAAAAAATGTCTAAACTATTATTTTTTGTCGTATTTGTTCAAATTAACAAAAAAGAAAAATTGATTGACAAACTTCATTACCAGTCATTAACAAATGAAATATTTCAACCTAAAAAAACAATTATTAAGCAGTTTTTTACAAGATACTCATACGTCAGTACTTTCTACTTCACTGGTTGGCCAACCAATTATTTCCTCATAAAATTCTTGATAATTTTCAAGAAGATACCTAGTTATCTCTTAAATATCATTGTCGTTATCTTTGTCATGATCTGTGCTCGTCCGTAATGAGTTTATGATTTGAAATTCGGCATCTTTCAAAATTTCGATAACTTAAAATAAGTATTTTTATATTTTAGGAGCGACTATATAAGTGCAAATCTGTTTACGAGGCTGCTAAAATTCAAGGCCAGTTTGGAGACCTCTTCACAACACTTCATAAGCTGGATTATAATGCACAAACTGCGCACCTGGTCAGTTGTATGGAATTTCAAGAGCCACAACATAAACGGACTCCAGGAGACATCTCCAGACTACAATGTACTGTACGATATCACATCCAGATTGAACTGAAAAAATTACCAGTGTGCCAAAAAACTATATGTCAAGCATTTGGAATAACACCTTGAAGAATCCAACACATTCAGCAGAAGATAAAAACAGATATGCCGCTACGTAATCAACCTGGAAAACACAATAATGGGCCTAATAAAATCAATGAAACCGACAAAGAACGTATAAGAGAACACATAAAGTTGTTTCCACATTAAGAAAATCATTATAGTCGCGCTGCATCTACGTCTTTCCGCTGAATTAAACTTGAAAAAAATGTACAAACTGTTTTGTAAAAAGTATCCGCAATGCAATGTTTCCCAGCGCACTTACACTGATATATTTAAATCAGACTTTAATCTGCGCTTTGGTCTTCCTCGCTCAGATACGTGTACGTTTTGTGATAAAATGTATGTCAAGCTTGTGGTTACTCCAGACGGTCCAGAAAGAAATGCTATTCTTGTTGACAGTAAACTCCACCATGCACGTGCTGAGGCTGGATACAAAGCATTGAAGTTGGATGCTGAAAAGGCTAATCCACAACTCGTCGTACTCTTAACTGATTTTCAGCAAGTGTTGTACTGTCCAACATTGACTCATTCTTCAGTATTCTACCAACGTCAGTATGCCACTTACAACTATGATATTCACGATGCAGGTTCAAACTATGCCACTATGATGTTGTGGCATAAATCTATTGGTAATCGTGGTTCTACAGATATCGCTTCAGCTTTCCTGTCTTACATAAAACTAAACTTTCGTCCATTGAAGTCAGGAGAAATAAAAAAACTCATAGTCTGGTCTGACCGATGCGTCGGCCAGAATAATAACTGGAGAATGCTGTCCATATTTCGTTTGCTGATTGTGAATAGGTATTTCACTCAAGTAGAACAAAAGTTCTTAAGTAGCGGCCACAGCTTCTTACCTTGCGACCGTGACTTCTTGCTTATAGAGGAAAAGAAAAAAAGAGCAATGGTGAATGTAGCCTTCGACTGGGTGGCAGTGATTGCCAACTCATGACCAACTCATGGAGCAAGAAGACTTCATAGACTTTTCAGCATGTGAGAACTACTTATGGAAAGATCCAAATGTAAAATCACTGAGTACCGTTGGTTCAATTTCGACAGCGATGATCCTACTAGAATAATGTCTAGAACTTCTCACAACGTCATGCAACTTTGGTAAACATTCTCACTTCTGAATAAAAAATGGGGTGCACAAGCCATCAGAGCATTCAACTACCAAATTGATGCGTTGCCGAATGAGTATACTGGGCCTATAAAAATAAAAGAAGAAAAACGCAAAAATCTACTGGATATGCGCCAGTACCTGAAACCCGAATACCGAGAGCTTTATGAAAAATTATAATAAGATGGAACATTATTTTTAAGTTTAAATTTAAGGGGCATTAAACTATGTACTTAGCATATAAAACATATTAATAATCATTTTGAATTAATTATAGTTTATTATTAATATTAGATACTTTTTCAAAACCTAAATAAGCCAAAACATCGCATAGTAATCAGGAGCAACACTGTTATATATCCAGTAACATTGTTGCTGACATATTTTTTTGAAATAATTTTTTTCTGCTTTTTCTGTGTAAACCTGCATAATTTGTTTACATATATATATCTTGTTGTTAAGTGAAATTGATTTTTTTCAGTGCTTATTTTCATAAATAACTTGTCAATATGTTTTTTTCATCTCTTGCATAATCTCAATTCTATCTTACGGCATTGTTGCGGCCCACCATTCAATTATTATTACAAAAGCTATCACACAACTCTTTCTGCAAAAATTATAATGCTACCTCACACATCCACCTCACAAAATTTCAGCCCTGGTTTATTGATCAATCAACATTAAATTATCACAAACCAATCATCAAAAGACATATTTACAAAATCGGGCAGAATACCTGGAATAACACGCTCTCTAATATCTCTCATACCTCTATTAATTACACATATCTCTTATTCAAATAAAGAAATAATAAAAGTGCTGTTTAAAAATTACTCACAATGTATTCAGATCTTGTAACCATCGTTTAGTTTCTTGAATTTTGTTGCTAAGCTCTGTGAAAGGCAGATACGGCTCATTTGAATTATAAAGCCGAAAAGATTGCGACTTGAGCATTTTTGTCCTCATTACTCGGGGGAATTCTTATCAAAAAGTTTGAAAGCATTAAAATGTTGATATCTCGTAAAAGTTGGCAGCACGGACTATTCAGAAACTTTGAATAAAGTGCGACGATGAGCATTAGGTGGAATTATATCTATTAAAAATGATACTGCTGAGGTTTATAAGTTTTAGTGCATAGTAAAATATTTAGTGACGAAATTGCAAATAAACTCCTTTATACATAGTTGAAGCTGTTATGTTTATGAGGATTGTAATTCGGAAAATTTAAAAATATGGTGGATGCGCAGACATATGCATCCACCCAAAATTTTTTTAACATTTTTAAGTTTCAATCATATTTTTTATATAATTATGTGTAAATGTTTTGTAAAGGTATTCACACTTAATAACTAGGTATGTCCAAAAGTGTGGTAACTTCCCATAAAAACAAATAAATGTGTACCTTATGCGTAATATACGTTTGACGTACAAAAGTACTCATGGAACTTCAAAAAACTGAACTCAGTATTTCTCTAAAATGAAAAAAAAGTCAATAGAGCAGCACACAGATAATTCTGGCATAGATCTGAAAATCTTAATAGAAATTAAAGGTGTCTTCGAAACAAAAAAAGGCTTTTCATAGCCCTAGAGCTTGGGACAGTTGGTATTTTAGTAACTTTTCAAAAGAATGTTTCGAAAAAATATGTTTTAATGAGTTTAGAGAGCTAAGGGAATCTGTTATGATCAGAGCTTTTGTAAAGGTAAACTCGTTAAAAAGTTTCACAGCACGGTATATAGTGTAGAGCTCAGCTGAATATGTGCTACATACTGGGGGTAGACGAAAAAGACGATTGTTTTCTAAGGAAATGATTGATGCCCCCAGTCCGTCTTCGGACTTCGGATGCATCTGTATATATTTTATAGTAGTCGGGATATTTCTTTATGAAGGCTGCAAACTTAAGCCGAATAAGGGAATTATTTGTACTGGATTTATCGAAAAAGTTCAGATTTTGTAGTATGGATTTAATTCTTTCGTAATATGGCTTTTTAGTATAGCGAATATCTTAAAATTTGTTTACATATTTATTTGTAAAAGTATTTTGATATATTAGTTTTGAAATGTTACAAGCGACTGAGGCCGCCTATGATCTGGCGAGGAACATGCGGCGGTGATGTAGCGGTGGTTCTCCAAAAGAGCATAAATGCTGGGTACCTGGGAAGTTGAAAATGCCCCTGTAATTATTCTATGACTTCTATTATGAATAACATCTAATGATTAAGGAAGAGATTGATTAGCAATGGAATAGGCAATTGCTCCATAATCTAGCTTAGAACGTTTTAAAGAATTATACAGAAGAAGTAGAGTGGATTGGTCCGAGCACCAGTTTTTGTTACAAAGAGATCTTAACACATTTAATCTTCTATTAGAGGAAAGGATGAGTTGAAAAATGTGATCTTTCCATCTAAGCTTGAAAAAAATACAACTCCTATTGATTTTTCTATTCTTCTTCTTCTTCATGTGCCTTGTCCGTTCCGAACGTTGGCAATCAACATGGCTATTCTTACTTTGTTTACGGCAGATCTGAATAGTTCAGCAGATGACAATCCGAACCATTGCCGCAAGTTTTGGAGCCACGAGTGTCTTCTTCTCCCTGGACCCCTTCTGCTGTCTATTTTCCCTTGAACGATCAGTTGTAGTACTCTATATTTATTATGTCTCATAACGTGACCCAAGTATTCCAACTTTCTTTTCTTTATACTTATTCCTACCTCTCTCTCTTTACCTATCCGGCGTAGTACCTCTTCGTTGGTCACGTGCTCAGTCCAGGATATACGTAATATACGTCGGTAAGCCCACATTTCGAAGGCCTCTACTTTTTTCATCAATGTTGCGGTCATTGTCCACGCCTCTATTCCATATAACAAAACCGGGAATACATAACATTTCAGAAGTCGAATTTTGAGAGGTAGGGTGAGGCTTTTAGAGGTGAAAATTTGCTTCATGCTAGTGAACGATGCTCTTGCCTTTTCTACTCGTATACGTATTTCCTTTGCTTGATCCCAATTTGAGTTAACTGTTGTTCCCAAGTAGATGTACGAATCTACGTGTTCAATTCTTTCATTGTCTAATATCAGTTGCTGTGGTGGTTGTTGGGTTTTGCTTACTAACATCCATTTGGTTTTTGTGATATTTAGTCTGAGTCCGTATTGTGCACTTGTTTTTTGTATCTTACTCATTAGGTAACTCAGTTCCTCCATGCTACTTGCTAGAATCACAGTATCATCAGCATACCTTATGTTATTAATTATTTCTCCATTTATCTTTATGCCTTCTGTGCTTTCCTCCAGCGCTGTCTTAAATACTTCTCCTGAGTATATATTAAAGAGAATAGGAGACAAGATACAGCCCTGTCGTACCCCTTTCTTGATCTCAATTTTATTGGTCAATGTAGATCCTACTTTCACTTTAGCTGTTTGGCCCCAATAGAGACTCGCTATTGTTCGAATGTCTCTGTAGTCGACTCCGATCTTATGGAGAACTGCAATTATCTTTTCGTGCTTTACGTTATCGAATGCTTTTGCGTAGTCTATAAAGCATATGTACACGTCTTTGTTCATATCTCTGCAGCGCTGGATGAGTACCTGTAGACTAAAAAGTGCTTCTCTTGTCCCAAGAGAATTCCGAAACCCAAACTGCGAATCTCCAATGTTATCCTCGCATTTTTTGCTTATTCTGTTGTAAATAACCTTGGTGTATGCCTTTGAAATGTGGTTAATTAGACTTATCATCCGATGTTGATCACAAGACTTTGCTTTTGGTTTTCTCGGTATGGCAACAAAAGTTGACTCTAGCCAGTCTTCAGGAAACTCCCCGCTGTTATAAATATTGTTAAAGAGTCTGACGAGTGAGTCTAGAAATTGACTGTTTGTTTCGCATAGCATTTTCAATACTTCCCCGTATACGTTATCGTTGCCTGGTCTTTTGTTATTTTTAAGACCCTTTATAGCATTCTCCACTTCTGATTTTAGAATAGAAGGGCCAGTATCATCATTGCTCAGTGTATACCCACTAGGACGGTCATCAAACAGTTGTTCCAATCATTTTCTATTGAAAATTGAAAACCTGTAAGGTGGGACCAATTTGCGAGAGTATCTAAAAAGTTTTGAAGAATTAAGGACATTAAGGAGATCTTTTTGCCTTTAATAGATACCACTAGGTCGTCAGCGTATAAACGGGCTCGTAAGGGTGCTTGAATATTTTTGATTATATCATTTATTGCCACTAAAAATAATGTTGGATTAAGCATGGAACCTTGATGTGGACCATTTTTCAAACAATAAATATTTGAAAAAAATATTATTTATTTTCACTTGAAAAGATCTGTTGTTTAAAAAGTTTTGGATGAAGACAAGGCAGTGACCTTGGATATTCCAGTTATGAAGTTGTCTTAAAATGTTGTACTTGCAAGCTTTATTAAATGCACTTTTTAAATCAAAAAATATAGCAACGTATTTTTGGTTTGTAACAAGAGTTTCGTGAATCTCACTTTCCAAGTCTAAAATGTTGTTTGTGGTTGACCGATCTTTTCTAAAACCATTTTGCTCGGAAATTAAGAGATTGGAATGGTAATAAGTTATTGATCCTTCATCAATTTGGAGTTTGTCCCAATTCCATCATTTTTTTAAAATAAACCTATAAGTTAACTGGTTTCTCTCTATACTAATACTTTCCAAATGTGTTGTCGACACTCTCAGTAATATTATTAGAACAATACTGTAGAGAATAGGAAATAAATACATCACAGCATCATTTAGAACAACCTTTATATTAAGATCTATTTTATTAAGAATTAACACCAACAACGAATAAGAAAAAATAAAGTATAAAATACGTTATAAATGTAAAAACTTTTTTGTGTGAAACTTATGTTTTCTTTTTGTGAAAATTTCTCTCGTTTGCAGTTTTACCAGTGTACAAATTTTTTTAAAGCAGATTGAAGGTAAATCTCTTCATTGCAACAATGCAGCTATTCTGTGGTCGTGCTCTACTACGGTTACTTTCTTGTATCCATTTGAAGATTTACATAAATTTTTATCTAAGTTGGCGTCGTTGGCATGGCGGTAGCGTGTTGAAGAACTAAGAAGAACTTTTCTCGTAATTCAGATTTATTTTTGTGTGAGTTTACTGCGTCCTTTTATTCGTTCTGCCTCTCGCCAAGGAACGTAGACTTACTGGTCGCTACACGGCGACAGTGGCGAACACGCCACGCTATTATTACTTTATTACAAAACAAATTATGATTAGGTTTTTGTTATTAGTCTGTTAAAGTAATTTTTGAAAATGTAA
Organism: Diabrotica undecimpunctata; assembly: GCF_040954645.1. Classification (NCBI taxonomy): domain Eukaryota; kingdom Metazoa; phylum Arthropoda; class Insecta; order Coleoptera; family Chrysomelidae; genus Diabrotica; species Diabrotica undecimpunctata. The sequence goes on along the minus strand of NC_092808.1, from coordinate 5,059,729 downwards.
TGTTTATACGTAAACAAGTTATAAATCTTAGTTGTGAAATATCATTATTTTTACTTTTTTACCTATGTAAGTTCATATCCTGCATAGGCTTCAACCACAGGATTTTCGTTGGTATTCCTTGACTACTTCATTCATAAACTCAACAGTTATTTTCAGCAAAAGGAAAAACGAAGAGGCATAAAAAAACTGCAATGAAATCGATCTAGAACAACACAAAATAATATGTACACGCTCCCGAAGAAGCTGAAGCTGTTTTCACTTGAACATCCTTTTTGTGTGGGAGATCATCCCATTCTGGGTTTGGTTTTGCAGTTTTTGGTGTCACTTCGCTATTTTTACTACTTTTCTCGATTCTTCTCTCTAATTGTCCCTTCTATATTTTTAATTTTCATTCTCCTTAAGTCCTCTTCCACTTGTTGTCTCCATCTCAGTTAGGTCTGCCTCTGGTTCTTTTACCTGGTGGTATCCATTTCGTTATAACTCTTAACGGATTGCTCTTCTCTCTTCTCATTATGTGTCATCATCATCCAGCCCCATTTTCACATCCATTGTTGGATATAGGCCTCCTCCAAACGTCTCCAGTTCTCTCTATCTCTAGCTGCTGCAATCCAGTTTGTTTCTATTCTCCTTAGGTCGTCGGTCCATCGGGTGGGTGGTCTGCCTCGACTTCGCTTGTCGGCTCTTGGTCTCCACTGCAATAATCTCTTCGTCCATCTTCCGTCTTCCATTCTAGCAACATGTCCAGCCCACCTCCACTTTTGTTTATTGATTCGCAGTATAATATCGTCTACGCCAGTTCGTTGGCGTATCTCCTCATTTCTCACGCGATCTTTCAAGGTCAGGCCCAGCATTGATCTCTCCATTCGCCTTTGTGTTATCCTCAGTTTTTCGGCAGTAGCTTTCGTTAAAGTTAGGGTCTCTGCTCCGTAGGTCAAGACTGGTAAGATGCATTGGTTAAATGCCTTCCTTTTCAGGTGAATTGGGGTATTTGTTTTAAAAATGTCTCTCATCCTTCCATATGCCGCCCATCCCAACGTGATTTGTCTATTTAGCTCGCAGGTTTGGTTGTCTCTGGTTATTCTAATTTTATGACCCAAGTATGTGTATTAATCGATTAATTCTACCTTGTTGTTATTGATCTGTATCTCTTCGCTGGGAACCATATTGGTCATCATTTTGGTTTTCTCGAAATTTATCTCCAGCCCAGTTTCTTGTAGTATGTCATTCAGTTCTTGGAGCATGTCTTTGATCTCTCCCAGATTATTTGACAGAAGCACGATATCGTCCGCAAAACGTAGATGGTTTAATATTTCCCCATCGATGGATATTCCTTTCTGTTGCCATGTTAGTCTTTTAAATGCCTACTCAAGGACGGTAATGAACAGCTTTGGTGACATGGTATCACCTTGCCTGACTCCCCTTTTTATCTTTATTTTATTAGTTGCTGAATGTAGACTTATGGTTGTTGTGGCATGTTCATATATATTTTTAACTATATTACAATATCTGTGGTCGACCCTGCAATCTTGTAGTGCTCTTAAGATGGACGGTAGTTCCACTGTATCAAACGCCTTTTTAAAGTCTACAAATATCAATGCCAAGGGGCGGTTATATTCGTTAGTTTTTTCTATCAGGGTTTTTAGGCACTGCAGGTGATCGTTTGTGCCGTAATTAGGGCGGAAACCGGCTTGATCCCGAGGTTGGTAAAAATCCAGCTTTGTCTCTAATCTGTTCGTTATTATTCGGTTGTATAATTTATAAAGATGGTTAAGGAGACTGGTTGGTCTGTATCTTTCCAGGTCTTCTATATCTCTCTTCTTCTGTAAGAGTACAGTTATTGAATTATTCCACTTTGTTGGGATATTTTGATTCCATAGGCATAGATAAAAGAGCTTTTGAATTTTGGCTATCAGTACTGAGCCTCCTATCTTTATCGCTTCCGTGACGACACCGTCCTCCCCCGAAGCTTTGTTATGCTCATTATGTGTACATACCGTCTATTTCTTTGTGCTTTTATTGCTCCATGTTCTCTTGATCCATCCATTCTTGTATTTCGTAATTCATCCATTGTCTTGCATCCTCTTCGTTTTTCCTCTTTTGTCCTAGTATTTTTCTGACAATCTTTCTATCAAAAACTTTCAATTGCTTTTGCTGTTATTGCAAATGTTTCTGCAGAATATACTACTCTTGGTCTTATAGTCGTTTTGTAGATTTTTATTTTTGTGTTTCGGCTTATCCTCTTATATCTAAACATTTTTTAATTTCTATAAAACTCTGTAATTCCCGCTTGAATTTCTATACTTTCATTTCTTCTATTGACTAGTTCTCTCAAATATTTGAATGTTTTAACCTCTTCGAAACTGTGCATCTGTTATCAGTTCTGTCATTTGTGTCTTGCTTACGTTCTTTTGTTTTATTTTCATTTATTTCCAGTCCTTTTAGTTTGGCTTCGTTTTCTATTTCTTGAAAGGTTTTTTTTATGCCTTTTTATCTGTTGCTACTATGGTTATATCGTCCGTATATACTATTATTTGTACTGCATTCTGTTTATAGTTCCTACGTTTAATAACTTTTTTATTATCTTGTCTAGTAATAGACTAAATAGTACTATTGAGAGCGCATCTCCTTGTCTTACCCCATTTGTTATTTTTATTATTTCTGTTCTTTTTCTTCCGGTGTCTGTTATTGCTTGGGAATCTCGCATTGTCATTTCTATCATTGTTATAATTTAATTATTTATATTACTCTCTTGTAAGTCTACGATAGCTTTGATGAGTCATGCTCTAAAACTGTTCCTGAAAATAATCCATAATAGGATCTATAGGAAATTAGACGTAGACATCAGTAACACTCAGATGGGATTCAGAAAAGGGCTGGGTACAAGGGAGGCTCTGTTTGCAATGAACGTTCTCTCACAGAGATGCTTAGACATGAACCAAGAAATTTACACCTGCTTTATTGATTTCGAAAAGGCCTTTGACAAAGTACAACATGAACCACTAAGACAAATTCTAATAAAGAAAAATATAGACAGCCGAGATATTCGAATTATATGCAACCTATATTGGAATCAAACAGCAAATGTGAAGGTTGAGGGTAGGCTAACAGAAGAAATTCAAATCCGTCGGGGAGTCCGGCAGGGATGCATCTTGTCGCCACTTTTATTTAATCTGTATAGTGAAGCTATTTGTGAACAAGCACTCGAGGAAGAAGATCTTGGTCTGATAATAAATGGTGAGACGATCAACAATATAAGGTATGCTGACGATACGGTTCTCCTAACGGGAACGCTAGTAGAACTACAACATCTCGTTCAAAGTCTCAATATATACTGTAACAGTTACGACTTGAAAATTAATTTGAAAAAAACTAAATTTATGGTAATCACAAAATCAAAGAACATTAGAGCTAATCTTGTAATAGACAATACGACGATTGAGCGTGTGTCATGTTATAAATATCTAGGTGCTTGGATCACAGACGATACTGATCAAACAAAAGAGATTAGATGTAGAATAGAAATCGCTAGATCAGTCTTTAATAGAATGCGCAAACTCTTTTGCAATCGTGATATCAATATAAAGTTACGAATACGAATGCTGCGGTGTTATGTCTTTTCTACCCTGTTGTATGGAGTAGAGGCTTGGACACTAAAACAGTTGACCACAAAAAACATCGAAGCTTTCGAGATGTGGTGCTATAGGCGCATTCTCAGAATATCATGGATGGACCGCGTCACTAACACGCAAGTACTCCAAACTTTATTAGACAAAAGATGCGAAATTCTAAATGAGATAAAAACTAGAAAGATGGAATACTTGGGGCACATTGTGAGAGGTGAAAAGTACGAACTTTTAAGAAATATCATGCAGGGCAAAAGAAGTGTGGGAAGAAGAAAAATATCGTGGCTTCGTAATCTACGTGAATGGTTCGGGTGTAGTTCGATTGAACTTTTTAGGCGCGCTGCTAACAAAGTCGCAGTGGCCATGATGATTTCCAATCTCCGCTAGGAGTGGCACGAGAAGAAGAAGAAGAAGTCTTAGATTAGTTTTCTTCTGTGTAGTTTGTCAAACGCCTGTTTAAAGTCTAGGAAAAGTATATGTGTTTCTCCATCGTACTCCTATGTTTTTTCTATCACTTATTTTAGCGTATGTATAGCGTCTATCGTGGATCTTCCTTTTTTAAAACCGTATTGGTAAATCCCCTATGCTTTGTTCTGTATATATTGTTAGTCTGTCTCTAATTATACCAGTCATTACTTTATATGTTCTTCTTCTTAACGTGCCCCATCCTTAAGGACATTGGCGATCATCATGGCCTATTTGACTCTATCTGCAGCCGTTCTGAAAAGTTCTATTGACGTTTTCCCACTCCATTGTCTCATATTCTTCAGCCAGGACGTGCGTCTTCTCCCCGGTCCTCTTTTGCCTTCCACCTTCCCTTGTATGACCAGCCGCATCAATTCGTATTTCTCGTTTCTTATTATGTGACCAAAGTAGCTCATTTTTCTTTTCTTTATAGTGTTGAGTATTTCTTTGTCTTTTTTCATTCTTCGTAGCGTTTCCGCATTTGTTATGTGTTGTGTCCAAAATATTTTCCACATTCTTCGATAACACCACATTTCAAAGTTAATGAGTTTTTTCTCTGTTGCGTCCGTAATTGTCCAGGCCTCAACTCCATACAACAGGACAGAACACGTAGCATCTCAATACTTTAGTTCTAACTTCGATGTTAAGTTTTCCATTGTATAATATTGCTTTCATCTTATTAAAAGCACTTCTAGCTATCTCAATACTCCGTTTTATTTCCGTACTTCTATAAATACGCTTATAATGATATATTATATCTTTAAATACGCTTCTCAATTTCTTGGTTTTCTTCCCCTTTACTTGATATGGTTACTCCTAGATTAAATTTTTTAAAACGATTTGCAGATCAGAAATCCAATCATCAAAAACCAATGTAAAATTAAAATCTTGTTACAATCCCTGTAAAAAAATGTTAAACTTCTCAAAATATGACTAATGCGTACAAGATCGAGGTCGAGTATGTAAATGACAAATTAGTATTACTACTTTACAGGTTAAAATCAATAATCATTTTATTTTAAACATGTTTTAAAACGATTTGCGGATTAGAAATCCAGTCATCAAAAACAAATGTAAAATAAAATCTTATTACAATCAATTGATGTTTAATCCCTGTAAAAAATGTTTTAATTTCTTTATAGTCTATTACATACCGAATTTCTTTTAAAAAAGTTACTTGAATCCTTTAAAATATTTGACTCCGGACGCTTCTGAGTTAGATTATGGCAAGACCTTAACTTCAAATTCTTCATTTTCGTCGTCCGCAAACAAAAAGAGATATTTATCCTCCCTACGTACATATTATACAATGCCGTGGGAACACATAAATAGGCATTTTATTCTTAACTGCAAATTACCATTTAAATCTACGAAATAACTGCTGAAAACTTTTGTTCAACTTTTTTAATTTGCCTCGAACTTCTTTTTTTGTTACTTTATTTTTTCCTTCTGGTTTTTTTTTGGTGACGATATACCGCACAGACGGAGATTGTTTATTTTTGACATTTCGAAGTTACAACAGAGACGAACTGATGTTTTTTTGTTTTATTGCAGCTGCTTTTACCGTCAGGAAGGAAGTTTATAGTTGTCATTGATAAAAAAGGCGTTAGCTGAGGAATGGCGTTGTCTACTATCTTAGGGGACATAATTTAATGTCAATAATTTTTTTTGACTTGTATATTTGTAAACATGAAAATTTAACAGTCTTTTTTTTTCTTTATTCTAAGTTCCTAAACATTTATTGTCTATTTCGACTGGGACTTCCGATGTTAAATAGAACTTATCATAATTTTCAAATCATAATCATAATAAAGATTTCCGAAGTGAAAATTTAAACGCCAAAATGAATGTGTTTTCAACTGGAATTGTGGTTAATTCGAATTTAAGATAGTAAATAATATAGTCAAATATTCTTCTTCTTCTTCCTCTTTATAAACAACTCTGCTTGTTCATTGGCGGATTAATACCTTTATGGAAGGTTGTCATTCCATCTTTTGCGCGGTTCTCCGATACTTCTTCTGCTGATTGGTGACTTATCTCTTACTATTTTGACGACACGGGTCTCCTCCATTCTGCTTATGTAGTTATTCCATTCTTTTTTTTTTATTTTGTGTCCATTCATTTATATACTGTACGTTACATTTTCTTCTTATGTCTTCACTTCTCTTTCGACCTTTCAGCGTATTTCCTGTAATTCTTCTCAGTACTCTCATCTCTGCCGTTTCCAGTAGCCTTTGCGTTGTAGCTGTGTCGGATCTTTTTTCGAAGGCATGTGTCATTATTGGACTTAGACTGGCTTTATAAATTCTTGACTTCATCTCAGTGTTAATGTGTCTGTTTCGCCATATAGTGTTATTAAGGTATCCTGTTAGTCTATCTGATTTTTGTACTTGATCTCCCACTTCTTTGTTCAGGTCTCCATAGCTAGACAATGTAATTCCCAGGTGTTTTATTTCCATTACTTGTTCAATACGGATGCCATCAATTATAGATTGAGATAAGATTATCATATTAAATTCTTTTGCTCTTATGTTAAATCTGTGAACCAGTCTTTGCAGACTATCTTTATCTTGGACTATCAATATTGCGTCGTCTGCATAACAGAGTGTTTTTATTTTTATAGTCAAATATTATGTGCAGGAATTAAAAAAGAAGAGGTAAGAAAAATTACGAAATATAGATTAACAGCAAATATAGAGGGACAGAAACACAAACAGTGTATCGAATGTGGGAAGAGATTTCCAGAGTAGTAAGAGAAGCAACACAAAAAAATATACCGATAGAGAAAAGAAAATTTAAGTATGACTGGGTTGACAACCGAGGTAAAGCAGTACTTTAACTTAAAAAATCTTGGGACAAAACTACATACAAAAAAGAAGTGAGGAAGATATGAACAAACTGTTTAAACCTCGTATACAATTCCAGTTAGTTATACATGACCTTCGTTCTGTACCCCTCAAGAGGTTCTACAGGTAGTTGCGGTCAGAAAAAGGTAGACCCCTTTATTCACATAGCATCAACCTTCAGGCAAGGACGCTCCTTTAAATTTCTTTTTTATATAAATATTATACATGTGTTTTTTCTTCAACAATACAGTTAAGTTTAAGTAATTTTGTTTTTGAATTATTACACAACGTGAAATTCAAAACATATTTAACTACAACCCCTATATTTTTGGTCCTTCGGGCCAGAATAATCAGATATCGAAGATATATTTGCTGTGCAAATTTGTACGTTCCATTTAGACCTGTATTAATTTCGCGTAATTGTTATCTTCTAATTTACACCGTATCGGAAGAAGCAGGTAAATAACAAACATATTTTGTCAACACTCAAGGTTAGTTCATTGTATACATTTCCTTTCACACCCATTTATAAGCACTCAAGGACAAGCTCAAACTCAAGGTCGCTCCTGCGTATTTGATTTAATCCAATGAAATATATTTTTTTAAATCATGGAAAGGAAAGGTTCATAGCAGAGGAGAGAGTGGAGGAAGATTATATTTAGCTGTTTGACTACAAGGTCGCTTGATAACTCTTATATAACATTTTTCTCTTGTAGCAAAAATAATTTAAATACCTTTTCCTATCTAAGTGACATTTGTAATAACTACTCTCTCTCTTTCTCTTGTCATTTCCCTATTACTGAGAATCGGGATTTCTTCCAATATTCCTAACAATTTTTTTCCATTGGTCCCTATCTTTAGCTGCTCTGAGAGCTTCGCAGAATGAGTTTTCAGCTGAATTCTTAATTTGGTTGAACCATCTAGTTGATAATCGTCCTCTTGATCTTCTCCCCGGATCGTTTCCAGAAACAATTAATCTCTCCAAACTATCGTCACCTCTGCGAACCAGCTGTTGCAGACATAGTGTGGACAGCCTTTTTTTAATCTCGAGTTTGTTTTGAATGAAAACATTTGTCCTATGAGCTATCCCAGGTACGAGAAGCACTTTTCCCCAGCACCACATCTCAAAGGCATTAATTTTTTGGCGCTCGCAACGGCGAAGAGTCCAAGTCTCTGCCCCGTATAGAAATAATGAGAATATAGGGGCATTCACCAGTCTCATCTTGATATTTTGAGAGATAGATCTATCTTTCCAAACTTTAGTTAGGTGACTCATCGCATTTTTTGTCATACCAATACGTCTCCGAACTTCTACTTCACAGTTACCATCGTTAGTTATACTAGATCCGAGATAGAGAAAACTGTCCACTATCTGCTATTCCTGTAACATGTTAGTCAGTTGCATAGTGTAGAATCTGTCGACCACCATTATTTTTGTCTTAGCTGTGGTGATTTTCAGATCAACTTTATTGCTTTCGTACTCAACTCTTCGCAGGTGATTAAACATTTCTTGCTAATTTGCTGCCATAAATATAGTGTCATCAGCAAATCTTAAATTGGAGATTTTCTTACCAGCCACTGTTACTTCACCGGCCCATCCATCTAAAGCCATCCTTATGACATCACCATAAATTTTGAATAAGTCAGGTGACAATACGCATTCTTGTCTGATTATCTCTTTCTTGATCTCTCGGTCTTGAATTGGTTTGAGAACTTCTGATCTAGTCGTACTGTTGCTATAATTAAGTGGCACAGATTTTTAATAAGTGTTACCAGGTGCATTGGTGTGCCCATTTCTAATAAAATTTACCACAGATTCATCCAGCTTATACAATCAAATGCCTTTTGGTAGTCAACGAAGCATATAATCATAGGTACTTGAAATTCTCTAGACTTTTCAATGAGTTGTCTCAGGTTCAGAATTTGTTCCCGTGCACTTTTACCCTTTACAAACCCCGCTTGTTCCTGAGGTATTTGGTAATGTAGATAAGTTTTTAATCCGTTTTTGATGATATGCAACAAGATTTTACTAGCATGTGTTATTAGTGACAGTGTGCGGTAGTTTTTACATCTGGTAGTAATTCCTTTTGTGTGGATATAAATTGAGGTACACCAATCAGATGGTCATTTTCCTGAATTCCAAGCAACGACACAGATAGAATGAATGATATGTAATCCTTGGTTATCTAGTAACTGTATTATTTCAGCTAATATTGAATCAATGCCTGGGGATTTATTTCTCTTTAGCGATTTAACTGCATCTTTGACTTCAGCGAGTAAGACAGTAGGTTCTCTAGAATAGTCAGAGGGCCACTGATTTTCTGCTCGTACCTCATTATTTTTGTATAGATCGCCACAGTAGTTTCGCCATGTTTCCAATATTTCGTTAGTATCGGCCTTCATCATCTATTACAGACCACGTTTGAAATTTAAATTTTCTGGTAAGGAGTTTGATCTTTTAAAATAAATCTCTCGCTTCATTTCGACAGCCATGTTCCTCTATCTCTCTGCCCTAGAACTTCTTCTAGGTTTTGTTGGAAGACATTAATTTTTGATGGATTTAGAGACATGACTTTTCTTAGGAGTCTTCTTTTGGGGACTTTAAAACAAAAGTTATAGTAACTACTACATATATCTATTTATCAATGAAACAATTATCTTCGGACTTAGTTCTTACAATTTTCGAATTGCCCAAATACGTTTCTGTTTCGTGTACCAACATTTTTTGTCATTTTAAACTCAACACGACCCGAATTCTTTTGTTTACCGCAAAACCGACACCGAGATAAATTTTTTCGTGTATGCGTCTGATGTAGAGTATAGTTGAATTAAAATTCACGTTGAGTTTTCGGTGGACCAAGCGGCAGTGTTCGGAGTGAAAAAAAAATCAAACAAACCGCGAGAATTGTTCAGTGCCGATGTTTGATGGCTGTTTAGTTGGTTTTGTGTTAATTTTTGTGTGTTGGGACGGTGGTTGTATGTTACCGAAAGTGTTTTGTTTAAGTCTCTTTATTTACGAGTTTTACGGTTTCAGAATTATATATTTAGTGTAACTATTTCTCTTTCCGACGTATATTTTCATATTCGTGAAGTTTTTTCAAATTATTATCGTTCTTTTTAAGTTATAAAAACATTTTACGATAGAATTTGTCGAAATACAAACATTAGGATGTGACAGGTGGTCAAATGAAGAATCTACAATATTTTACGATATAATTCTTCTTCTTGATGTGCCTATCCGTTACGAATGTTGGCGATCATCATGGAAATCTTTATCTTATCTGAAGCAGCGCGAAAAAGCTGCACAGATGTTGTATTGAACCAGATTCTGAGGTTCTTTAACCAAGATGTTCTTCTTCTTCCTGGACATCGTTTTCATATTTCTTTTATAAGCTGCTGTAATGCAAGGGTAACGTAGTCACCTTCTTTATATAGTTCAGTTGGGAGATTATCTATTCCGGGTGATTTGTTTGTGTGTTGATATAGTACACTATAATAAAATAACAGTTTCATGGTAATGTGCACTATTTAATTAGATGATTATATCAATCTGTTCTTCTAAAAGAATATTAAAACAGAGAATAGAATGAGATTTTATTGTAAAATGTTCTTAACCGATTTTGTACACAGTTGTAGAGGTCTAATCTAATATTATTTAAATACAAGAGCAATAAAACATTAGCTTCAGGAAAAATCGTTACAGTATTTACGCTTTCGTTTTTTGTCCACATTTAATTTCTTACTGAAGGCAAAGCAGCATAAAATTTTATATTAAAATTGAAGGGCAATTTCTGAGTATTAAGATTTTTTTGAATGTCAGTATATAATTTTAAACACATCGATACCGTCTTATAAGACGCATATCTTAATGAAAAACCGCCCCCGAACTCCTAAAATATATTCCAGCGAATCTTTTCGCTGCGTAGGCTGTTTCGCAATTTCTTCCAATATCCATTGAAAGCATCTTTCCTCGAAATTTATCTCGGCCTTTAATGATTTATAACAATTTTATTGTTATTTATTCTGTTTACGACTCATTATGGTTTATCCCGGACGTCCCGAAGACATAACGGGATGATTTGTCGAATATAAAAACAAAAGTAATTAGTTTTCGGCAATCGCGAAGTTGACTTTATGGTTTGTTTTACTGTTTGCGACTCTTTTTAAAGACGCTAAACTTTGATTACAATTTCCATTTTCCATTTGGTTTATTTTGTTTAGGTGAAAATGGCACGAGAATAAAATATATATCGTTTTTATACATCGGGTGTTTAATCTTATATTATGGCTAAGACTAAAATAAATAAATAAATGATTTATTAACCTTTAAGCTATATATGTATGAAAGTATGTCATAAAATCATGGAATCAATCAGCGGTGCACCGAATAGATAGAGAATATACAGATCAGGTCAAAATCTTAAGGGGAGTGAGACGGAAGTGCATAATTTTACCATTGATATTCAATCTGTCCTCGGAGCACATTTTTGAAGAGACTCTAAAAGATATTGATGAAAGCATCCCAATAAATGGAGTCAAGCTCAATAACCTGCGGTATGCAAATGATACAATAGTAGTGTATTCTAATACCATAGAAGGGCTACAAAACTTAATGAACAAAATAACGAAAACAAGCAGAACATATGCAGTGGATATAAACACCACCAAAACCAAGCTAATGATGAACAGCAAGAAAAACATAACTGGAGCAAATCTGTATATGAACCAAATGAGAATTGAACGTGTCTCACAGTACAACTACATGGGAACTGTAATCAGTGAGTTGTGGGATAATACCCAAGAGATTAAATGCATAAGAAAGACAAAAAGTGCATTCCTGACTATGAGCTCTGTGTTTAAGAGCCATGACATCAACCTAGAAATAAAAATAAGACTCCTTAAATGTTACGTGTACTCAGTGCTTTTGTACGGAGTAGAAACGTGGACATTGAAGGCGAAAACTCTATCAAAACTTCAGGCTTTTAAGCTATGGTTATACAAAAGGATCGATGATACCATGGACAGACAAAAAGTCACCAATGAAGAAGTACTACGGAGGATGAATACAACCACGAATTTGGTCAACATCGAGAAGGGCCGTAAGCTGCAGTACTTATGACATATAATAAGAAATTAAGGCAGATATGAGCTACTCCAATGCATTTTGCAAGGTAAAATTGAAGGAAAAAGGGCCTCAGGATGAAGAAGACTATCCTGGCTTGCTAAACTAAGAGCATGGTATAGAAACACCCCAACACAGCTATTCCGTATAGCAACCAACAAAGTCATCATCATAGCCTGAATGATCGCCAACGTTCGGAACGTACAGGCACCCTAAGAAGAAGTTGTCATAAAAGGTGAAGTATAAAAAAACAGATATCGCCTTGGTTGTGAAATGATAAACGTGTCAACATACTAAGCTTAAAAAACTCTAAGGTCTTAAATTTGAAAATGGCTGAATAGAAATACAAATTACCATCTTTGTCGAATCGGTACACACCTCATGTATTGCGGTTATTTGGATATAACAGGAGACCATTTGTAAAGACAATGAAGCCGATTTTAAAGTTTATTCCGTAAGCTTACACCAGTTTCGTATAAGCAACGATTCAACTGACCAACTAAAAAACAATATTTAGCAAAAATTTATGTCTGTTATAGGGCACAAATAATGCGAGAAAAAAAAAGAAGAACCACAATTTTATCAAACGACTAAAATCACAATAAGTTTACCTAACTTAATTAAGGACCTACATATATCACGAACGCTTGTACAGGTAGGGCGGTTAAGGTAAAGTCATTTTATTAGTGAAATTAAATTTATTATCTTCCATTTGAATGCATTGTTTTAAATTGTTCTTTTTCTTCCTCTTTATAAGCAATTCTGCTTGTTCATTGGCGGATTAATACCTCTATGGAAGGTTGTCACTCCATCTGTTGCACGGTCGTACGATAGGTACTTCTTTTGCCGATTGGTGACTTATCTCTTGTTATTTTGATGACGCAGGTCTCCTCCATTCTGCTTCTGCGATTATTCCATTCTGTTTTTCTATTTAGTGTCCATTGATTTATATAATGTACGTTACATTTTCTTCTAATGTCTTTACTTCTCTTTTGATACCTCAGCATGTTTTCTGTAATTCTTCTCAGTACTCTACCGTTTCCAGTAGCCTCTGTGTTGTGGCTGTGTAGGATCTTATTTCTGAGGTATATGGCATTATTGGTCCTACACTGACTTTATAAATTCTTGACTTTATCTCAGTGTTAATGTGTATGTTTCGCCAGTTTTAAATTGTTAACATCTTCTTCTTCTTCTTCGTCTAGCCATTCACGTCCACATCTGAACATAAGCCTCTTCAAGTCTTCCTTGCCATTGTGTTTTTTTATTGTACGCTACTTGTAGCCAATTTTTCCCGGCAGTCCTTTTCAGATCATCTGTCCATCTCATAGGAGGTCTGCCTCTGGGTCTTTTGTGTTGGTATGGTCTCCAGGTTAAAATTGATCTGTGCCATTTGTTTAGATCGCTCCTAGCTACATGTCCAGCGTATTCCCATTTCAACTTAAATGATTTTTGCACAACATCGGTGACTTTGGTTTTCTGTCTTATCCATGTGTTTGTTTTCTTGTCCTTAAGTGATATACCTAGCATTGCTCTTTTCATCGCGTGTTGAGTGACTCTAAGTATATTTATATTCTTTTTTGTGATTGTCCATGTTTGTGCCGCATAAGTTAATATCGGAATAATGCATGCATCAAAAACTTTAGATCTAAGATGTAATTGAATTTGTTGATTTCTGAGTATATAGTTCAGTTTACCGAATGCTGCCCAAGCTAACTTTCTTCTTCTTTTTATTTCTTCAGTTTGAATTTCCCTATTTAGTATTATTTTTTGTCCTAAGTATATATATTCTTCAACTTTTTCTATAACTTTATCGTTTATTATTGTCACGGTGTCTTCGGAGTGCATGACTTTTGTTGTGTTTAAATTCATTTTCAGTCCTATTTTAGAAGATTCTGTATGTAGTTCTAAAAGCATGGTTTGCATTTCTTGTAGGTCAGTAGCTATCAGGATTATGTCATCTGCAAATCGTAGATTACTGAGGTAGCGGCCATTGATGTTTATTCCCTTATATTTCCAATTTAGGTTTTTAAAAACGTCCTTCAAAACTAAGGTGAACAGTTTGGGTAATAAAGTATCTCCCTGTTTGACTAACCTGTTTAATGGTACAGGTCGTGTGTTCATTTTCATTTAGGTAGTATGTAGCTGTAGCTTGGTTCATAGTTTCTTTTATTAAGTTAATATATCTGCTGTCTATTCTACAATTTTGCATTGCGTTTATTACGGCCGTGTGTTCTATGGTATCGAAAGCTTTTTCGTAGTCTACAAATGCTAGGAAAACTGGAAACTTGTATTCGTTACATTTTTCTATTAATATTTTTGTGGTTAACAGGAGATCGGAAGTTGAATAGCCTTTTCTAAAACCTGCCTGTTCATATGGTTGGTATTCGTCTAATTTCTTTGTTAGTCGAGTAGTTATGACTTTGGTGAGTATTTTAAACAGGTGTGACAGTAGGCTGATGGGTCTATAGTTTTCCAATTTTCGACTATCACCTTTCTTGTGTAATAAGATTACTTTAGAGTTGTTCCCGCTCTTAGGGACTGTGCCCTGATGTAAACAACTGTCCACAAGCTTAGTTACAATTGCAATTAGTTCCTTACCTCCTTCTAATATCATATCTATGGTAATACTATCTTCTTCTGCAGCTTTATTTCTCTTCATGTTTTCCAATGCTGTAGTTACCTCTGAAATTGTTACTTTTGACATTATTTCTGATCCAACATTTTTTATTAATTTCCGTGCTGGTCTCATCTCATCATCTTGTTGATGTGTTCTGTAAAGTTCTGTGTAAAATTCTTCTATTCTATTTTAAACATCTTAAATTAAACGTTAACATCTTAAATTGTTAATTTTATAAAAATCTGTTGAGTTTTGTGACAGAGGAAAAAGTGTGCTGACTGATTTGCAGTTTGTACGGTGAAAGTGTTTTTCTGAAATTGAGAGAGGATGGGAGAAAGTCACAAATAAAAACTTGTGTTGTATTGCTGGGTTAATAGTAGGTGATTAAAGAAATATTTGCGGCTATGTATTCGGAAAAAAACTCTATAGGTAGGTAATCAACGTTTGGTACTCGAACGGAGGGATTCGAAGCGATCTGTGTACTCGACGGAACTTTGTCGATACAAATTTTTAGTATACACTACTCTTAATACACTACTCTGTTTATTGTATCATTATTGGAATCCTCACTTCAATACCACTTTAACAATATGTAACACTTGGTATTATATTTATTTACAAATGTCTTAAATGATTAAAACTTTTCAGTACCAAATAGTTTTAAAGTAATTCAGTAAATATAGAGTGCTGTGATTTTGACATTTAATCATAAAATTACCAATAGCTTAATGTTTATTGAAAAGAATTGTAATTAATTATTAATTTATTAAAAAAACTGAAATGAATAAATAATATCAGAAATACTTTTGATCTGGTCAGGTAAAGTAGCTACATTTTTCTTTCATAATTATTATCCCCGGTCGGAGGCTTTCTCAACATCTATAAATTCGATATGAGCATCAATGTCAAAATATCTTCGTTTTTTTTTTTGGAGAATTTTCATAATGAGAACATTGCCATTAGTAGACCAGCCGCTTTGAAAATCATGTTTTCCTTCTGCGATTTGTTTCCATTTTCTCGATTGTTACATCGCTCTTTTTGAAAAATCTATAATATTTATATATAACGTTCTTTTTAATATTGAAACATTAAAAAAATAAGTAACCTTTTTATTTGACGAAGTCTATACTTATTCTTATTTATAATTTAATGTAACAGTGTATTCTTGCAGCAAATCACACAAATTGCTCATACAATAGAACATGCTATAAGCTTTATGGCACTTTACATTTTAAATTGCAAAACAATAACACGTTTGTCCAGTATTCTTATAATATCTTGACCCAAATAAACTTTATATTACTTTATACTCATCTGCTTTGGATTGATCTATCTATTATATAAAAATCTAAATCATCATCCTCATCCTATCACACCTTTTCTCTGACAGCTTATAGTCCAGTTGTCCGAGATTGGACCCCTAAAAATTATACGAACAAGCTGGATTTTGCAAAGAATATCAAATTCGGAACTCCAAAAAAGATGCAAAAAAGTTTACCACTTTTACCTCCGGGCTTCCCCATAAAACCCCCCTTGTAGAGGGTAAAAACGCAAAATAACCGATTTACCAAGAATCTGTACGCCGCAGAAAAAAATGTTTTAAATAAAAAATGTCATCATCATCATCATTTGGCTATACAACTCTATGTGAGTCTTGGCCGCGTTTACTATTTCCCTCCAGAGTTGTCGGTCCTGAGCAGCTATTTCCCATTGCTGTATTCCCATTTTGCGTAGATCACTGGCTACTGCGTCCTTCCATCTTATTCTTGGGCGACCAACTGACCTTCCGCCATTTGGTCTTTCCCAGGATGTGGCGTTCAGGAGTCTTTCGTCAATCGATCTTAGTACGTGGCCCGCCCATCTTATTTGGTTTGCTTTAATGTAGAGTACTATGTTTTCATCCCATATACTGTGTGGAGTTCATCATTGTGTCTTTTGCTCCATTCTCCTGTTCTCCTGTCTCTTCTCTGCCAGGCCCATAGATAGTCCGCAGTATCTTTCTTTCCAGTACCAGTAATTTTGTCGTTTCCCGCTGGTTCAGAGTCTATGTCTCGCTTCCATACGTTATTGTGGGACGAATTATTATCTTGTATACTTTTATTTTTGCTGCTGGTATTGAGAGTATTTTTGATTTAAGTACGGTCATTATGCCCTGTTTCCTGCAATGATCCTGCCTGCCACGTCCTTTTCATATTTATTTTCAGATGTTATGATCGCTCCCAGGTACTTGAATTCTTTGACGACTTTAAAGTTGTATTCATTGATTGTTACGTTTTGTCTAACCTTTGGTCTTGGGTTATTTGTAACCATCATGTACTTGGTCTTGTCCTCGTTGATCTTCAGACCAACTTCCTTGGCTCCGTTTTCAAATAGGGTGAAAACTTCTTTTGCATCTCTGGTGGATTATGCAATTGTGTCCACGTCATCCGCAAACACCAATAGTATTTTTGATCCTTGGGCGGCAAATCCGTTTGTCAGTTGTGGTTGAGCTTTCCTTACCGCATGTTTCAGTGCAAAATATTCAATAGCAGGAGGGCGAGAGGATCTCCTTGTCTAAGACCGGTACTCCCATTTCTACCATGGTCTCCCACAATGCTTCTTTGCTAACAAAATCGTAAGCTTGTTTAGAGTCCACGAAGATTTGGTGTACATCGCGGTTAAATTCCCAGTTTTTTTCCAACACCTGGCGTAGGACGAATATATGGTCGACCTTCCCGGTCTGAATCCGCTTTGGTAGTCGCCTATTATTTCCTCTGCGTATAGAGTTAGCCTTCTAGATAGTATTATGGATATAATTTTGTACGTTGTATTGATTAATGATATTCCACTATAGTTTGGACATTTGCTTGTCTCCCTTCTTATGGATAGGTACTATATGGCTTTCATGCCAGTGTTTCGGTATTTCTTTTTTTTCCCAGACTTCTCTTATAATATGGTATATCTCAAAGTAAAGCTTTGAAGCGAACGGCGATTTTGAATGTCAGTTCCTCGCGCGAAATAAATGTTGAATAAATCAACTCGACGGTAAAAAATCGATATCTTTTGATGAGAATGTCCAATCGACGAAAATCAAAATTCGTTTTTAAGGTAAAGAGTTCAGCTTTTGTACGCAATGTTTGTTTTTTTTAAATGCAGTCAGTTTCTATAAAGCTGATCAATAAATAAACTTTGCGCGAATTTTGTCATATTTTACGATTCTCGTGAGATCAATAAAATTTATTACTTTCATTGACCGGCTGTAGTAAAATTTCAATTAATGGAGGCCAGTCTTCATAACCTATAACATGAAAGTTCAATTTTTATTTTTGGCA
The DNA here is from genome assembly GCF_040954645.1 of Diabrotica undecimpunctata. Lineage (NCBI taxonomy): Eukaryota > Metazoa > Arthropoda > Insecta > Coleoptera > Chrysomelidae > Diabrotica > Diabrotica undecimpunctata. The sequence continues at coordinate 5,041,745 of NC_092808.1, read as the reverse complement.
GCAAATATGAGACATTTGAAATATGACTAAAAACGCAGAATTTAAACTTTTTCATTAGAAATGATCGCACGTCAAGGGAAATGCCTCCAAGAAGACGGTTTTGGGTGTAATTTTTACCAGAAGTTAAGTACTTTTGAAAAACGTACTATTGTAATTAAAAAACGCAGTTTTTACATCGTTTGTAATGTTAAAGTTTAAATTCAGCGTTTTTTAAGCATATTTCAAAAACCTCACATTTGTTGCCAAAACTCAAAACTAAAATTTCATGCTGTTGGTTTTAAAGACTAGGTTCTATTTATGAAAACTCAATAGTGGCTAGTCAATGAAAGGGAGACATTCTATTGATCTCAAAAAAATTATAAAAAATGGCAAAATAGCATCAAATTTATTTAACACCTTTAAAAAACTGAGTTAATTTGCAGCAAAATACAAAAATTGCATACGAAAGATGTTCTCGTTACCTTTAAAATGCATCTATATTTTTATCGATAAAACATTTGAATCAAAAGATATTGAATTTTTACCGTAGAGCTGATACAAATTTTATTGAGTATTGATTTCGCGCGCTTAACTGACATTTAAAATTGCCGATCGCTTCAATCGTTGTTTCTGAAAGAACAGATCAGCTACATAAAACATGCTAATAGACGTTTTTGTTCAAATTATCTTAGCTACATTTTCTATTTGGAATATTTTTTTTTATGGCGTACAGATTTTTGGTAAATCGATTTTTTTTTCTTTTTCCCCTTCTACGTCGAGGGTTTTATATTAATAATAAATAAATAAATATTATTAAACAAATTTATATCAAACTCACCTGGTTTCTGGGTTAAAGTGCGTCGAATTTCTGTACATCGAGCTTTCGACGTCCTTTCTGAAGTCTTTATCAGGACTTCCTTGGTCTCAGTTTCCTGAACCCCCAGCTTAATATCACTTGTACACTGTTCACCAGTCACTGCATGAATGATTATAATGTTTATAATATTTTTATATCATTATTATCGATATAAAAATATCCAATATATTTATAAATGTATTCTCTATGCCAAAATTAGTGATTTGCTTTATTTCGGTACTTTCTATTCTATACAGCGTTTTGTACTGTTATTATTAAATAAGAATTTTTTATGATTCTTCTTTATAGTTTTTTATTAGTTGTCTTTGCTTTACTTTTTATTGTACACAAAATTATGTTAACACTCTTAAGCCTCTCTTAAACCTTTAGTACTGTTTCTGTTTCTAAGACCTGATAATTTTTTATTATCTTGTTTAAATACCAATTCCTTTATCTTTTATCTATTACTATCTGTGCTTATTTCTTAAATTTTTGATGAGTAAACGCTCATCAAGGTTTCTTGATTCATAAGCAAATAATTTCTTCATTATGCTTTACATTTTTATTTTGTGTATAAATCAATACATATTATCTTCGTTCTGCTCTCTCCATCTTACCTAGTGTATTGAATTCAACACAGTCACTTAGAGAGTTCCATAATTCAACGATGACCGAATGATCAATATTTTAATCTGTAATCAAAAATCAATATAACGTTAAAAAAAACTTCTTCTTCTTTTTCTTATAGTGCCGTGCACCTATAGTGCGTTGGCGAATTATCTTAAGGCCAGACGTCTGTGTTTTGCAGCATGCAAAAGATCGCCAGTGGTATTTATGCCTGTCCAGTTCTTTATGTTCCGTAGCCGCGACATTTGTTTGCAACCTACTCCTCTCTTGCCTTCAATCTTTCCCTGGATGATTAGTTGAGGGATTGCGTATTTTTTTCCTCTCAGAATATGGCCGAGGTAGCCAATTTTTGTACCTTTATCAAATTGAGTAGTTTCCTCTTAGTATTTGCCTTTCTTAAGACTTCCTCGTTTCTCACCCTATCTGTCCATGGTACGCGGAACATTCTTCGCAACGTCCACATTTCGAAGGTCTTCAACTTATTAATGGAAGGAACTTTTAACGTACATATTTCCATGCCGTATAACAATATGGACCATACATAGTATTTAACCATCCTGTAGCGGAGATTGAAGGAAAGATTGCTTAGTAGCGGTTTAAATTTAATAAAAGCTTTCCTTGCTTGTTCGGTACGGCATTTTATTTCTTGTTCAGGATCCCATTGGCCATTCATCATCATTCCCAAGTATTTAAATGTTTTGACTTGATCGATTGGAGCATTATCTAATTGCAGTTGTATTCTAAAAACTAGAGATATATTTTTGTAACCCTTATTAACCATTTTGCAAAAGCGTAAATTTTATTTTCTTCTTGATAATTTCAGTGCGTACTGTAACTTTTAATATAGACTTATACTTTACAGAAGATTATATCGCATTTTTCATTACATCATCGGCGCGAAGTCGCGATAGGCAGCTAGTTTTATTTGAACCTAGCTAACAATTTACAAATCGATTCTCTTTGCTTTCACTGCCCTCTTAATAACCCATTTTTTCATTTAAATCACACAGCTTCTTTAGCTGAAAATCGTCCACTTCTCGACCTTTGGCAATACCGACTATTTAATATTTCTTCGTTTTGATTCTTTCCCCGTTTATTTTGCTTCAAATTTACTTAACTTTTTGCTGACTTAACTTTTTCTTTCTTTTATTTCCTTCACTTTTCTTATTTTATTAATTTATAGTTATGTTTTTCTTTATTTCATTGCTTAGTAAAGATCACACGAACGCCACGTAATAAGAGTAGAAGAAACTTCATTATAGTAGCAGGTGTAAGTTCTTTTAATGTTAATTATTAAGGGACAATAACGACACTTTTAATTTGATGACATCTACGTTTATTCTGATTTTAAAATTGTATATAAAAGTGTATTCTTGCAATTACACAAATTGCTTACGCAGCAAAGCGTACTTCAAGAATCAGGCAATTTATTTCTCAACATAGTCTACTTTTTGATGTTGAAACATCGACCCAGCGATGTTCCAACTTCTTTAACTCGTATGAAAAATAACTTTTCTCGAGGTCTGCAAAGTAGTCTTAGGATAAAATTTCTGCTCGGCGAGTGCCTTTTTTAAGTTTGGAAACAAAAAGTCACATGGGGCCAAATCTAGAGGATATATTGGGTGAGGCAACATTTCGTAGCGAAATTTGATCAATTTTGCCATGGCGACGACGGCGGAGGTATAGCGAGTCCATTATCATGATGGAAGAGCACTTTTTTCTTCGCCAAATAGTGTCGTTTTTCTGCAATTCAACGTCGAATCGGTCCAATAATTCGGTGTAGTAGAGCCCTGTGATCGTTTTGCCATTCTTCAGGTAGTCGACGTAGATCACCCCTTGTGAATCCCAGAAACTGCTGGCCATCACTTTTTCGGCGGATAGAACAGTCTTCGCCTCTTGACATTAGTTGTGTACGAGAATGTATTACACGATAGTAGATTTTTATTGAGATAGTGGCACCATCGGGCGGTGAGGCTAAGTACTTATTGTACCGCCTACGTACTAATTTGTTGCCTTTTTAATATAAACTCTCAATTCTGCCATTCATTCCTGCGATGGGTTACGACTGAAGAGAGAGGTCTGAAAAATTGAGGACAAAGAGACTGAATTTTTGGATAATAAATAATTTTTTCGTTATAGGAATTTGTGTGAATAACTAAAAAACTTCATTATATTTAAGTTTTATTAAAAACCAACCTACAAATAGTCATTTTAAAATATAAATGAACAGTGGTAACTAGCAACGTAAAATTCTTAATAACTATTAGAGCCTTATATAAATCGTAAAAGTCCACAAGATTGTTTAATAAAAAATTCGGTGATCTTGTGCACTCTTACGGTTTGTTTGAACAGATAAAAATTGCTTTATTGTATGGAATGTACAGTGTGGACGAATAATATTCGAGGAACTAACAACGTTGTTATTACGAAAAATCTTACAACTATAATTATCACATTTGACATACTAATTTATATTGAGTTCTCTATTTAAAATTACGTTCAGTAAATATAATTTTAAGGGTAACATAACTAACATCATTTAACCAGGTGGAAGTTTCTATAAATTTGTTCCATTATAATGCTACATATAAACAATAAAGAAGAGGAAATCATAGATAAATTTAAAAAAAAAACAGGAATATTCATATTATGCATAACTAAGACTAAGAAAAAAAGGAATGGATGCTCAACAGTCATAATTTAATTTTTAGTTGAATTAGAGTTAAATAGATGGATTCTATCTAATTCAAACATATATCCTCGACTCCTTTGCGTCTCAGGGCATTGGTTATGGCTGTTATCGAAGTATTATCGAAAGCCTTCTCTATATCCAAAAAGGCTCCCAGCATCACATCTTTATTTTTAAATGTGTTCTCTACTTTTTCTATGAGTCTATGGAGTGCTGTCTTGGTTGAATTTCATGCTTTGTAGGCATGTTATTCTTGATGTACTGAAGTGTGTACCAATGTTTCATCCCTAATATACCTGTCGATCAGTTTCTCTAATGTCTTCTGTAGACATCACATTAGACTTATTGTTCTGAGAGGCCTTTTCCCGTTCTCTTACCCCGGTTTAGGGATGAAAGTTACTCTAATCTCTCTTCATGCTTTAGATATGTACCCAAAGGCTACAGTACTGAGTAAATTGCATATTCTGCTGTCCAAAAGTTTCGGACCCAAAGGCTACAGTACTGAGTAAATTGCATATTCTGCTGTCCAAAAGTTTCGGTCCCTTTTGTAATAACACTGAGTATATACCATCCCCTCCTGGTGATTTATAGGTCTACACAGTAGAAACGGCTATAGGAAACAGTAGATTCTACCCTTGAAAATATTACGATTTAAGCCAAATTGCTTTAATAAAATGTTGATATTAAGAAAGATACAGGGTGTTAAAGTGCAAAATTAAAATTTTATTTTTCGCTATAACTTTCATGTTTGTAAACATTTATGCATAAAAATTTACAACTGGGTACTTTTAAATATGAGAAATTATAATTTGATGCACACTACGATGTAGCTGATAGAGGACGCCACATATGCTACATATGTGGCATATATTTGCACTTAACTTTTTTGCTCTTTAAGTGACCTTTATTTGAGATAACAAATATTAAAGATTCATTATTTTAACAAAAAAAGGTATACTTGTTAATAACTTCAAAACTCAACAGTTTTCGAGATAATCGCATTTTAAAAATCAGCTGCATAGTTCTGATCTAAGGCAATTACTCCAGGCAACGAAGAAAAAATAGACAAAAACATTAATACTTCTGAATTTTGGTATAAAATACCTTTAACTAAAGTTAATAGTTAACGAAATATTAAATAAAATAAATATATCAGCAGAATAATTAATAATAGGATTTGACAAAATTACAGAATAATAGGATTTTACATCAAACATTTTACGTTTTATGTTAAATTAAAGTCATAATCAAAACATTTTGTTTACAAATCAAATTAAGAAATAGTTAAACTAAATAACATAACTTTTTATTAAAGTAAGTGTTCGATATGTCCACCATTTTCTTTAATTCATTTGTCAATATATTTCATAAAAGATCGTCTCATATTAAATAGCATCATTGGTTCTAAAGAAACGACTGCAGTATTTATTTCTTACCATAGTTGGTTGCGAATGTTTATGGGATTCTTATAGACACGTTATTTTAATCTGCTTCATACACCAAAATCAAGCGGATTAAATTCGGGGCTACGTGGTGGCTATAATGTATAATGGATGAATATATCGATGACATTACTTATTTATATGATTACGTTACAGCTTATGAGTAACTATAATTATATCTCGAACAAATGGACTATTATGATTTACTAACGAACTAATATTATGCTGAACTAAATTGCTTGTGTGTTTACTATATTTATAACAATATCGGTTATTAGGAAAACGATGATGTTTTTGTAAAAATGCTGAGTCTTTCAGGTTAGATTTGTAGCAAAAGTATTATGAAACAGGACACATATGTGTAATTAAATACCTGTGCTCTAGTTTCTATTTGTCCTAATAAAACTGAGTAAACAATTTACGTAATGAACTAAGTATTCTTTTCGGATTTTTTATGAATTAAATAATTATATCAATATCTCACCATATTGCCAAGGAATACGACTACCACGACCAATCCAACGTTCAGAAAAGTTGTATTTAAGTATGTTCCAACTGTCTTCTCTCTAGAATGTGGTTGTGTACCATCTTGCATAAACCACATATTTTGGGTTTTTAGCATTTTACAATAGAGAAAAAGTAATACAACGCCATTATAGAAGCGATAGCAAAGGAAAATTGTAAACATGATGACGGCCAACGTCTGACTACGGACACGGCACCTAAAGAAGGAGATGAAATATCTTTTCTCCAATAAGACATTGGACATATAACAAACCATTTTGTGATGTTACATTATCATCTTTGAGTTGTTTTAATAAGAATAAACTATGAATTATGCTTATCTACAGGTATTCAGTGCTTTACCGCACAAATATCAAACTAAGAATTATTGTGCAGCTGACTTATAAAATACATTTATCTCGAAAACGGTTGAATTTTCAGGTTACTATCAAGTATACCTTTTCTTTGTACAAATAATGTATCTTTAATATTTTTTAACATAAATAGAGCTAACTTAAAGAGCAAAAAAGTTAAGCGCAAATTTATGCCACACATGCGGTATATGTGGCGCCCTTTATTAGTTACATTAAAGAAAGTATAAAATTATAATTTTTCCTTCTCAAAAGCATCCAACTGTAAATTTTTGTCGAAAAATATTTACAAACGTAAAAGTAATAGCGAAAAATAAAATTTTAAATTTCCACTTTAACACCCTGTATCTTTCTTAATATCAATATTTTATTAAAGCAAGTTGGCTTAAATCGTAATATTTTAAAGTGCAGAATCTACGGTTTCTGTTTGTACAATTACTTAAGGACCACCCTGTATATGTATAGTATTTCGCCCGTATGGTTCTATATTCTCCACACCTCTCGGTTATTTTGGCTCTTTTGAATAGCTTCTTAGTCCTTTTCTTCAACACAGACAGTTTTTTTTCTACCATGGCGTATCCCTGGTAGAATTTCCCTTCGTTAGAGACCAGGTTTCTTGGAATGCTGAAATTATAGCGTCATTTAGATCATTCACTGCCATTTTTAGATCCGTGGCGTCATTTATCGTTCTCTCCATCCTCGACATATGCTGTTTCAAGACTTCTTTATCAGTTTCAAAGTTGGTTGAACGTGGAATGCAATCAGTGACTTTTACTGCTTTCTCCTTTAATGTGTATCTAATGTGTCTATGGTTTGAGCAGCTCTCCTTCTCAGATACATGCCATTTTGATATAAAATTACTCAGGAACTTCCTGTGATGTGCGTTGGCCTCGCAATCGATGAGTAACTGTATCTTTGAAGTTTCTCACCAGCTCGTCCACTTCATTGGTCTGTGTCGCTGCTGGACCGTCCGAAGGAAGCTAGGCCGGGACCAGAATAATCTATCTCGGTCTTATTCCCTCTCCGATCTTGACTCTTACTGTCGTCAGATCTCTGGATCTGACGATAACACAATTATATACAAAAATATCCCAATATCATGGAGAACAGAGGAGAAAGATATATAATTGATGGATTCGACCGTTACTTGATGGAAATTCATTTTATGTAACAATAAAACACTGAAAACTTTGTTTTCAAAACTTCCACAAAATTTATTTTAAATTCTTATCACTACAGCTGTTTCGGCTAATTGCCTTTCTCGAGTGAAAGGCATTAAGCCGAAACAGCTGTAGTGATAAGAATTTAAAATAAATTTTGTGGAAGTTTTGAAAACAAAGTTTTCAGTGTTTTATTGTTACAGAAAGATATATAATTGATTTATTTTTTGTACAAAAAGAGTTTATCAAAATGGCACAGGATCGTGTCAAGAGAGGATATGAAATCGGCGCTGATCATTAGAAGCCAAATTTAAGATAAAAAACAACCCTACTTTAGGAGACTTACAAACAGAAAATAGATATTAATTTCCCAGTATAAAAGCATAAAAATTGATGAATTTGAATGTTAGAAGAAAATGTCATGATATATTTAAAGAGAAGCTGGAGAGCATAAATTGGAATGAAGATACAGATATTGAAAGAATATGAAAACTGTTCAAAAAAAAAGTGTACCAAGTAGCTAGAGACATTTGTGGATTTACAAGTACTAATAATAAAAAAGTACACATTATGGTGGAAAAACCAAATAAAACTGGAAGTACAATTAAAGTAGAAGCTTTGGAAAACATATCTAGGCAAAGAAATAATGATAATTATGAAAAGTATAAAAAGCAAAGAATAGTAGTTAAAGAGACAATAAAGACACAAAAGTGGAAAGCTACTACATAAAATACTCAAAATTTTAATAACAGGTAAAGAAGATACCACAAGATTTATTCAAGATTAACCGGCAAGCTGCTTGTTACCGAAGAGCATATAATGGAACACATGGATTATATAAAAACACATGGAGAAGCGAAGAGAGAAATATAGATAAGAGACCAATGATGGCTAACGGAGCAGGGGTGCCAATGAATATACTATTAAATACAAAAAAATTATTTAGAGCAACCAAATTAACACGTATAAAACACTAATTTGATCACGCCCCAGTGATGTATGCATGTTAAACCTAAACTATAAACCAGAAGGAAAGAAGAAAAATCGGGATCTATGGTAAGAAAAAGCTACGAAAGATATTCGGAGTTCCAAAAGTAGGTGTAAGAAGAATAAAAGAAACATCTCACTAAAAAACATTGATATTCAAAAATAACAAGATTAACGAATACGCTGCATATATACAGTTGCCACATCATTATTGGCCAACAGTCTTTTATTAATCTTTTCCTGCTCTAACATGATTCTACATTACGACCTCTAATCTAGTTGGTTATATTCAGAACCTTTAAGTTTTATTTCTCTTATTGCACCTATCATTTCCAAACTAAAATGAAATTTGTGTGATATTTTATCTTGATAAACTTAATAGTTTTCTTTAATGAAAATAAATATTTTTATCATTCAATCAGAGAACTCAATATTGTCACGATAGTCTACTTATAACACAAAAAATACAATTAATTTGTATTTTACAGTGTTGACAGATTGGCATAAGGTTCTTTGCCTAAATTATTGCCTACTATTTGGGGAAATCATGGTAAAATATTAAATTTATTGTTGAAGTTTAAAATTTTTAAGATTTAATTAGTAGTCTTATTATATATACACAGATGCAAAAAAAACGCAACGGAGAAAAATTCAAAGTATTTCAGATTTTTTTAATTCAGCCCTATTTTGATGATTTTTTTAGCACACTGAATTAAACTTTACAGATTTTAATTTAGTATGGTGAGTTTTTTAATTAAATTTTGTATTTGACTTATATATTATACGGGGTTAACCGGAAGGTGGTTTTTTATCCTAACTTTGAAACACTTTGGAATAATTCCGTTAGATTTTCGTGAAACCTTGTTTTTCGGTTGCAACCATGTCTTCTAAGTAATATGTTTTTTATTTCATGTAAAAATATGGATTGGTTCATTTTTAGGAGTGAAATGACTTTGCCACCCACAATTTACGACTTTTCCTAATATTACCATTATCTTTTGTATTAATTTATAATATGACGATGGGAGCTTTGGTGATTGATATCGAAGGAATATCATATCGACATATTAGAAGCACTGTATTTAAATAATGATTAAAAGCAACGACATGATTTTGGTTTTAATAAACAATGATAATAATAACAACATAAAAAACAGCTTAAATGTATCTTAACCTAAGTACGCAAATAACAAAGAAAAACTACGAAAAAATAACTTAGTACTTTGTATTGCCTCCCATAGCCTATATATTTGCCTGTACACGTTGGCTCATGCTGTCTATGAGGTTGCGAATATAATCTTGCTGGATGTTTTGCCATTCTTCTTCTAGAGTCAAGCGAAGTTCGTTAATTGAGGCTGGTGCGACTTCGCGACCTCTAATATTCAAGCAAACCCTCGATAAATACCAATTTAGTGTGAGCCTTTAGGGTTATTCCTGTCCATACCATCACCGAAACCCATCTATGTCTAACGCTGGGACTGAAAGCGCACTCCGCAAATCTCTCTCCAGTTCAACGTTCAACGCCATACTCGTTCTCTCTCATCTGAGAAATGAATACAGTATCTCGACCCACCCGTAAAAAGAACATTACTTCGTTGTCCTAAATTCCAATGTAAATGTTTACTGGAAAATTGTAGTCTAGCCACTCTTTACCGTGGAAGTAATTTGGGCCCAGTTGCTGGTCTGCAACTTTGCAAACCAAATTCACGTAATCTTCGACAAACTGTAAATACACTTACATTATTACCTCGAACCTCTTGAAGCTGATTTCTTGTTTACACCGCTGTTAAATGACGATCCCGCAAAGCGTTGACTCGTATAAAACGATCATCTAAAGCGGTAGTTTTGCGCTTCCTGTCACTTCCCGCTTTACGCTTATTTGTTCCAGTTCGTATAAAACGTTCCACTACCCTTTGAATGGTAGAGCGATGAATGTATAGTACTCTAGCTACATATTCATAATTTCGCCCATCTTCAACCAGAGCAAATGCTTTCGCACAATCTTCGACACTAAGAACCATGATTAATCATAGGTAAACAAAATGTAAGTGTCAATATGACATAATGATAATAGTCACCAAAGCCACATCGTCGTATTATAAAATAACTCCAAAATGATGATAATTAAAAAGTCCTAAATTGTGGGTGGCAAATTCATTTGGCTCTAAAAAATGAACTAAGGCATATTTTGACATGAAACAAAAAACTCAAGGCTTAGGAAACATGGTTACAACCGAAAAATAGGGTTTTACAAAAATTCGCAAACGGAATTATTTCACAGCATGTTTCAAAGTCAAATTAAAATTTTATCCAAAAACTGACCAAATTTTATCCAAATTAAAATTTATAAATTAATACATAGTGTGCTAAAAAAATCGTCAAAATGGGGCTAAAAATAAAAAAAACTGAAATACTTTGAATTTGCATCTGATTATATATATATATATATATATATATATATATATATATATATATATATATATATATATATATATATATATCGTATGAAGTGTGGGTTTCACGATAAAAATGTTTTTGAATGTGTTCAGTTGTTCCACTGTTTAAAAATCGTTTTCCGTTTGATGGAAACGTTTTAACAAAATGACACTTTTCATTATCCCTAGCGATACATATGTCCTTATATCCTTAGATAAAACACTGAGATATGTCACAAAACAAACAACTCCAAAAGGTTCAATGCAGCATTATATTCCCGGGCTATTTGACGAATCCCAAAGCCTTCTATCAAAGTACGGGGACCTCTACGAAGAAAGATCCATTTAATGAAGATATAATTAACTGCGGTTCAATATTGCTTGAATAACTTAGTGAATTTAGACAGAGTAAATGGAGAGAAAAACTCGACATGACATACAGTAGCAAGATACAGAAATAACTTAACGGCGATGCTTTAGGAAAGACATGCATCCCAAACGTAAGCGCCAATCAAGTAGCATAACAAATACTGAGAAACAAGAAAACCGAAAAAAGGCAAAAAAATCACTTCATTATCATCACCCAGCTCTTTGCGTCCACTGCTAGACGTAGGCCTCCCTCATTTTTGTTCATTGTGCTATACCTTGCGTACTTTTCATCCAATTTCTTGACATTTTCTTGAGATCGTCAGTCCAACGAGTAGGGGGTCTTCCTCTACTCTTTTTGTCTAATCTTGGCCCCCATGTACTTAAGCAATGTATTCGTAAACCTTTCATCACTGATTCGGGCGACGTGTCCGGCCCAGTTCCATTTCAGTGTGGCAGTTCGGGAAATTACATCGGTTACTCCTGTTCTTCGTCTTAAGTCTTAATTTCTAATTCGGTCACGAAGCGATATATTCAGCATTGACCTTTCCATTTTCCTCTGAGCTATTTGCAGCGTTTTAGAAGTTGTAGCTGTCATTGTCAAAGTTTCGCCACCATAGGTCATCATAGGCAACAAACATTGGTCAAATGTATATATATATATATATATATATATATATATATATATATATATATATATTCGGTTTTTATAACGTCTTACGACGTTGTCCGACTCCCAAACGCCACTGTATTCTGTCTTGGGTTAGGTTTTCGTCCAGATTTCGAGCGCTAATCGCTTTCCTAACTCCCAGGTTCCAGCTCTGTGGTGGTCTTCCTCGTTTCCTCTTCTCTGGGGGTTGCCACATCATCGTTTTTTTAGGCAATCTTTCGTCCCCCATTCGGCTCACATGCCCATACCATATGAGCTGTTTTCTCTCAATATCCTCAACTATAGTGCCCTCTATACCCATTTGTTGTTTTATCACTTCATTCCGTATTCTGTCGGATCTTGATATTCTCATCGATCTTCTGATGGCATCCATTTCCGTGGCTTCGACCTTTTTCTTATATTTTTCGGTTATTCTCCATGTCTCAGCTCCATAAAGTAGGCTAGTTTTAACCATTGTCTCATAGATGTTCCATTTTCTTTTCTTTGATATTTCTTTACTCCATAGAATTCCGTTCAAACATGCTATAGCTCTTCGTGCTTGTACAATTCGATGTTCTATTTCTCGTTCGTCTTTTCCACTACGGTCGAAGATGACGCCCAGGTATTTATATTCGTTGCATGGATTTATTTTTTGATTGTCATCGATATCGAGTTGTTCTGCTTCAGCTCCAATTGAGAGGTATTTTGTCTTTTCTAAATTGATATTTAATCCCCATTTCTGGTATTCTTTAATTAGTTTTCTAAGCATGTATTCCATGTCATCTTTGTCATTTGAGATCACCACCTGATCATCTGCAAACTGTAAAGTATATATGTAATCCTGATCGTTCAATTGTATACCCATTCCTTTGACTTTCCTTTTTCATTGTTTCAGAGCTGCAGAGATATAAATCTTAAATAGAGTCGGAGAGATATAACATCCTTGTCTGAGACCCTTAGTAACTGCAAATTTTTCAGCTAAGAGGTTTCCGAATTTCATTTGGGAGTTTGAACCATAATATAGATCTTTGAGAGCACTAACCAATGTTTGATGTATGTTTGATGTGCCCAGGACTTCCCATAGTTTATTTAGCGGGACTGTGTCATATGCCTTCTCAAGATCTACAAAAGTCATATGTAACTCTCTATTTGTCACAATTTTCTTTTCTATAATTTGTTTAAGACAGAAGATGTTATCTGTACATGAACGACCTGCTCTAAATCCTCCTTGTTCTTCGTCTTCAGACGATTGATAATCTTCCTCTATCAGGTCCCGTAGTATTCGACCGTATAGTCGACTCATTGAACTTGTGACCGATATCCCTCTATAGTTTTTACAATTGGTCAAATGTTTTACGTTTTAAAGACATTGGTATATCGCTTATAAAGATGTCTTTGAGTTTTCTATAGGCTGCCCATGCTAGGTTTATTCTTCTTAGTAGTTCGCATGTTTGGTCGTGTCCAATTCCTTACTAAATTATGGATACTGCACTTATTCAACACCTATGTGAAAATAGAGAAGATACCAAAGCCCTGAAGATTACAAGTGATCGTCTTGCTGAAACATGGGAAAGATCCAGTAGAACCAAGAAGTTGCAGGCCGACTTCGCTACTATGCCAATTAGGTTGCCAATTGTTTGAAAGAATGATAATGCAACGCATCGAAAAAAGTATCGAACATAATCTAATCCGGTACCAAGCTGGATTAAGGCCCCGAGAATCAGGTACTGCACAAGCACTTTCATTCACTGAGTACATAGAGACACTTGATTTACTTGTCGACTGCTTACGAAACCATAAACTACAAGATGCTCTTATCAAAGATACAGATCTTCCAAACCACTAGAGACATTACTCTAACAAAGCTAATCACATCTGTACTGCAGAACAGGCGGTTCTTTATTGTCTGAAATGGCCAGAAGAGCAGGCTGAGAAACCGAAAAAACACGGCTTGCGCCAAGTAGATTTCCCAAGTTAATTCATCTTCTTCTTCAAGTGGCATCTCCGCGACAGAGGTCGACAATCATCATAGCTATTCGGACTTTTGAGACGGCTGCTCTGAAAAGTTCATTCCCAGGTTCATGCAGAACCCAAATTGTATATCACCAAGTTCTTTTTTTACTTTTTGATACATCTTTGAGTGCAAAATTCAAAGAAATATTTTTAAAACATGGCTCATCAAGCCGATGGTTCGGTGGTCACTACATCTCTTTATATTTCCTTTTTAGGTATCGTCACAAAAGTCGATAATACCCAATCCGTTAGTATATAGCAAAATTCATAAATTTTCTTAAAAATATGGAGGAGAGATATTTTTTATAAAAGTTTTATTATTTCACTCGGTATTTTATCTGGTCTCGTCGCTTTTCCGACATTTTTGACTAGAATTGCATATAAAGGATAAAAAACACTAAAAAAAAAATGCAGGGAATAGGAAAGAATAAAAGAAATTAGTAAAGAAAACTTAAACAATCATGTGTTGATATGTTCTGCAATGGCTGATCTGTTCCAAAGAACAAAGCAACAGTTTATCTTATATTCTTCTTCTTGTTGTAGTGCTTATTTGAAAACTGCTGCTCTGAAAAGATTTGTGGTTGTTGTGTTAAACCACGTTTTCAGCCAGGAAATCCTTCGCCTTCCTGGTCCTCGTTTTCCTTCTACTTTTCCTTATAGAATTAATTACAGCAACAAATATCTTTTGCTGTTCCTCATAATGTGACCGAGGTATTCGATTTTGGTTGTTTTGATGGTGGTTAACAACTCTTTTCCTATTTGCATTCTTAATAAAACGTCCTGGTTAGTAACGTGGTCGGTAAAGGATATCTTCACGATTCATCGATAAAGCCACATTTCGAAAGCCTCAATTTTCTTGAACGTAGCGTCTGTTATAGTCCACGACTTAACTCCGTACAACAGTATAGGAAGATATAACATGTAGTAACCTGATGTTTATGGGTACTGATAAATCATGGCATTTGAATAGCTTCTTCTTCTTCTTAAAGTGCCTATCCGTTCCGGATGTTGGCGATCATCACGGCTATCTTTACTTTGTTTATTGCAGCGCGGAACAGTTAAGTGGTAGTCGTGTTATACCACTTTCGTAAATTTTGAAGCCAGGAAATGCGTCTTCTTCCCGGTCCTCTCTTACCATTTACCTTCCCTTGGAGAATCAGCTGAAGAAGGCCGTAACGTTCTTGATTTCTCATTACATGTCCTAGATATTCCAACTTTTTAGTTTTGACGGTCATGAGAATTTCACATTCTTTCCCCATTCTACGCAGGACCTCCACATTAGTAACTCTGTCAACCCAGGATGGCTTAACCATAGTCTGTTATATCCTTTGATGTCTGATTTTTAAAAATAACTTAAAATGTGGCTCATTAAGCTGATGGTCCGGAAATTTATTGCAGGATACAGATTTTGTTTTCTTTGCTAGAGCAATAAACGTTGACTTCAGCCATGATCTTGGTATTACTCCGTTTAAATATGAGTCATTGGATATTTTTGTTAGTCGATGAGTACCGTCGGTGTTAAATAGCTTTATGAGTTCAGCATATGCATTGTCAGAGCTAGGTGCTTTGCCCTCTTTTAGTTGTGATATTGCTTTTTCCACTTCATCTGATGTGATTGGTAAGTCGTTATTACATATGTAGGATGGAGGTTATTCGGACCTATTATCTTTAAAGAGGTCTTGTATGTATTTGGTCCATATTCATATTTCTTGATTTTTATCTGTGATGATGTTCGTCTGTTGATCCTGCAGTTTGTTAGCTGTGTTGGATTTTTGAAGACCAGCTGCTTGTTTTACCTTTTTATGCATATTAAATAAATGTATCTCATTTTTGTTCCAGGAACTCTGTCTTTTCACACTGTATTTTTAAACAAGCGTCTTATGTTCAGTTAAGCAAATATTTACGCTACTTCCAATGTACACTGCAACAAATGTAAAGAGAATGCAAGTAATTCCTGGAATAATAAATAGTTCTATTGGATTTTTGGTCTTTCTTAGCTTTCTTGTATGGTATTATTCGGCATAACAGTTTTTCCGTTTCGATCAGTCAAAATTTTAATATACTGTAATAAAACTTAACATTATCTAGCTACGAAACAGAAGTGGAAGATCGAGGGAATAGAGCAAACAACACTACAGAGCCACAAGTTGCCTGAATAAAACAATATGGAGAAATAAAAATATCTGGAAAAACCGAAAGGCAAAATTTACAAAACAGCCATCAGACCAATACTTACATATGATGTAAAAACACGACCTGACACAGATAGGGCAAGAACAATGTTAGAAACAGCTGACATGAAAACACTTTAAAAAATTAATGATAAAACACTATGGGACATAGCTTGAAGTACAAAAGTACTGGCTAAGAAATGGAAGAGTAGAATTGAACGATCATAAAAGCCGAATGACAACAAATAGAGTAGTAAAGATGGCAAGAGACGGTTCCCCAATAGGAAGACGATCAGTACGAAGACTATGAAAACGATCGAACGACAACTTACTGGAGGCGCATTGAAAAACAGACAGAGTCCTGTCTACATAAAAAGAAGAAAAAGCAGAAGAAAACTTTAGAGAGAAAGCTTGTATAGTATATGTTCTGTCGTTAGAAAAACAAATTTTAAACAGTTTTTTTGCCTTATATGTATATAAACGAAAATTATATTTATTGTAATTTAAATTAGAAGTCTTACTTTTTTATCTTTCTAAAAGAAACCTAACGTCTTTACTTTCTAGATTTAAAAAATTATTAATTTTGATTGAATTATTACGAATCACTTAAATACCTTTACAACGTTTTAACAAATATAATATTAGGCACGCTTCGAATCTACAATTGTTTGTCTAAAACTAAACATTACCTTACAAATATCGTCGTAACTATGAATAAAAATAAAACATTGCTTACACTAATGCTTCTGCTAGAAGAACTGCTTATAATTTCTGTAAAGAAAAACAAAAGTTAGTACCTGAATCTTTACTGTTCGATTTATTTACACTATTTATTTACTACTTATACAATTGCTATACAATATGGCGTAGAATTAATCAAAAAACTATAACTCTTGTTCTCCTATTTCCCAGTTTATGTCTTTTCTATAAAGTAGAAGATTCCACTGCAAGATCACTACGTTCCTAACATAGTTATTCAAACTCACAATTTTATCCAGATAACTTTTAAAATTAGCAGAATCTATCTATATAAAAGGATATGATGACAAGTCACACCATTTGTCCAGTAAACTAACGACGCCATCTCGTAAAAAAATCTGAACTACCACCATTTGACATTTCAATCATATTTTGTTCTTGAAACGATTACTGTATTAATTACATATTAATATAATTAATAAATAATGTTATTAATATTTTTAAGGTACGATTTAATACAAAATAATTTAAAATTTGATGTTAGTTTAGATTTAAAATTCTAGCGTTATTTAGGAAAGAAATAAATCTGAAGAGATAAATTGACAGATAAAATAAATTAAAATTATCTGACATGTAAAATATAAAATATTTATCTGCCAAATAAAGTACTGAATAAAAACTTATCTGGAAAATAAATTATGTTCATTGTATTTCGTTATTATGTTGTAGGTTATCGCGAAATCAAAAATATAACCTAAATATTGTTGTTAGAGACATGGATATTAGAAGATTTAATGAAATCGGAGAGTATGATCAGTATGATGTGTAATGTTTATAAAATTAAAGCGAGAATATAATATTTCATGCAGAATTGAACATTTTAATTTTTTTAACAATAAAGACTTTTTAAAAGGTTAAGATTAAGTAAACCGACAGCGATCTATATTCTGAGAAAATATTGTAAATAGTTGTTAATAAATGATTATAAAAGTAGGTGTATACATATTTTCATTTTCTTAGTTTAGGGATTCAATATTTTCATAGTCTTGATAATTAAGAAATGGATTATATAACCTTTTTTAAAAGATATTAGTGCTATTGATTCAATACTAGAAGTATCGCATTCCAAAATTAAAAATATGCACATATTACCTTCTTTTTCTTAGAGTTCCGTTTCTCTACGGAGGTTAGCAATTATAAGGGCTATTTTTATTTTTGAACTTGCTGCTCTAAACAAATCAATCGATCTGCATTGATACCAATTATTTAGATTCCACGAGTTCTGCCTTCGGCCAACAGATCTTTTTCCTTGAATCTTTACCTACTTTATGAGCCTCAAAATTTTATATTTTGGTCCCCTCATCACTTGGCCTAGGTATTCCAGTTTTCTGGTTTGTATAGTGGTGATTAGTTCTGTTTCTTTACCAACCCTCTCCAGTACTTCTTTATTTGTAATGCTATCAGTCCATGATATTTTTAATACTCTGCGGTGTAACCAGAGTTCAAAAACCTCGATTATTTTTAAATTGCATTTTTTTAATGTCCAAGTCTCAGCTTCATAAGCTCCATATAATAATATTGAATATATATAACAGCGAATGGTACATAGTCTGATCTCCAAATTTAGATTTTTGCACGTTAGGAGTGGCTTTATTCGTATAAATGCTGATCTGGCAATATCTATTCGCCTGTTTATTTCTGCAGTATGATCATTAGTTTTATTGATAAAAGTTCCCAAGTACTGATATTTTTCTACTTGTTCTATCACGTTACCATTGATTGTCAATAGGTGATGTATATTTTGTAGTATTTTTGTAATTAGCATGTACTTCGTTTTTTTAGCGTTTATAGTAATTCCCATCTCAGAACTATTCATACTTAAGCTTTCGATAAGATGTTGTAGGTCTTCTATACTCGTTGCTATGATCACAGTGTCATCTGCATATCGTAAGTTGTTAATTAATTTTTCGTTAACGGTAACTGTAGCTTCGATATTATTAAGCGTGTTTTGGAAAATTTCTTCAGAATATAAGTTAAACAAAAGTGGTGATAAAACACATCCCTGTCTAACTCCTCTACAGATCTTCATTTCTTCTGAGTGTTGCCCATCAATTTAAACTATGGCACTTTGGTTCCAATATAATGTTTGCACTATATTTATGATTTTACTGTCAATGCGCTTGTTCATAAGTATTAATATTAGTTTTTCATGTCTTACTTTATCGAAAGCTTTTCCGTAGTCAACAAAGCACAAAGTGTAGATCAACGTTTACATCCCGACATCGCTGAGTCAATATGTTGATGGCAAATAGTCCTTCTCGAGTACCCATTCCATTTCGGAACCCAAACTGCGTCTCGCTAATGTCCTCCTCTAGCCTTTCGTATATTCTCTTATGTATTACTTTCAGCAGTACTTTTAAAGTATGACTTATAAGACTTAGTCTTCGATAATCAGAGCACTCTTTTGCTGCTTGTTTTTTAGGGATGGTTATCAATGCTGATTTCAGCCACTCTTGTAGTATTATTCCCGTATCGTACACCGTGTTGAATAAATCTGCCAATACTTACAAGTTATCCTCTTCCACTAGTTCTAACAGTTCTACTGGTATTTCATCTAATCGAGCTGCCTTATTGTCTTTAGAGTTTTTGATAGCATATTTGATTTCATCTTGAAAAGTGGAATTTACCGATAAAATTTTGGTATGGTGTGCAATCTCAGAAGCTGGTGTTTCACAGCCGTTTGTTGGAAGCTCTCAATGCTGACAATTATTACGTTGACTGGTGTCTTACAAAGCTTGTTTAATTAATAAATACTGATCACTTTATTAATGAAATTATATTTTGGACCAATTTAGCGTCATGCCATTACGCCAGGAGAACAACAGGTTGGTTAACTGCTCAAAATATAAATTTTGTTCCCAATCGCGACAACCCTCCAAATGTACCTCAATCAAGGCCTATAAAAGAGTTTTGGGCTGTTTTGAGTCAAGTGGTGTATAATAATGGCTGGGAAGCCCAAAATTAAGATCAGCTAAGCCGAAGAATTTTGCAAAAATTTCGTGAGGTCGACTTAGAAACGGTCCAAAGGCTTATTGCACATGCAAGACCAAATTTAAGTGCCATCGAAGATCACAGACCTCTTTCTGTTCTATAAAAATACATTACAAACCTTAAATATGTAAACTTAATTTAATGTTTTTAGGTAATAAAATAAACTTAATTTACAATTAGAAAATACATATTTACTTTTTCCGAAAACTTTAGGGACATGCGTTAATGCGCATTTTGACGAGCTGTCGTACTGCTAGACGCGGCCATTTCTAAAATTACTTGGCAAGTACCGTTTGTACATTTAAAATACTTGATTTGTACAATTAAAATACTTGATTTTAATTTTAAATGAAAAGGGTTTTCCTAATTTGTGGTGTCATCTATAGAGCAATACTGATAGTTTTCAAAGGATAAGTTAGTATGTTGTTGCTGTAAGGCCTTCAATTTTTTAAAAACAATTGATTTTTTAAGTATAATGTTGAAGTTAAAAAATAAATTTTCCTTACCTATAACTTGATCTGTATGACTCTGTGAAGACGTAGATCCTAACACTGAAGCCAACAGCGGCGAATCTTCCTTAAAAAATACCTCCATCGTTTTATTCCATATCGAATAGAACGATACTTTACATTTTATCTTTAGTAATCCCCTCGCGAAATGTGATTTGGTGGTTGTGATTTCGAGTTTGGATATCGATACTTTTTGTTGAGCAGTTCTGTTGAACTCTGTTTTTGTTGGCAAAACTTGAGCAGTTAGATGATCAGGTTTTATCTGAAACAAACAATTTCTCTGTAAACGAAAAATGTTAATTAAACATCTCAGTGATAAACTATAGATACAAAAATAAAAAACAAAGTAAAATATCAGGGAATTATAAAAAAAAATTAAAAGTTCAGACTAATTTAATTGAACATTGTTGATCACGTGATGGAAAATTTACATGAATTTTACTAGCCGTGTCCGGTTTTTCATATTAAAGTCATTTGACAGACCATCAATTGTCGATGAGAGCATGGCGCAGTCAGTGAAAATGATTATCATCGAAGCGAAATAACCAAAACAAAACTAGTGAATAAATTCAAGCGCTCCAGTAATTCAAGCGATAATTTCGAGTGCACATTTTGTGCACTCGTTATCAACCGACGTATAAATAATTCAAACGGCAACACGCACACACAGAACTTGATTGCTGATAAGGACAATGCTAGTTTATAAAATCAGTTATTGGTTTCCGCCAAAACAATCGCTCTCGGTAGCTGGCAAAATAAAACACGACGCCCGGCACCACGATGCCTCGGTCGGCGCTAAATTTGCCTCCCTCTCGATGTGACACACTTTCGGGTTTTATGTGGAATTATTAGTCTCTACCTCATTTTCCAAACCATATTCCAATTTGGCAGATACCCATCCAGCGGTGCTGTTTGCACCTTATACGTTATTAAAACTGTAAACATCAGATAATTAAAATTAATTTTAGTAAACAAAATTGTTATATTTATTGACAGTACTTCACTAGTGGTTAAAATAATTTTTAGGCCAGGCGGATGTGCGAAAAACGTTTACATTTGGATGTGAAAAGTGGCTTCCTGATTTCTGCAGAAAAAGTTATGTGATAAGTAACTTTAATAATACTAATTCACTTATCCTTCCTCATAAATAGGTCGGTAATAATAATAAAAAAATTAAAATATTTAAAAATTATTAAAAACATCGTTTTTTTTTCATTCGTTTTCATTCATAATTTTGGAGCAAAGTCGCTATGAAATTAAACAACGATAATTGCATTTCCTATAAGATACTACTGCGCTAAAATACTACTATTAAATGTGCGCAAGCTAGTATAAATATGGACTTTTTCTATGATATTAATAATGATCCTGATTTTTTGACAGTATTTCTTACCGAAACTTATAACTTAATATTAAAGCATTTTACACTAAAAAATTACGAACGCGGTATTTAATGTTGTGAGCGAGGTGATTGGAGGGCTTAAACGCGGCAATCGCGTAGCAATTTCTTTTTGCGACTTGTACAAAGCTTTTGAATGCGTTTCACATGACATTTTGCTAAACAAACTAAATTACTATGGAATCAGAGGTATTCCTCTTAAGTTCTTATCTATGTGGCAGAGACAGACACCAGGCGGTAGTGTCTAAAGGTCATCTCTCCGATTTTCTATCCGTAAAATATGGAGTCCCACAAGGTTCGGTCTTAGAACTTCTTTTGTTTTTTATTTATGTCAACGATTTGCCTAAATTCATATCTTTGTACAAATACATACAATTCGCAGATGATACGACATTAGTCATATCAGGGAAAAATAATGATGATTTAAAAATATCTCAAGAGTAAGTTTCTACTGAATCTAGCACATGGTTTGCTGAAAACAAACTAAAACTTAACTCTGATAAAACGCAAAATTTGGTTATATCTGCAATTAATTTATACAATGATCCAGATAACAAAGAGACTGTTGAACTATTGGGAATAACCATAGATAATCAACTGAACTGGTCGGCTCATATCTCACAACTTAAGAAAAAGCTATTAAGTTCATTATTTGTTATTCGCCAATTAGCAAGGGTTGTCAACTTTGGAACATTAAAAATGACATATTTTTCTTTATTTTACTCTCACCTAAATTATGGTGTAATTATATGGGACAATTCAATAAACGCACTTCAAATTGTTAGAATGCAAAGAAAGCTATTAGGATTTTAGCAGGGGTTAATTATCTAGACAGAGTTTCCCAAACTTATCTAAACCGCGACCCCTTTTTGCTAAAAAATTTGTTCGCGACCCCCCAATTTCTTCCCACTTATTTATTCAATATTATTTGACAGAAATAGCGTGCCTAATTTACAATTATCTGATGGTTTCTCAAATTTAATTTTACTTTACTGTTTAAGTTTAAATCAAATACAATTATTTTATTTTAATACAATTATTTTAATGATTGCAATCTGTCCCACTAGTAATTAGTAGTAGGTACTTCTGCCAGAATAGCATTTACAATAAAAATAAATAATAAGAAGTCGACTGCACATTGTACACCGCGACATATTAGCTTGTGTCTACATCGCAAAACTCTTCCATGATAATCGCGAAAGCGCTCGCTACTAGATGGCACTCTGGAACGTTCTCGTAGCCTCGTTTTGGCTTTATATAAGCGGCGATGCGCAACGAAACCTCAGTTCGAATCCAAACAGCCTATGGTGGCGAACGCGGTGTTGAGTAATGAGTAAATATTTTACGACTTACGTATTCCCGTTTACGTATTTACGTCTACGATAAATTATAAATTGTGGATAAGTTTTTAAAAAGAAGTCTAGAACCATCTACGTCTGAAAGTGGCAGTAGCAGCAATAAAAAGAAAAACAGATTCTACATTGATGAATATCTTAAATATGGTTTTAACGTTATTTCCAATAAACCACAATGTGTTATTTGTGGACAAGTCTTGTCAAAAGACAGCATGAAGCCATCAAAGTTACTTCGACATTTAAATAGCAAACATCCAGATAAAAAAGACAAGCCCGTAGAATTCTTTGAAAGAAAGCTGAACGTTCTTCACAAACAGCAAGACAGTTTTCCCTTGGCAACCACTACTAATGAAAAAGCATTATTAGCAAGTTATAAAGTTGCTTATCGTGTTGCCAAAACTAGTAATCCGCACACAATTGCTGAAAATCTGATTTTTCCGGCAGCTGTTGAAATGGTATATATAATGTGTGGGGAAAGAGAGGCTGCAAAATTAAATACAATACCTCTGTCAAATAATACTATCCAAAGAAGAATTAGTGATATGGCAGAAGATATTCAAGAGTAAGTTGTGGAAAATCTTAATAAATGCACGTACTTCTCTCTTCAAATGGACGAATCCACAGATATATCTAACTGTGCCTAATTCATTACGTTTGTAAGATATGATACAAATAATGGCATTCAAGAAGATATTTTATTTTGTTCCCCATTGGAGACCAATACCACTGGAAAATGTTTACTCGACACTTTTGTGAAACGTACAAGTAAATATGATATTGACTGGGGTAAATGTATTGCTATATGCACAGATGGCACTAAAGCTATGACAGGACATAAATCTGGTCTTGTCGTCAAATTACAAGAAATAATGCCTATTGCCAAATGGAGACATTGTTTTTTACATCAAGAAGCTCTTGCGTCCAAAGCTTTACCTCCTGAAATGGACTGTGTTGTGAAAACCATCATTAAAGTTGTAAATTCCATTAAAGGAAAAGCTTTGCAGACCCGTATTTTTAGAAAAATTTTGCGAAGACATGGGTGCTTTATTTGAAAATCTTCTCTATCACACCGACGTAAGGTGGCTTTCAAGGGGCAACGTCTTAAAAAGAGTATTTCACTTAAGAGCAGAGCTTTTAATGTATTTGAAAGATGAGAAGTCCCCATATGAAAATCAATTTTCCGATCCTATTTGGCTTCTGAAACTAGGTTTCCTTGCTGATATTTTCGAGCAATTAAATATTTTGAACAGTAATTTACAAGGTCGCGACATTAATATAATTACAGCCACAGATAAAATTAAGGCGTTTCTAAGAAAAATCGATTTATGGTCGACCTCACTTGGCAAAAAACAACTCGATTCATTCCAGTGCCTTCAGGAAATTATAAAAAATGTATCCAATTACAGTGCTACAAAATTTGAACAAGTTTTTGCTGACATGCATGTTACTTTGCTCAATTTAAAACAACAGCTCTGTAATTATTTCCCGAAGAAATTCAAAACAGTTACGACAGTTGCAGATGGATACTAAATCCGTTTTTAGCCGATTTCTTTCAGCATGTTAAAATACCAATAAACATGAAAGAAAAACTTATTGAAATATCAAGTGGTGGAATGTTGAAGCTCCAATTTTTTTCCCAGAACTCGGACCAATTTTGGACCGAAAAGATGCAGGAATACCCCCAGTTGGCGAGTGAAGCTGTAAAATGTTTGGTTCCATTTGTAACATCATATTTGTGTGAGTTAAGTTTCTCGTCTATAACTGCCATTAAAACAAGAGTTAGAAATCGTCTCGTACTTAAAAATGATATAATTGTGTGTGTCTCAAATACACAGCCTAGATTTGAAAGATTTGTTTCACAGAAACAGGCGCATAGCTCTCATTAAGATTATAATATTTGACTTTGTTTTACTCTTTTATTTTTACGGACTTTAATATTTAGTTTTATATTTCGTCTGATAATTAATTGTTAATTTCTATTTACGGCGTTGTTAAAATAGTAATACATGATCTAACAAGGTGGTGCTTTTGTCTGATTTTGGAAATTTTCGGCGACCCCCCTAGTACCTCATGGCGACCCCCCAGGGGGTCGCGACCCCCACTTTGGGAAACACTGATCTAGAACATTGCCGACATTTCTTTATCAAATTCAAAATTATGCCGCTACCTACTCTATTGATATTTCAAGTTCTAACTAAAATTCACAGAAAACGGGCCCATTTAATAAAGCAGTCTGATATTCACGTTCACGTTTACAATACGCGAAACTGTCACTAACTATGAACAAATCGCTGTAGATTACGTCTTTCAGATAAAAATTGCCTTATTATTTATAGCTCTTACAATATTTTACCAAAAACTATAAAACAGCTAAGATGTAGTAGATTCGATAAAATTATAAAGAAATATCTTCAGAAACATTGTTTTTACTGCTTAGAAAAATATATGACTCATTGCAAAATATCCACTAAACTGCTTATCGTCACTTTGCCATAAATATTTTACTGGTTAATATGTGTTCTTGTTTGTATATATATAAGTTACGTTTTTATTCCTTTTTTATATACTATGTTTTTTTTTAACTTCTTCTTTTTCTTCAAGTGCCATCTTCGTTCCGAAGGTTGGCGATCATCAGGGCTATATGTATTTTCGAAACTGCTGACCGAAACAATTCGTTGTTGCTACAGCTATACCATTCCCGTAGATTATTTAGATAGGAGTTTCGTCTTCTTCCTATGGACCTTTTTCCTGCTATTTTCCCTTGCATAATTATTCGAAGCAGTTCATATCTTTCGCCTCTTGTAATGTGTCCCAAGTATTGCAGTTTTCGTTTTTTGGTCGTAAATATGACTTCCTTTTCTTTATTTATTATTCTTAAGACCTCGACATTTGTGACTCTCGGTCCATGATATTCTCAGGATTCGGCGATTTTTTGGTATCAATCTTTTTCAACGTCCATGACTCCATTCCGTAGAACAGCACAGAAAGTACGTAACATCTCAGGCGAAGTTTCATTTCAAGGCTCAAATCTCTTCCGCAGAACACTCTCTTCATTTTAGTGATTATGGATCTGGCTTTTTCTATTCTTATTTTGATTTCTGCTGAGCTATCGTTGTCTTCATTTATAAAAGTGCCTAAATATTTGTATTTGCCAACTCGATCGATAATTTCATTGTGTAATTCATATAAATTTTGGACATTTTGTGTTGATTTCGATATTACCATAAATTTAGTTTTCTTTATGTTCAAAGATAGTCCATATTCTTCGCTGTAGTCTGCTATCTTATTCACCAATGTCTGTAGCTCTTCAAGTGTTTCTGCGATCAAAACGGTGTCGTCGGCAAATCTCAGATTGTTTAATCTAACACCATTTATTTTAATACATACGGATTGCTCAGAGAGTGTTCTATTCATTACGTCTTCGGAATAGAGATTAAACAGGGTTGGTGACAGTATACACCCTTGTCTCACACCTCGCTTTATTTCAATTTCTTCAGTGGTATTATTCTCTACTCTCACTACGGCTTTCTGATTGTAGTACATATTTGCTATTAGTCGGATGTCTCATTTATCTAAATTCTTTTCTGTCAGGAGTCTGATTAGGTGATCATGCCGCACTTTATCAAAGGCCTTGTTGTAATCTATGAAACACATGAATACATCTTGATTTATGTCAAGACATCTTTGAGACATAACGTTCAGTGCAAACAATGCCTCTCTTATTCCAAGTCCATTTCGACATCCAAACTGGGTATTATTGATGTCCATTTCCAGTTTTCTGTGTACTCTAGAGTGTATAATTTTCAGGAATATTTTCAGTACATGGCTCATCAGACTGATTGTATGGTAATCACTACATTGTTTGGCATTTATCTTTTTTGGTATAATAACAAAGATGGATGAAAGCCATTCTTGTGGTATTTTTCCTGATGTATAAATGCTATTGAAAAGTTCAACTAAAATGTGAATCGAGTCTTTTCTATTAGTTTAAGAATTTCCGTTGGTATTTCATCTGGACCTGAGGCTTTACCATTTTTCATTCTTTTTAGTGCGTACATTACTTCCTCTTCCGTTATTTCTGGACCTCCGTCTCCTTGTATGTTACTTAGCTCAGATTGTTGTTTATCATCTGCAAAGAGTTCCAATATTCAATATAGTTTTTCCATGTCTTCAACTGTTCTTCTAGTTCTGTTATTATGTTTCCGTTGACAGTATACAGGGTATTTGGCTGTTTACGTTTTTGTGTACCTGCAAGTTCTTTCACTTTTTTATGTACATTAAAAATATCATGTTTTGCCTGCAATTGCTCTATTTCTTCACAATTTCTTTTATAAAAATCTTCTTTTGCTATTCTGATTTCTATTTTGATTTCTTTCTGTATTTGTTTATACCTTTGTTCGTTTTTTCCTTTCATTATTCTCCGATTGTCCATGAGAAGAAGGATCTTATCAGTCATCCACCTTTGCTTTATTTTTGGTTTTTCTTTAGTCAGAATTTTCTTCGCAGGACCTGTTATCGCCATTTTTTACGTTTTGCCATTTTTTATCTATGTTGTTAGTTGGCTGAGATGTTTCTTTTTCATGAAGTATTTTTAAATTATTATTAATACATTTTTGCAGTTTCTCCTTTACCTCCAGGTTACATAAATGACTGACGTCTATCTGATTTGCTCTTCTTTTCTGCTCCAATCTTTTTAGTTTAATACTCATATTTTTGGACTTGCTACAATACAAATACACAATATTTGTATTTGTTATGTAGTTAAATAAATAACTCTGACTCTACTGGTTAAAAAGTTCTAATTTATTACGCATGCTGCAAAATAGTGGTAAATACAAAAAGTGAGGAAAACAAGCTTATTTTTATTCAATATTTTTCAACCATTAAATTAAAAAAAACACAGTTGTTTAAGATACAATAGGGTTTTTCTTGCTAATTTCTTTAAGATTCCTACTGTAATTAGGTCATACCACGGAAACTTTTTGAGGTTTAATTTAGTGTGAATATTATTATGAATTTCGTTCAATGTAAATTTTTTTAGATGAGTTTCACACGTTTTTATTATTTCTTGGGTCACTTTTATGTGATTTCAGTCTGCCTATTAGATTTCTGGATGTGTGTCCGATGTATGATTTATTACAATTTTCGCATGATATTTTATAAACTACATTTGAGCGTTCCATACTACTAATAGGTAGTTTTCCCACCAAAATATAAAGTAAAAAATAAAGACAACCAAACTATCGGCTGACAAGAAGTGCCGCAAAGCTTTATACATTGCAGTCATGGCCGTACAATAAACTTTATCATAATAACTTTATAATGACATTATTTAAAATAAACATAAAGATGCTAAAGAATTATTAGAAACACAAAAATAAAATGTAAGTGATAATTAGCGGTTTAATGAACTTTTTAGAAAATCATTAGTTATAATTGGTGTACTAATGATTTTCAACAATCAATTAAAGCATGCCGCTTTTAAGAAGAAGAAGAATTCTATGATACAAATGAACTGCGTACACAATACTAAATATAAAAACAACTTTTAATATAATCAAAATAAAAGGAAATCTGTAAAAATTAACTCAGTTGAGACTCATGGAAAACTATTCCTAAAAAAACACCTACCTACATCAAAAGATTTCTGCAACATTTTAGGACCATAAAAATCCTTTAATATTCAATAAGGAAATATTTTACGTGGAAGTTACGGTCCAAATGACATTTAGTATCTTGAAAGTATCGTGCGGGTTTTTACAAGGATTTTTATCTCGTTTCGAACAGTCTCGGTGGTGACGATAGCGAGGATCCTGCTGTATTCCCGTCTTTTAGTTTATAGCTGTTTGAAGATGCTTATTCCACATCAGGGTTTATGACACAGAATTTAATATGGCGCTAGTTATCTAAATTAAAGATTTCGAACAATGTGGGTCAATATGATAAAAAGGAAAAATATAGAAACATATTGGAAAGGCATTCGGTAGAAATGTTATCAAGAATAAGCTGATTTGAAGATAAGTAATATGAAATTTTAGGTTCCATATTTTCTTTTACTTATATACATATCTAAAACTTTTAAACTAGTATGTACAAAAGTGTTGTAAAAATATTGAATGCTTTTAATCTGTATTTACAGATGAAGATCATAGACAAATTCCGGGTTAGATCTACCAATTTTTTCATTTTGAGTGTCTAACAATAAAACACTGAAAATTTCATTTTTAATACTTCCATAACATTTATTATCACTACAGTTGTCTCGGCAGATTGGATTTTTCAAGTGATCACTTGAGAAAGGGACTCTGTCGAAACAGTTGCAGTGATAATAAATTATGTATATATATATATATATATATATATATATATATATATATATATATATATATATATATATATATATATATATATAACGAGTTTATTACAGCTGCCGCCGTTTCTCGCAACCTAGCTTCCAACGCTTGCGATAGTTTCAGTCATCTACTTGTAGACCCCTATCTTCCACTGCACCTTTTACTTCTTGTCTCCACGATCTTCTTGGTCTTCCCTTTTCCCTGCGGTTGGTGGGGATCCACTGTAACATTCTCTTTGGCCATCGTTGATCATTCATCCTTTCTACATGGCCATACCATTTCAGCATTTTGCATTCTATAGTTTCCAGGACGTCAATGTCTATGCTCATACGCTCTCTGATTTCAGTATTCCTTACTCTATCTCTTCTAGTGAGTTGGCAACATCTTCTCCAATAATTCATTTCCATTGCTTTTATTTTGGATGCGTCAGTTTTATTTATTACCCAAAGCTCTGAACCATATATAGCAATGCTTTCTATGATACTTTTGTATATCCTAATTTTTGTGTTTCGGGTGATGTGGTTATTCCAAAGTATACTATTCAGTTGACGTATTGCTGAATTTCCTTGACCAATTTTAGTAGCTATTTCTTTTGTATTCCGACCATTGTTTGTAATATTTACACCGAGATATTTATAGCTATCAGTATTTTGAATTTGTTTGCTTCCTAGTTCTAAGTGCTTTCCTTCACCTCCTACTACTACGTACTCTGTTTTTGATGGATTAATTGATAAGCCCCACTTAGTATATTCTTCATCTATTTTTCGTAACATGTAGTGGATATCATCTTGATCTTCTGCAAGTATTACTTGGTCATCAGCAAAATGCAAGCTGTACAGTGTATGGTCTCCAATTTTAACACCCATAGGTTCACATTTTCTTTTCCAAATACCCAAAACCCCCTCCAAATAAATCTTAAAGAGTGTAAGTACAATGCAGCAGCCTTGGCGAAGTCCTTTGGTCACTTTTATCTTTTTTGTCACTTTTTGTCCAATCTTTATTACACTCGTCATATCATCGTACAACTACCTTACAGCATTAATGTAAATCGGTGGAATATTCTTGTCTTCTAGCACCTGCCATAGCTTGGCTAATGGGGTAAATAAATTATGTAAGACTGCTAAAATACTTATATTACAACCAAGTAATCTCTAACCAAATTGAATATAGTCCTACTGAAAAACTACCCATTAGACGTGGGGTGCAACAGGGTTGTGTTTTGCCTCCAGTCTATACTATGAACAAATCTTTAGTGAGGCTTTGGATGATTGACAAGAGGAGGTAAGACTAGGCGGAGAAACAACTAACAATATCAAATACGCTGACGATACAGAACCCCTAAACTATTTTAAATACCTTGGCAGCTGGTTAAATGTAATTGTGACTCTGATGAAGAGATAATAACCAGGATCGAAATATCAAGTAAGGCTTTTATAGCCTAAAAACCAGGTTTATAGAACAGAAAGTTGTCGATGCATAGTCGCCAAGAATGTCCTGAAATTGTATGTGTGGTCTATACTATTATATAGCACAGTGAGAAATTTCGAGGAAAAAAATCGCTTTCAGTAAAAGCTAGTATTAAAAGTGATAAGAGTATGTAAGGTTACTTACAATTCGAAACCATAGACGTATTAATTAATATATATTAATATTTGCGACGTTGTTAAAGTTAATAATGATTCTGCTAACTGAGGACTGATAAGAACTGGATTGTTTAGCGGTTAAAGCGGATCTAGTTCCTTTTGCGGTCCTTAGAAGCAGATATGATGCACACGGACAGTGATAATTATGCAAGACAAGAATAGAAACGATAAATGGTCATCTTTACCCTTTCTGCAGAGCAAAAAAACTGCCAGAACCCCAAGCAAAAGAAAACTAGGGGAAGAAGATTTAAAGGATGAAGACGACGTTATGAGTATGTTCAAGAAAATGATGGGAGAATTAAAAGAAATCGGGAATGAAATTAAGGAATATAGAGAAAAGATAATAGCATTGAAAAAAGAAATTATAAAGATAAAGCAAGAATTGCAAGAATCAATAAGTAAATTAACCCAGGTTGAAAACAAAGTAGAGAGAATTGAAAAACAGATGAGAAGAAATAACATAGTAATTACGGGTCTGTCTACC
This sequence comes from Diabrotica undecimpunctata, assembly GCF_040954645.1. Classification (NCBI taxonomy): domain Eukaryota; kingdom Metazoa; phylum Arthropoda; class Insecta; order Coleoptera; family Chrysomelidae; genus Diabrotica; species Diabrotica undecimpunctata. Next base: position 5,010,003 of record NC_092808.1, on the reverse strand, counting down.
AATAGTCGCAACGGATGACACACTATTAAAAAATAACGTAAAAGATTTTATACAAAAGCACCTAAAAGAGGATGTTGAAATAGAATCTGCAATAAAGCTAAGAAACAATATATATTATGTCTGGTACAAATAAAGGATTATTGAAAATTGATAAAACTCAGATTTCTTACTCGAGAAAAAATCTTTATCAACGATGACCTGACCGAAAAGAAAAGACACATGAGCCAGGAAATTGTACATAGAGGCAAGGAATTAAGAGCTGAAGGTAAAAACGTGAAGAGTACATAGATAGAGTACAAAAAACTAACTGTGGATTGTATAAAATGGGAATGGGCCGGAAATGGTACTTTCAAACGAGAAGCTTCTATAAACATGCACCCAAAAAAATTGCATATAGCAGTGGAAAAAGAAAAAGAAAAAGAAGACCCATTATGCTGACGGACCCTAGCTATGAACAGGAAAATGAGTTTGAACATAAACGGCGAAACAAAAAATAAGAATTCGTACATATTGCGACATGGAATGTAAGAGGAGTATACGAGTAGGGAGAATTAGTTAACCCGATAGAAGAAATATATAAAATACACATCATATCAATACAAGAAACACATTTGATTGGAAATAACATTGAAAAGATTAGTCCATACACGTTTT